>NC_132940.1:23322000-23636250 GCF_034638445.1 Ciconia boyciana | reverse complement strand
ACATTCTGAGCTGTCCACAAATATTTTTCTAAGAGAAGAAATTAAATCCTTTTTTTCCATTTCAGCAATATTGCTTGACTAATGTGCCACATACAGATTGGACTCTGCTCAGTTCAGCAGTACAGTGCTGCAAGAATGATCAGGTACTGTTTTGGATACTTTCTAAGATGCTCAGTGTTTCATGATGTAGAATAGTCTGAGAAAGTGTTAAAGAGAACCAAGAGTACGGACCAAAAATATGCCAAGAATTGTAGGCACAGCCTTTCCTTAGCACTAGCAGTTTGCTCCCCAGCTAAGAAGAAACTCTCACTGTTTGACAGTGTGTGGCAGGGTACTGCCAGCAAATGTGACAGGCCCAGAGCAAGGTGCTCTATGCTGAGCATTGTGGGAAGAGACAATAGTATGTGGCCATTGAAAGCAGCAATATATGTTTAAGAAAGATGTAGCTTGAAGATGCTGGATCTCATGGTTTTTCAACATCTGCTGGTTTGTGTATGTGGCCAATACTGATAGAGAAGTTTAACCTTAGGTATTAGTTCTTCCTTTCTTTTTTCTCTTTTGTAAGATAATTTGGTCTATGCTGTGGACAGAGTTTGAGACCAAGTGAGAATGTGGGACCTGGTATCTTGCTAGGGAAACCGAGTTGCAGTGCTGCCACTGTGTACCTGTGAGCAGCCTCCCAGGCCGTCTCTTTCCAGGCTTGGGCAGGACCAAGATCCTGATTTCTGAGACATACTCAGTAGGTATAATTGAAACCAACTAAAGATCTGCCTGGGAAGTAATGATGACTGAATTTACTAAAGGTTGCAAATGGATAGAAGTATTGCTCATATTACCTTTATTTTTATTTAAGCCACCATATTTTAGGTCAGGAGTACCTGCCAGAGATTTGCAACATTGTGAAATGAAATATGCCTTGCCTCTGCTTCTTCTGAAGATGAGCTACTTTCATAAAAATCCCAGCCCATGGCTGGAAACTGTATTTGAACTTATCCTATAGCAGAAAGATCTTTTTCTTAGTGATAATAGAAAGTTTATAAAATTATACTAATAAAATGTGATTTTAAAAACTAGATATTGTATTTCACAAGTTCAAACTCTAACATGCCAAAATTACTTCTATAACACTAAATCTTAGGTTGCTAGAACTTTATTTTGTTATCTAAGCTTCAATTCACTTAGCAGTCATGACTCAATTTGATTTTTAGTTTCCATGGGAAAAAATAGAAGCGAAATATTTGTGTAACATTTTTAAACATTGAAAAGATCTCATTAGTTCTACTTTCAAGCATGATCAGTTTGTGTTAATAGGCATAGGATCAGGCTCAAGGAAATTAAACCAAGTACCATAGTTAAATTATAGTGAGAAATTACCCCTCTCTAAATGTTCCTTCTCTTTTTTTGGACATACAGTTTTTCTCAAGTGCGAGCATGAATAAAATATAAAAACATCATTTAATACTTCCAGAGGAACGCAACGTAGTAAAAAATCTGTAACTAAACTCTAAGCATTTCAATCAGTACTGTATAGTATAAATAATTTAATAACAGTTTATGCTCAGTTATAATGAGACATGCACACAAAACAAGGTAGATTAAACCTCAAAGTCCAAATTCTGATCTTTATTAACACCAGCATAAATCTACAGTAAATTAACTGAATGCAATATTACACCAGGATCACTGAAAATAGATTGGGGTGTCAATGTACCACAAAATACTGTGCTCTTCTCACTCATTTAACACAGTTCCATTCATATAGTACTGTAAAGCTAATTGTCCAACCCTAAGTTAACACATTATGTTGGTCTGTAGCTCTTAATTAACAGAACAGGTCTTTTGAGTCATTTGGAAGTACGCTGTATTTTAAGTTCACAAGGAATTTAGGATGTATTAAATTAAAGATAACACCACACATAAGTCATTAGAGTGACAACTTAATTCTATATTCCTAAATACTTGGTTTAGCAGCACAGTTCACCATTGCCAACTACATAAGGAGCTCTCACGTGTCAAGTGATAGCTACAACGCTCCTCCCCACAGCTGCAAGGGCAGCTCTTTCAGGCAGTGTCTGGAGGGTGGCTGGGCAATTGCCAGCTGAGCCACTCTGGATTAAAATATAGAAACTAATCTCCTCTGTCCTACCTCCCCCAAAGGTAACTGGCACTCCCAGATTAAAATTTGACAAATCATTAGAGTGTCAAAACAAGCAACATACATTTAGAATAATTATGTCATGTTTGTAAAATTCAGTTGCTCTATTTTATGGGTAAGAGCAACTTACAATTAACTGTCTTTGCAAAGTCATAACAGTGCAGCTGTCAAAAGCCTAGTAAGACAGTATTATTTGGATGAAAATTCCATGTTGTAAGCTTTTCTACAGTGTTACCAGAGTTTTTCAACACTCAGTGGTAATAAGGCACCTTGTTATCATACTTGTACAATGACACAAATGCTATTGTATTCAGAATATGTGATAAATATGATTGTCACATCTTATGAAAAAGAAGACATTTGTATCATTTTAATGTATCATTAGGATATCATAATTCTTACTTTTATTATGGTAAGCTAATAACAATCTAGAGATACAGAAGTTGCTATGTCAGATGTCTCTTAGCATCTGATCCAGTGATGAGAAGACATTAGGTCCACATGGCATGCCTTGCATTGAAAGGGTGAACTCCCGTTGTGAAGTAAGGATAACACCAGTTCTGACCAATCCTCTATGATTTTGAACAGCATCTCTTTCAAGCCAGTAAAGTGTTTTGTTACAGAAACTTTTATAAACCTACTTGGAAGTTTGAAGTTGCCCTAGTTGATTGTTAGGAAGAGGATGGCACATTCCAACAGTGATGTCTCTGGGTAACTTAGGGCATTTAAAAGTCTCAGTTTTCCTCTCCAGTAACTTCTCAATGGAAATCAAGTTGAAGTGCAAAGGCATATTGTAGATCTTCCCTTCACTCCTCCTTATACATTGTGGTCTTTGAATAGAAAATAGAGTCTGAATACAGACCAGACTTTAAACTGGGACTCACATATTTTCCTTCTTCCTTTTCCCAGGAGACATGGGAAAATCAAAACAAAAATTTCCTAACTTGCTTTCCTTGGTTTCCCAATACAAGAATCTACATCTCTAAAGTGATGTATTCTGATCAAAATGTATAATGTACATTGGGGAGGACAGAGGTCCCCTTCAGTCTTGGCTACGTGTGTTTATCCATGTTCCTATGGCTCTCCACCTTCCCAGTGGATCCCAGCCACAGCCTGGCAGCTGCCTATGTGCCTACCCCAGCCTCAGCTGTCACCAGCCTGTGGGTTGTCACCCACTGACCCCCAGCTGGCACTCGCAGAGCTGAAGCTACAGCCAAGGAGGCCGTGGGCACAAGGCCACTGAACACAGGACAACAAGCCCCAATCAGCTCAGGCCAACACAAGCCCAGACAGCTCCTGGGACCCTGCTCTCCAGGACAATGGAAACCTATGGCCTTCTATTGGCAATGGCAAAAGTCATATTTACAGGGCTACACCAGTCATACTTACACTGGATTTGAGAGAAATGTTGGCATTGGTATTAGCAAGGACACAGTGAAAATGACAAAGAAATCGTCCTGTCTAGCAGCCGAAGTGTGAGAACCTGGGTGCCAGTGAGAAACCAAAACTAGCTCCCTTACAACGAGCCTTACCTCTGATACAATATTAAGGGACTAACTATAACATGTTCCATTTGTCTGTGTTCCTTTAGGACCACTCAGCTGCAGAGAAGATTCAATATCTTTTGTGGCTAAAACAGGAGACATTCAATAGGTATTTTTTTAACACTTGCTGTGGCAGAGGCTCTGTGGAAAAAGGCATAAATATATTTTGTCCTTCTATTTTTCTATAATTGCCCAAGCAAAAATACAAGAACAAACCAACCCTGCGTGTCAGAATGAATGTATTTCAGTATATGAATACAATTATACATTGACTTGTCATCTGGTTTTTAGGTTCAGCAGAAAAACTGGATCACCCTCACCCAAGCTATGCTACATGACAGGAAAATATATTTGCTTTTCTATCTTCTTAGAAAAACAGAGGAAATGATTCCTGGTGTTCTTATTTCCTATACGGGTGTTCTAACTATTAGACTTAGTACTGTCACCTGAAAAAGGTAAATGGTTTTTCCTTCAGTCTTTTAAAAGAGGAGGAGGGAATAGGCACCTGGTTTCAGAGGAAATGTATGCATGCAGATCTAAGTTCGAGAGAGATACCACCTCATTCTTCAGAGGTGGGACACTTGGCATCACTCTGTCCTTATTTGCTGCTTATTGAACAAAATACCATATTTAGGCAGCTCAGCATCTGTGGTGCAGTTGAAAGTGAATTCTGCCATATTCTTACCTTGCTCTCCACTGAAAGCCTCAGCACCACATTCAGGGTTCTGGAGTTTGTTTACATACTTAAATTTCATCCCTTGTTTTATAGGCATTTTTTATTAGACCTAGTGCTTAACATCTCTGTCCCACCCTGAAGTCGAGGGACAAAAAATAACGGGTTTTGTACTATAGGGGATATATGCATCATATGTTGTAAAGCATTCAGATAATTTGATTAAAAAATAGTTACAGAGAAAGATGGACATTTCTTAGAAATAATAATCTGAGACTGATCTTGAGGCAGCACAGTTAGAACTAATGATATTGATTTTGAAAAGGTATGTTGGTCTTCAGCATGAAGTCCAGTTCGGACTGAGGAAGATAAGAGAATTATGCTAGCAAATATGATGGATACAGAGAGGCATGGTGTTTTCTGATTGAAATAATCCTGAAGGAACTTAATCTTGTAGTGCTAGTAGTATTGGCATTTGCTATGCTACAGCTATAATAGCATGTCTAGAAAATTTAATGTAAATTCAGTACGACAGTTCTTAGGGTGGCATTAAATAGAAATTAGCAATTTATAAAAGCTCTTCCAGAGTTTTATCAAAAGAGTAGAAGATGCACAGGACAATAAGTCAAGTTTCAGGAAGTGTGTTCCAATTAGACTTTTGGAAATAATATTGTTTTGATTCATGTGGGAATTGCAAATAAGAGCTACCGGAGCAAGAGCCTTGCTAACAATCTGAAACCAAAGTATTGTTTTTCTCTCCAAGTATTCAGCACACTAACTTTACTTTTATAATAGTATCATATTGTAACTTTGGAAATTCATTTTTAAAAATGTTCCCTCTTCCTTATGTGAAAATGTCATCTGTGTTTCATGAAGGATTATTAAAGATCTGTACAAACAGAGGCTTTAAAGAGCCAATTAAGAGTATTTTTCTTTTTTATTGGAAAGATGGATTTGTAAAAATCAAAGTCTAGTCATATCTCTGAAACCTAAATTGTATAATTTTGCTCTGTAAGTTTTATATTAAAATTCCTAGATATTCTTAAATTGAATAGAAATAAAAAAGAATCTAGAAAGATGCAAATTTTTCAATTTTTCAGTCACTGTTTCTCTATTTTACTTCTTGTGTGCTAATGCTTGTATTTAGTCTCGTGGATTTTTGTAGTTGACCTTTATTTAAACTCAGTCTTTTTTGGATTAAGATAAATTAAGGTTAACCATATTTGACGTCTATCTGTAAACTGAAGGAGCAGAAAAAAAGCAGTGGGTTTTTTGTTTGCAGAGAAATGTCACAGATATAGAAATACTTTTTTACCTGTAGCTCATTATTGTATCATTTGGTGTCACCTCAAACATAGGTTTATTTAGCATATTCTAGCCTTCCATAAAGGGGTTAATTAATCAAAGTACATTTCTGGCCACTGTTCTTTAGGAAACATGTTGTCAACAACTATTTTGTTTTCAACAGAATTTATTTGCAGCCATTGTAAAAAAAAAAAAAAATAATTGTAAAAAATACAAAATCTTTGGTGTGCTTGGCATTCAAATTCAAATTCTCCTTTGAATTTAGTCCACTCTTCAACTTTAGATTTGAAGATCTCTCTCCACTTTTAAATTCTAAATGCTGATTGAAATCTCGAAATAATGGAAGCACCAGTGAAAGTGGACTTATGTATGTGATTTAAAGTGTAGTCGTAATAATATTATAAAAGTTCTACTTCAGAAACTCAGTTGTATTTTTCATAGACATGTATTGCAGATTTTTCACAAACTTCGTGTAGAATTAGGTTCTTAAAATCAAGCTAGGGATCCAATGAGCAGATTCCAACTAAACCAAGTTATATTGTAAAGAAGGAACCAACAGTTTTGCCTCCACGTTTCAGTAATACCTTAAGTCAAATACGGTCTTCACATTATGCTTGAAAGTCAATATACTAACACATTTTCATTAACTGGAAAACAGAGTTGCATGGTGGATAACATGTGACCTTCTGGAGGTCTAAATCTGATTCATTCAAGAATGCTAGGTTCTTGAATTCATAAAAGGAAATTTGGCAGAAATATGAACTAGCATTCATTTTTTTTATGTCATTGCTTCAAACCGTGTCCATATACTAATTTAATTATGCTTATGAAATCTTGGTTCAGTAATCTATATGAGAGAAGATAGACAATCATCTGGAATATTAAGAGTCTGTGTTGAGATACCAGAGTAGGTTTGGGGGTTTTTTTGCTTGCTTGTTTTTGTACTTTCTCATAATAATTCTTAGTCATCCTTTATGATAATTGTTAGCCTCTGCTCTTGACGTAGGAAAAAAACAGTTGAGTTTCAAGTCAGAACTCAAGTAGGAGCTGGAGATGGTGTGTGAAGGTATTTGTCTGCTCAGTTTCACCAGCCCTTGTAGCTTCTCAATTTCATTAATATGAAAATTAATGCGAAAAAAAACCCCTACAGATGTATCTTGTTTTTAGGTATTACTAATAAGGCTCATGAACTTCCTTTCCTGTCTGATACATTTGGTATACTATTGCTTACGTTATACGTGAGAAAAGGCTGCTTGGGATCTGCATATTTAACATAGAATACATGAAGCAAAATTCCAGCTGTTCAATGACCCCAAATAATAACAAAAGGGGTAAAGCTTTTAGTGTATGTGTGTTTAAAACAAAAACAAAAAAAACCCCTTTAATTTAAATTTTTGAGATTTTTCATTATTTTCAATCACGCACTTTTGGAAGTTATTTTTATCAGTACAAGAGATGGTTCTACTGTATTGAATTTACCATCCTAATCTGAAAGAAGGAAACCTATCTAGAAAATGGTTTCACATCCCTACTTCAATAACATAGAAATTATTTTCTAGATCTCTAGAAGAGAGTTTTTAATGGTGCTTTCATATAACCCCGGCAGTCTAAGGATGTAGGCATGAGAATAATTGTTGATTGAGGCAATATCTTTTATTAGCAACTGGTATAGTTGGAAAAATTCAGCTTGGCATGCAAACCCTTCATGGCCCTTCTTCAGAGACATATTGTGTTTCCTGGAGAACAATGACATTAAAGGACTTGGCAAGATATTTTGAAGGACTCTGAAAGTTTTCAGTATCACCTCAGAGAAGATGTTTTGCTCTCCTTTCCTTTGCTGCAGAAGCACAAAGGTGGAAATAATTTAATTTTTCCCTTCTGGATCATGTTAGACACTCATGAGCAGAGTATTTGTTTAAAGAAACCCCTAAGTTGTTGAATTTTTTGCATAGGGTAGCACACTCAGTACTTTCCAAGAGTCCCTCCTGGAGACCTGCTTGTAGCAGTTATTCAAATACTTTGTCCTGAGGGCAGTTAGGAGTTCGTCTTGTCTCCAGCTGATCTATTCTTACCGATGTAGATGACTAGCTGGGGAGTTTCTGGACCATCCAGGGAATTAAGTGCACTGGGTGTGCACACAGACACAGCTCTGACATCCAGTTACACAACTATAACAAAAGGACAATAATTTAATCCTCTATCTCACTTACAACTTACATTCCATAACTCTTGCCCCAGGGGGAAAATTGTTCTCATCTATCACAGTTTTTACCAAGCATAGGTGCAAAATCAGTTGCTTGCTTAAGTACATGAATATACTTCTGTAGTAAAAGAAGATGGATAAGTGCGAAGAGATTGTCATCCCATTATTTCAAAGTGAGGTTTTAATCTAAGTTATGAAGGTTCTTCAGATTTAAAGGTTGTATCAGCTTATCATGAACTGTTTGTACTTTAAAAAGATGCACATTGGTAAGGGAATTTGTGAGTCAAGTACTTTCAGTTCTTAACTTCTACCATCTGTGATCAAGATGACCTTGGTTCTTACCCTTTCCAAATAAAATGTAAGGTTCTTTTACTGAGACTTCTCTCAGTAAAAAATGTGACCGTAAAGTAGTTCAACGTTTTTGCTGAATGATAATCTCCTTGAAAACAGTAGAGAGCTGAGTGAAAATCAGTCCTCAAGTGTTATACCTATATGTAAGAAATGAGTTTCAAAAGCTGAATTTCTGCTTTCTATGTTTTGGCTTTACACTTACAACCACCCTCAAATGAACTACTTCTTGTTTTATAAATAAGAGTAATTACTGTACTTATAAGGAAACTTATGATTTGTCACTATTTACTTAAGCTCTAACATTTTTAATTACATTAAATTACATTAAATTACATGTAAATTAATGATATTACATTACTTAATGTAACTTTCTGATTTGGGGGATCTCAAGCAGCTGCAAGGACAACTGATTCATTTTCATGAATTTTGTTGTACGTTTTTATATCCTTTTTCTATTTAGAATTTAACATTAACAATGGCAAAAAATGCTTAAAAATAATTCATAGAGTAGTTGGAAAACCTAAACTCTTCCTTGCTCCTGAAGACCTAGTAGTCCTATTCCATTCTCAGCTCTTGATTACTTGCTCTAAAAGGAAGATTTTGTTAAAATTTGGGGCCCTAGAGTAGATAAAGACAGAGTTTTCTAATGCATGATTGCTTATCAGCAATTGTTTGGGTTATTACATAGAAGGCTCCAGCCATAATAAATCATATTGAAATAATTCTTATTGAATTCCATAGAAAAAGCCACAGAACTAGCAAATTAAAGTTGATAGAGTTCTTGGTACATGACATACAAGGTAGACTTTGATGACGTTGCATCTTAGTACTTTTCACATACAAAGAATGGTGGATAGCAGAGTGGTTAGTGAACATTTTGAATTCTTGAGCTTTTCTCTTAGCAGACTGATTCTGTCCACGTGTATGCAGAGGAACAGAGCTATGGATCTCAGTGGATTTTTATGGTTGCAACTGAGATCTCTCACTAGTAATCAAGATTAGATGGACTCTGCCTTTGCATAGCATTGATCTCTCATCACTTAATAGTATGACATTATTTTATCTCATGCCATATTAATTCATGTATTTGGTCATGTTTGGGGTTCATACTGTCTTTTAATTATGCTTATACAATGCCTTAAATTCATATCAATTTTTGAAAGGTACAATTTATTTGGAAATTAATTTTTGCTGCATCTTAATTCTTTTCTGCAAATTGACATGTTCTTTCAGATGCATTCTGACACATTTTCCTCATGTCTGGTAGTAATAGTTCAGTGTGGTATGAGGAGTAGGGACTTGGAGTCTTTGTGTTTCTCTCCTTAAAATATTCAGATAAAAGACAAGTCCATATTTTTACTGCATGGTTTAATGTATGGTTCTTCTAGGACCTCTCAAGGATCTGGCTGTCGTTACAGACAATGGGGTTTCAAAGCTTTACTGACTTTACCAGAACTCTATCTTCTGCCTGCCCCTGACACTGCAAAACAAGATCTTTTGAAGGATTATTATAATGAAACTCAGATAAACAGACAACAGATGATACATATTGCCACTGTAGATAACTCCTCTTCCAAACCACCAATATTCTCAATACGCTTTTTATAGGAACTTCTGAATTACGCTCAACCAGCACCAAAAGCTACTGGCAACATAACTGGTCTTTCATTATCAGAGTAACTTTAAGAATGAGAGTACATTGGAGACAATGGTAGGGGTGTTTCATCCTAACTGTCAGTGTTTGTGTTAGAGTGCTTGATATCTCCTTCTTGCAACAGCTCACCTATAACTATTTCTACCTAGCTCTACTATGTTTTTAATTCTTAGGTACTAAGAGAGAGATATCATTAAAAAAAAAAAAAAAAAAAACTTAGAGATGGTAATAAAATTACCTTATTCATTGCTTTAGGCAGTTAGTGAAACTTCTTGAATATTCTTCAAAAGTTATTCAATAAGATAATAATAATTTTAAAAATCCATTGTATCTCTTAATATTAAGGCATTTGCTATAATAACAGGCATCTAGTGGGCCACTCTTTGGGCCCGGCCATCCAGCCAGTTCTTTACCCAGCAAAGAGTACACCCGTCCAAGCCATGAGCAGCCAGTTTCTCCAGGAGAATGCTGTGGGAAACCGTGTCAAAGGCTTTACTGAAGTCTAGGGAGACAACATCCACAGCCTTCCCCTCATCCACTAGGCGGGTCACCTTGTCGTAGAAGGAGATCAGGTTGGTCAAGCAGGACCTGCCTTTCCTGAACCCATGCTGGCTGGGCTTGATCCCTTGGTTATCCTCTACATGCCATGTGATGGCACTCAAGATGATCTGCTCCATCAGCTGCCCCGGTACCGAGGTCAGGCTGACAGGCCTGTAGTTCCCCGGGTCCTCCTTCTGGCCCTTCTTGTAGATGGGCGTCACATTAGCTAATCTGCAGGCAACTGGGACCTCCCCAGTTAGCCAGGACTGCTGGTAAATGATGGAAAGGGGCTTGGTGAGCACTTCTGCCAGTTCCTTCAGTACTCTCGGGTGGATCTCATCAGGCCCCATAGACTTGTGAGTGTCTAAGTGCTGCAGCAGGTCACTAACCATTTCCCCCTGGATTATGGGGGCTCCATTCTGGTCCCTGTCCCTATCTTCCGACTCGGGGGGCTGGGTACCCAGAGAACAATTGGCCCTACTATTAAAGACTGAGGCAAAGAAGGCATTAAGTACCTCAGCCTTTTCCTCATCCTTGGTCACTGTGTTCCCTCCCCCATCTACTAGGGGCTGGAGATTCTCCTTAGCTTTCCTTTTGCTGCTAATGTATTTGAAAAAGTATTTTTTGTTGTCTTTTACGGCAGTAGCCAGATTGAGCTCTAGCTCAGCTTTGGCCCTTCTAATTTTCTCCCTGCACAACCTCACTACACTTTTGTAGTTCTCTTGACTTGCCTGCCCCTTATTCCAAGGGTCATAGACTCTCCTCTTTTTCCTGAGTTCTAGCCAAAGCTCTCTATTCAGCCAGGCCAGTCTTCTTCCCCGCCAGCTCATCTTTCGACACCTGGGGACAGCCCACTCTTGTGCCTTTAGGACTTCCTCCTTAAAGAATATCCAGCCTTCCTGGACTCCTTTGCCCTTTAGGGCTGCCTCCCAGGGGACTCTGTCGTCCAGTCTCCTAAATCGGCCAAAGTCTGCCCTCCGGATGTCTAAGGTGGCAGTTCGGCTGACTCCCCTCGTCACTTCACCAAGAATCAAAAACTCTATCATTTCTCAATCGGTCTGCCCAAGACGGCCTCCAACCATCAGATTGCTCACAAGTCCTTCTCTGTTCATGAACAAGAGGTCCAGCGGGGCACCTTCCCTAGTTGGCTCACTCACCAGCTGTGTCAGGAAGTTATCTGCCACTCACTCCAGGAACCTCCTAGACTGTTTCCTCTCTGCTGTATTGTATTTCCAGCAGACACCTGGTAGGTTGAAGTCCCCCACAAGAACAAGGGCTAGCGATCGTGAGGCTTCTTCCAGATGCTTAGAGAATAGTTCATCTGCCACATCATCCTGGTTGGGTGGTCTGTAACAGACTCCCACCACAATATCTGCCTTGTTGGCCTTCCCCCTGATTCTTACCCATAGACACTCAACCCTGTCATCACCATCATTAAGCTCTAAACTATCCAAACACTCCCTAACATACAGGGCTACCCCGCTTCCTCTCCTGCCTTGCCTATCCCTCCTGAAGAGTTTATAGCCATCCATTGCCGCACTCCAGTTGTGCGAGTCATCCCACCATGTTTCCATGATGGCAACCATATCATAGTCTTCCTGGTGTACAATGGCTTCCAGCTCCTCCTGTTTATTGCCCATGCTGTGTGCATTGGTGTAGAGGCACTTCAGCTGGGCTGTCATCCGTGTCTCCTTCATAGAGGAACACCCCTTATGTGCTTTGAGGTGTTTCACTGGTGTTTCCCTCTTGGCTTCTATTACCTCAGTATCCCCTAGCTCAACTCTGCACAACTTCAACTGTGCCCCAGTGTACCCTGCGCATCTCAGAGACACAGGCTGAGTGCCCTCGCTAGCACCCACTCCCTCTAACTGTGGCACGTCATCCCTCAGCTTCTCTCGGGCAAGCCTGATATTATCTCCCTCCCCTTTCGAGTCTAGTTTAAAGCTCTGTCAATGCAAGCTCCTGCAAGCTCCTGAGCAAAGATTCTCTTTCCCCTTTGAGAAAGATGAATCCCATCAGACGCCAGCAAACCTGGTGCTGCGTAGGCCATCCCATTATCAAAAAAACCAAAATTGTGGCAATGACACCAGCCACAGAGCCATGAGTTAATAGATTGGGTACCTCTGTTCCTTCTAGTGTCACTGCCCACAACTGGAAAGAGAGAGGATAAAATAACCTGTGCTCCAGAGTCCCTTACTAGCTGTCCCACGGCCCTGAAGTCTCTTTTGATTGCCTTAGGACTTCGTGTTGCGGCTTCATCGCCCCCCACATGGAAGAGCAGTAGGGGGTAATAGTCCGAGGGCCGTACCAGGCTAGGGAGTATCCTAGTGATATCCTTCACCCGGGCCCCAGGGAGGCAGCAGACTTCCCTAAGAGGAGGTTCTGTCTGGCATATCAGACCCTCGGTTCCCCTTAGAAGGGAGAGTCCCCCACAACTATAACCCGTCTTCTCTTCCCTGTGGAGGTGGTGTTAATACGAGAGGTATGCTTTTCTGGCCTAGGCGACAGCTCTGGCGTAGATGGACCGTCATCCTCATCCTCCATTGACTGGCCTTCCACCTCCAGGGCCTCGTACCTGTTGTACAGAGGCACCTGGGAAGGCGAGGTGGGCAAGGAGGGCGTTCGCCTGCCGCCACGAGCGTGGACTTGCCTCCATTTACTCTTTTCCTTTGAGCTACTGTCTTCAGCCCGGTGGGGGGGGATAAAGGATCCCCTTGATCATGGGTTTTTACCGGTGGCTGCTGCTGCTCCTGTTCCTGTCTCAGGGGGGGCAGAGCATGGCACCACCAGTCTCTCTCTTTCTCAGCCTCCCTGATGCTCCTTAACCTTTCCACCTCCTCCCGTAGCTCTGCCACCATGCAGAGCAAACCATCCACCTGGTCGCACCTCACACAGCTATCCTCACGACTGCCATCTGTGAACAGTGAGAGGCCCTGGCACTCCCTGCAGCCTGAGACCTGGGTGGCTGCATGTTTTTGTGGGAGCTCCGTCTGGGTAGCCACATCCATTCTGGCAAGCACAGAGGGCATCGCTTTCTGCCCTTTTGGGGTTTTGGCTGTAATGTTTTGGCATGCACACTTCTGTTGAAAATCTGGTGCCTGATTAAAAAAAACAGCAAAAAAGGTTGAACCCAGGTTTTGAAACAACAAATATTGCCACACCTACACAGAAGCAGCTGGGAATTTTTTAAACTCCATTTACTTCATTTTAACTGAGCTATTTGAAAATATACATGAACGTAACTATGCCTGCTGTTGCCTGTATAGGACTCTTCCTGCACTTGTTACATGCCTTTGTTTTTTCTAGTAGGAGCAATCCGTAATGTCCTGAGACCTGTAAGTGTGGCAAAAGCTGCTCAGTGAGAAAACAGACCATAGGCTGCCCTTAGCAGCAGCACACTATTATGGATTTGGAATGGCAATAATTGCTAAGTGTAAGATACATGTTGATCTAGTGAGTATGGATGCATACAAAATGTGTAAATAGTGTCTACATAGTGTTCAGCTAAGGATAGGGGTGTACAGGAGTTTCCTTTAATACAAGAGAGAGAGCAAATGAAGTAGTTTGCAAAGGTTTGTTTCAGTTCTGAAAACTACTCCATGAGAAATGTCTTGATAAAGAAAACTTTATCAAGTACTTCAAAGAGAGAATGCTCAGAATTACTGGGTTTTTTAATCGTGTTTTATTTAGTCAATTTCCTTCAGGATTTTTGTAAATTTATAAAAATTCAATATTTTTGTAGTCATTTTATTCCAACTTTATAGGGAGAAGTGGGGAGAACTTGAGCCCATTCTGTTCCAAAATTACATTTATAGGGGAGAAGTAGCAAGTCTCCCGGCTGAGCCATGATTTACAAGGTAAATAGCAAATGCCAAAGATTAAGTGGGTTTTTTCCCTTGTATGTTGCTTGAGGGAAGAAAGAGGGTTACTTCTATGTTTAACTTGGGCTAAGTAATGCCATTCTTACAGCGTATCATTCTGTGCAAGTGGTTCAATTCTCCAATATGGGTTTCTTGGGAACTAAGCATGTCAGAAATCAGTGTTTTAAGCATGATGCCCTTTTTAGCCAAGGGAAGGGTTTTTTTCTTGTCCTTTTTTTACTTCAGACTGCAGGTTTTCAAATTCCTTATCAGAAAAATAACTTGGGGGGGGGGAAGGTTCCTACTGAAAACCTTTCCAGCCTGTCTGACCATACAAGGTGCAAGTTAAATGTTACATGCTTGACTGCTGCAATATCAAAAGTGTATATTAACATGAAGATAATAGTATTGAATTTTATCTGTAAGTGAATTATGCAGACACCAAACATAGCAGAAATCCTGAAGTAAAATTCCTTAAACACAATAAATTGTCAAGTTTGCTCTGTAAAGAAAGCTATTGACATGGAACTAAGAAAACCAGAATAATTCTGGGCACATGGCATGTACAGACAAAAAACCAATATGCTGAGCCAGGGCTGCATGTTTTTGTTGCTGTCCTTCGGATGACAGCAGCCACTGCTTCACCAGCTTGGAGCAACATACAGAGAGGATTATTACTTTGGGAACACTTCACTTTCATATGCCAAGGGAATAAAAATCTACTGTGAATTTTCATCAGCAGCAAGAGAGAAATTGAGTACTGAGAGCTTTTAATTAGGGGGCTGGAGACCAATGCCCACAGATGAGGTGAGGTTTAAAAGGAAAGCAGGCACAGGACTGTGGGTAGTCAGGGCTATGGCATCACTGGAATTACAGAACCAAAATAGCTCATGTAACTGAGCACTCTGTTGAACAACTTCAGGGCATGTCAAGAAAGTCAGGAAAGATGAGAAAGAGGGTTGCACTCTAATGTGTGGAGATAGCAGGTGATAAGCTTATTGAGAGCTTTTGAGTCAGGATGAGATTTGTAACAAAATATTTCTTCAAATTATAGCACAATTGGGCATTTTCAGGTAATGGTGTCCTTCATACTGACTTGCTTGTGAACAAAGTAAGGGAGCCTGTTCCCTTACTTGTTGAGACTTACTGACTCTTGTGACTGGCATGTGTGTTTTACCACCCAATGGGAACAGAATCTCCAGGTGCTGTACCATCTGTTTGGGAAATATTGCCCTGTACCTGAAGTTTAATTTTGCAAATTAAGAGTAATGTTTAGTATTTGAGGATTATTTAGAAAAGCAAACATGTTTGTAAATACCAGTGAATATCTCTCCACTCTAGGAAAGAGACTTTTTTATTTTGTTTAAATAAAAAATTGTGCTGGAAGGTCAAAGCTTTTCAGTTCTCTTTTCCTACTGCAGATAAAGAGGAGCCTAAATGTTTCCAGTTAAGTTTTCCTGGACACGTTAAGTCCAGGAAACAATAATCACGAGGGCTTTAGTAAAATTAGTTTGGACCTAACATTTTACAAGTCGTATTACTGTCTTTGTTAACAAATACATTTTCTTGTGCAAACTACTTAATATAATCACTAGTGTATGCTAGTTCCAAACTCTAAATATTTTGTACTCGGGCTAGGTAACAGAGTTGACTAGAAATGGTAGTGTTTTGTTTATGCAGGGTGGTTAGGAATTGGTGGTGTAGGTTTTTATCTTGTATCTTCTGTAGCTGAGCATTTCTTTCCCCTGAACCCTTTATTTTTATATCTATTACAGGAGTACCTGCAGTCTCTCAACAGAAATTGGAACTTTGTTGTACTGAGTACTGCACATGCATACAGTAATAGATGATCCTACTCCCATCTAAATGGGCAAGAGAGACAAGTCTGATATTCAGGTAATGGCTCTATCCCCATTTGAGTTAGGAACAGAGTTGTTGTCTTCTGCATTTTCGTCTATAGAAGTCTTTTACTTAAGGCTCAAGTAGGGTTACACAAGGCGTGAGGTAACATTTTAATGGGACAGTGACAAAATTTGAACCTTAATCAGTTGTTTTAGGATTACAATGGAGGTTTGTGGTCAAGCTCAGCACTGAATCCTAACTGACTCTATTTTTGTCTAGAAATTTGAATTCCAAGGTCATCTTTCCTTTGCACTTGGGTCTGTGGTGCTGCATTGTTCTTGAAAGCAGTAAGGTGCCAGCTTACTCTGTTAGAGCAGCTCTGCACCTAAGTGTCCTAGGATGTTTCTCTCAATGTACTTGTGGTTCTATAGGTAACTAAAAGTGGGAGACACCAGAGATTTAATGAATGAGTGGGGTTTTTTTCTTCAGCTAGTATTTTCTGAAGTCATTTCTGTGAGTAGCTAGAGAACTTGAAATTGACTGTTTCATTGGGTAAGATACTACTGGTAGTTCTTATATGTAACTAACTTAACTCATTTTTATGCAATTATGGGTCCCCATGTAATACAGACTGAGCGATGTGATACAGACAGTGAATTATATATATGTACTATATATATATCTATCTTCCATTTTAATATGCTTTTTCATGCCAAAGCTGATACAAGGCTAAAGGCATAAGGCAGTGTTCTTTAGCTGTTCAGCTACTAATAACCCTCAGAGCAAATTTTGTCAGTTCTAATGCAACTGATAAACTAGTTTCAGAAATACTAATACCAAAGAACAGCTTACTGTGATCACATTGCCATCAAGCACTTTTCTGCTCCGAGACTTTTAGAAATATTTAAAAGGCAGTACAGTACACATGAGTGTAAAAACATCTTTATGGAAACTTATTAAAACCGTGCACTTCTGTAGCATTTAGTCATCACTATCATTTGTAAAGCTTAATCTCTCATTGATAAATATGCTCTCCCTGTTGGTTTGTCTGAATTGTTTACTTTTTTATGATCTGAGATGGACCATATACTAGGCTAATCTTGAATTTCTTAATCATGCATATTTCACTAATGCTAATTGAAGTTTTGTCCAAATTAAACCTGAGTAAGAGTCTCAAGACATTTTTTATACAGAACAGATAAGCCAAGAACCAGGCCACATGATGAACATATGCTTCACAATGTGTTTAGATTTAGTTAAATGTGATTTTGGTTTTGGCCTTCTTGGTACATTTGCAAATTAAATTGCATTTAGAACTCCAGTGGAACCAGAATACAGCTGGGCAAACAATAGTTTGTTGTTGCTGATGGTTTTGAAAAGATCTTTTTAATCAGGTCAACAGTCCAATGACAATGGCAGGTTATTAACTGTACAAAATATATTCTGTTCTTACAATGATTTTTATTCATTGCTACCAAGAACAGGGATAGTGATTTTTCTCTGTGTTATAGAAACATAATGTATGGACCTTATTATAAACAAATGCAATCTAGTGAACACTGAACTGCTTATAAATGCATTTCTTATAAGAGTGTTAAAGCTCTATCTAAATTTTAAAAACTGATGAGGAGATTGAAGCAAGGAAAAGACTTGCAAAGTCTCAGTGTGAACACCTAAATGTTTTCTTTCTAAAAGTATAGCCTTTATTTCTAGTTTGTTAGATTTATACTGCACAAGAGCACTGGAACTATTAATGCTAGATGTGATTGGTTTCCAGCTTTTTCCACCTAGAAGTATGATGACATGTTTTATTTTCTTTAATTATGGAACATTTATTTGCTACTCACACTATTTCTATTATAAACGGAGTTACCCTCTTGGCCTTTTCTGTTACTAATCTGTCTTTTGCCTCTCAAAGTGTGCTTTCCAAAGTCTGAAATACCTAGAATTTATCTGCACTATTATCTTTGCAAATCTGTGAAGTGAAATATGACATGGGAATACCATCAGCAATATTAAACATTTAGCCAAACGCTTTTAACCAATACAAGCTTATGATAAAATGTTGAGATAAGTGCTATATTTCATTAGACAACACAAATTGAATAGATCAGTGCAGAAAGCCATTTATAACATTGTGCAGAGATATTTTTAGACACTGCGGCTGTGCTGCATCCAGATGTGTCTATTGTCTTCTTCCTCTTCCTATTTGAATCCCCTCACTGGCCTATGCATTGCTGTGGTGCCATAAACTTTTGAACCCCCATAGATCTACAGTTATATATATACACTTTAATGTAGTGATTCAGATAAAACTATAATTAATATAGAGATTTTATTGTAAATACAAATGCAGCTATCAACTTTTGGCTTGCCAGGCAGGACCACTTGAAGTTTCACCTTTCAAAGTACTTTTGTCTTGTTTTATGTTCCCATTGCAGGCAAAAGGGTAACAGACTAATTAATAATTCATAAAATACTTGCCACAATAAAGGGATTTGCTTCCATGTTGGGTTATTTTAAATAATATCAAGAATCCTGGTACTGATTTTTGAGACAGTGCAAAAGCTACAGTATCAGATCTTTTTTACATCTCCTTGGAGGGATTGTGAAAGAGTATACTGCACCAGAAAGTCTTTTAATGTGATGTGTCCCTGAAGGGAACAAGTAGATAAGCAAGATGATTTCACTTTTTGTCACAGAATGCAGTGATTCAAGCACAACATTAAGAAAAAAGACCCATTTGAATCAAATGGGAAGACAGTTGAACATCATTTTGGGTTAAATCGTGTATACGTGACCAAGGTTCTATTTTTTCACTAGTGTATGAACTGATGCGCAAAGAGCGGAAAATAAAAGGATGTGATCTAATATCCAAGGTGCAGAGCTTTCCTGAAATGGTGTAGGCTTCCTACTTATTCGTGATTTGTAGTAGTCCTTCGAGAACATTAGTAACAACCTTTCAGAACTACTGATTACAGAGGGAGATGCTGTGCATATTAACAGCTGGTCTTTACCCAAGAGAATCTACAACCAGACTGACAAAAGCAAAAAAAGAAGCAAGCCAAGGGAAAAAAGCAAGGCAACTGGGTCTGAGTAGAATGATAAAGATGCACTTAAACTAAACCAAGTTAAGTAGATGACATTGCTAATGGAAGAAGAGAACAAGAAGAGAGTCATTTAAAGCACCTCTCACTTAACAGATTACTTTAATAGGCTTGGAAATTGCAAAAGTAGGAAGCTAGTAGGTTTTGTTGTGTAGGAATCTGCACAGTAAAAGAGATCTGAATTTTATATCTTCATTTTAAGGAACATGCACGAGCTTTGTTCTCTGCTTGCTTGCTTTATTCTAGTACAGCTACTTTCAAGTGAATGGAGTTACACTGTATTTACACTACTATAACAAAAAATAGAGTCAAGACACTCACCAACCTAGATTGCTTCAATAAAAAGTGAGACTACTTTTCTTATTTGAAAATTAATGCAGAAATTTCTATAGTTCTGATTTTAACACTTTTTTTTTTTCTAATGAAAAGGTAGCCAGTTAAAGTGCATTTTTAAAGGCTTATAAATGTATTGTTTTACTTAAAGGAATAAGATTGCATTACAGTGTCTGAACTGATTTGGCATGAAATAAAATCTAGGCTTTCCTAAAAAAAAGCATTTTATCATTATTCGCACAATAAAAATTACTAAGAAAAGTTTGTTTTAAAACAGTGTTTGAAAAACTATGACACTAAATTGCAGTGCTGAAACTATTTAAATTGGGCATTTAGTTACCCATACATTTAGTTTCTAAATCTTGTCTGCTGCAAGAAAATTTTGAATATTAATCCGTATGAGCAGAGTTATACAAAAAGAAATCTAGAATATATTATGGGGCAAGATTAAATGTAATTGCAGTGATGTTTAAAATGCTTGAAAGAATATAATTTATTTTAATTAGGGGGTTGCTCTTGTTTTTTACAGTATTGGCTTTAGTCTCACTTCTTAAGAAACGTTTGTGACCCAGCCCACCCACCACCCCACCCCCAGTATTCAAGAGTTATTAGATCCATATCATTTTGGTAGTGTCAGCTGTGTGTCGCCTTCTTTTCTCTGGATGCTGATCTCCAGGCATCTTGATTCTGAAATTTAGCTGGGGTATCTGACCTGATTTTCACAGCCCTGGAATGAGACTAGCAGGAGCTGATAATCTTTCATTTCATAGAGGAACAAGCACAGTGTCCTCCTTTGCGTGAGCCCAAGGCAGCGTAGCTTTCAGGAGATATATGGAGAAGTAGGACTCACAGTCCTACAGAAGTATATCCTCACAGAGGGTTGCTGTCCGTCTGTGGTCCTGTCAACACTCTCCATCTGAGAGGTTTTAAGACATAATATGTGAAGATGTAATACATTCAGTGCAAACAGCTCTCATTTGGTTCTGCATATGTAAGTGGGCATCACATGCCTTTGAGGAGTTGTTCAAGAACCCGTTGTCTTTTTTCTTCCAGTGATTGAAGCTGAACGTAGTAAAGACATAGGAAAGATGACCAGTACTATGGGCGTGGTATCTCCATATCCTTTCAGCTAGATCTTGCATCAGCTCCATGTGTGCAGAGGAGACAACTGTGACATATTTGTTATTTAGAAAAAACCAAAAATCTCTATCAGTAGATCAGAAAATATTCATGCACCTTTCCTGTGCAGTGGGAAAAGAAAGAATAAATAGGATGCTGCATATATTTCTCATTCCTATACTTTTTGGTGCTATTCATCTTTGCTTTTAACCTCAAAACATATTTTATTTACATACCTGGGAGAGTATTATGGCAGTGGCTTTTCATGGTGGTAGAAGTCCTTTCTTTTTATTTCTGCAGATTGTTAGCCTTTCTGAATTGCAGACGAAAGCATTTTCTTTAGCATAGTTCTGCTTATTACTGTTTCACATACTGCCAGTGCTGGCTTATATAATTATTAACTAGGAGAAAGCAGACAGGGCAGTTGTTTAAATTTTTGAATGATCAGTTCCAGAGCATATTAATTATTCTGAAAAGCATTTAACGGCTTAATAAGACAAGGGTTTGACCATATTGTCATTTTCATTTGTTTGTGTTATTCGAGACTGTTGTAACTGGCTGCTTAATGGTCTGTGTCATGCAGGTGTATTATTAGCTCTCATTGGCACATTTTACTCAGTTGTCATTAATGGCACAGAATGGCTTTCCCATAATTTTCTCTTGGAATCCCAGATAGAGAGCAAGATCAGTGACAGTTTTATCAGCGAGTTACATTAAGCTGCTCTTTGCCACTCATGAATCAATGTATTTTCATCTCAGACTGGTCCCCGCTCTACATATGTCAGTGCCACTCCACTGTCTCATTTGCCAAATGAATAACAGAGTTCTCATTAAATTAATGCTGTGATTTTTTGCAGTGGATTACCTGCAATACGTTCAGTTTGCTCTTTTGATTTTACTGAAAAATGGCTCTCAAGTACCAAAGAATAAATAACCACAGTTAAATAAGAACTAAAGAAAATAAAATGGTATTTGAGTTATAAAATCAGTCATGGTTCTTGACTGAAAATTCAGCAGTAATTGGGGAGGTCAGAGGCAGTGAAGCACATTATTTCAGCTTCCAGACCTACAGTGTGGTTGCTTGTCTTTTTATTTGTGCTAAGTAATACAGTAGGGAGAAGGGGAGAAAGCAACAGCTTCTTAGTCATTCTCCTCTTGGATAAGCCTGCACCTGACAGGCTTATAGTAAGAAAAATCAAGGTATATCTTATGTATCTACTAGCTTTAAAGAAATGAATTTTCCTTTGCTGACTAAAGAAAGCCAAAGCACCTAAGTATTTAACCCACAGAGAAACAACAGTCCTGCTACAGTCACTAGAAAATGAAGATGTGTGCTCTTCTTTCATCTTAGATGTGGAGGAGGGCAAGCAGAAGGAGCAGCAACCAGTTTGCAATATTCCAGTCATGGAAATCGGCCAGAAAAGCAGGAAATCCAACCACACAGCCATTCCTCTAGCCTGGTAAGCCCTTTCTGGTTTGAAAGCAGTTCCATGCCAACGTTTGTTGACCCTTGGCCAGATGTGAAAGAGTTATTGCCAAAGGATTCTGCTAAAGGCTATTGCAAATCAGTGTAAAATAAAGTTAAAAGAATATTAAACTGTCAAAGAAGAGACAAGTAAAAGAATGAGAATGTTTATGCAGGTTTTGGCAGTCAATTAGCATTACCAATCAACACAGAAGCTGTTAGAAGATTAGTAAAGGAAGGTGAGCTTGTAAAAAGCATATGGTATGACATGCAGGTGAGAGAGTTAGAAGGCTAAGTGTGAGAGATGGCTCTGAAAAGAGAAAAGACTTTTGAGATCTGGTGATTTCCTGAATCACAAATTAATCTAGATTAAAAAGAGCAATAGGAGCCATAACAATGCAAAACGAGGTTATTGTGGATTTGGGTTTTGTTTCAATCAGGCACGTTACCATGTACCATTGATCACGCTGCCACATCTGAAGACTCATGACCTGAGCATCCCTTCAGGTTTTAACTGTCACATTGTCTCATTCTGACACCACAGCAAAACAGTTCTGTGTATAGAGGGCTGCCATGGCTGGCATTACTAGACAAGGCATCACTAGTGCTGGAAAACTTTAAAAACCCAAACAAAAACAAATTAATAGCACAAACATCTCCAGTGTAGAGCGTATCTGTTGTCTGGGGAAGCTGGTGCCTTGCAACATTTGATGGCATTAAGGATATCATCTAGAATTGCTAAAAGGAGCAGGATACAGGAGCATATGCTCTCTCTGGATAGTTTCATCATTTCTTATGACTTATTCAGAAGTATTTGTGACTAGTTATTAGGCTAGATGCTTTGCTATTCTGATCAAGACTGGCATTTCTTTACCTTGTCATACACGTTGTAGTTCATTGAAGAACCTGCCATTTAAAAAAAAAAGATGAAACCAAAAGCAAATGAATCAACTCCTAAAGAAAATTTGGAAAGCAGTGATTAGTTTCAGATAACTCAAAAGAAATAAGAATTTTAAATATTTTCTCACTTTCAGAAAATGAAGGACCATACTTCAAATGCCTTCCTTTAATTTTAAAGGCTACTAATCTTTTTATGCCAGGGTCTTCTAAGGGAAGGAGATGAGCCTTTTTTTTTTTTTTTTTTTTACCCTTCTCTGTAGCAATCAGCAAATATGTACATCTGCTTCCTCTTAAAGATGCTTTACTCTGCAGGAGATGAGAGACCTGCTGTGCTTCCCAACGTAATATGTCAGCTTCCTGCTTTCTACACTGCCCCTACACTGAAGAGAGTCCCATTTCTTCAGTGTCCCTTATGTTTTCTGAATTGAGCAGGAGAATGCACTGAGGGAAAGCAGGTTCTAAGAGAACCTGGAGTATAAAGACTGATTTGGCATACTGGGCATGTGGTTACAGAAGGAACATTTCAAGTTGCGTGCTGATCATATTCTTGTGAGCAGTATCTCATAGCAGACTTGTGCATGTTACTAGGTCACCATCAGAGAAATTGTTTGTATTATCCTGCTAAAGTTTGATTATCAGAGAAACTTTCAATCAGATAAAAGTAGGAGACTTTTTTTATCAATGCAAATAATCAGCTGTTCATTTGCTGTGTTTCTTTCCACTGTCTGTCAAACCATTAAATTAACTGAATTCTATGCACTGTAATATATGACATTTGCAACAAGTAAATGGCATGGTAAAGATCAATGTAGGACACTGTAATAACAGCATGTTGAAATCAAGTTAATAAACTCAGGTTTTCTGATGTGTATTTTATACTTGATTTTTTCACACTTGTCTATGGTGTCATGATCACTTTTATCAGCGTCTTTTTCATTTTCTTTTTTCAGTAGTGCTATAAAATTGTAAAATATATAGTTATAAATAAAGGAAAATAATTGGAAATTAGAATTCTTCTTTAAAGTATGAGGCAAGATACCGATTAGCTCATGCACTGGAACAGGTTGCCCAGAGAGAATGTGGAATCTCCATCCCTGGAGATTTAAAAAACTTGCCTGAGTAAGGCCTTGAGCAACCTGATCACACTTTGAAGCTGCTTTGAGCAGGTCTTCAGACGTGCCTTCCAACTTAAACTTTTCCACTCATTTGAAGGATAAAATCTGGCTTCAAAATTTTGAACAATACTTCCTTTCTGTGTTGCTCATTTGCTGAAGTCTTTGTAGAAACATCTGAGAAATGGGGTTGTCTTGTTTAAGCTGTCATTGCACACGTCTCAGTTAAACGGATGGATGACAAGTAATATGATCAAAAGAACACTTGTTTTTGTGTATATTAATGGAGTCTATAAAACAGAGTGGAAAAGCTTTATGATAAGCCTGTAATATACATACAGTAATACTAATTTTTTTTTCTGCAGGACATATTTACATGATTTACATGTATAAAGAAGCAATATGAACTTACATGTTATTTGATTTCTATCATAAAATATTTCTTATTTTTCTTTCCTAAGAGACATCTTGCTGTTCACATTTTGTTGCAGAATGCTCTAGACTGTGAGGGCAAAAAGCAGTACCCTTCCTAGAAAGGAATATTAAAAAGTAGTAAATTTGTTTTGCCAGGAAGATGGAAATTTGTTCCTCATTTTATTCAATACTAATTGGCTTCCAATTGTAAATAATAATATAAACCATCCAAAAAATGATTTTTAAACATGTTAGCATATCAGATGTTAGCTCTGGAGTTTTCTCTGGCATGTCAAGAATGCTGATAGTTGGGTCACTTTTTGAAACATCTTTCTGGAGACTTCATATCATTCATTTTGTAATTCCATAACTGTATTCTGTCACATCAGCCTTCTTGTTGGAAATAATATTTTCTTGGTTAATAGAACAAGAAATTACCCTTGAGATATTTATTTTGCTATAAATTTTCTTGGTTAGTAATAATATGCTGACATTTCTGCTGAGAGAACTTGATGAAATCTTGTGGTTTTGACCTATCCTTGAGAATCACTCCTGGGAAAAGCGCATACCACAGCAGAAAATATTGGAGTTCTGGTGTGATGATGTCATGTTAAATTCATTAGAAGTACCCAGAAATTGAAATTTTGTTAGGCTCAGAAGAGGATGAAGTATGAACCTTGTGCTAAAGAGGAAAAAGATGAGTGGAAGGGAAAGAGAAAAATGATTTGTTCTTGCCTGTTTTCTACCCTTCTTGGGCTTACGCTGTCAGTACAGACAGAGAAGACCAGTGAGTCTTCTTTCTTTCTTTCTGTCCCCCATTTTGGATCAATCCGAATCTTCTTTCACTTCAGTTTCTACCAAGTGTTTTATTATGGTTTAACTTTACGGTATTTGTTGTTAGTTTGTCACTTGATTTTCAATTTTAATAGTCCCAACAATTATAATGAGAGCTACAGAGTTCCTAGGAAAAAACTTCTTTATTTAAACTGTACCTTAGTTGATCTTCTGTACCTAGTGCTGTATTCCCAAAATCTCAGTTGTATTTAGGTGAGCAAGGTAGGATCCATCAGTCTAAGAAAGACATGTGTACATCAACAAGTTTGGGTTTTAGTCTCCCATGCAGATTATTCATCTTATCCAAAGTTAGAGGTCTAACATAGGTCAGCTGGATAGTTTCTCTCCATGAGCTCTTAGGGAATGATCAGCACAGATAGTAGCTCTCAGAAGTTAGGTGAGGTAGATCCTTCTCTTGCCTTTTACAGATAGAGAACTAAGGTAATGCTCATATGAAGAACTCATCAGGATAAGCAGAAACTTGAACCTAAGTTAAGCAAAAATATTTTTTAAATGTTGGCTTGGGGTCAAAACTAGATCCTAAGACACAACAAAATAGTTCACAGGTTCAGACTCAGTTATGAGAGCCCTGAGCCCTTGTAGGGCTCTATTTCTCGCCTCCTTATTTGAATAGTCCTGTGATATAAGCTCTGCCTCAGTGTCCCAGCCACCAAACTGCTTTTTATTACAGAATGTTCTCACATTAAGCCTAGCAATTTCTGAAGTACTGATCACATTTCAGGTTGTCTTTTTAAAGGGGAAATAACTGTTGAAAGCAGAATGAAAGATGGAGAGCTCTCTTTCATGACATGGCTGCATCCAGAGCCTTTGTTGAGACTTGCTAGAGAAAGACTTGAAAGTTGAGAAAAGCAAGACCTCATCGCCTTTCCAGGGCTCTGATGCGTGGCAGATGCATTGTAAAATGTATAGAATATGCCCTCAGTTTTAAGTCCTATGTGGAAAAGTTTGTTGTTGCTTTATTATTTTTCTTTTTTTAAGAATTTTTATTACCAACAATAAAGTAATACCGTTTCAGAGTTCACTATGGAAAAGCGTTAAGGTTTTTAACAAGACTGAAAACTGGTTTAATTATTAGTTGCTAAATTACTTGACATTGTTTTTTTTCTTCAAAGTTTCTAGGGTTTATTTATTCCTTTTTAATGTAGTTAGCACAACTCATGAGGAAGGGCAGATACCATGCACCGGTTTTTTATTCTTTAGCAAATAGTTTAAACTCCTTGGAATGCTGCTATTGAGAAGAAATTAATTAATGAGTATTGCTTACATAAAGTAATATTTTTTCCTTTAAACTTGTGGTTGGAAGTAGATTTACTTTTGCTTGAGGCAGTGTCCCTGCATTTTAAATAAAACAATACTATTGTTTTTTGAAAAGCCATATTCTGTGATTCAAAAAAATCATCTTTATTAAGACTACATTTCATGAGGACTGATTGGGAATGAGAGACATGTCAGTATCCAGGTTTGGGGCTTTTTTCTTCTTTGTACAACATGAAGGAGCACGTTTTATTTGATGGCAGCTGGGCTTTGCTTTCAACGTGACCAGTGGGCTCTGGTTGGCTTTGCAACAAGCATGTTTTTGTTTATATTGTGGGTAGGTAACTGAAAATGTTTAAATACAGTGACATGCTAAAATATATTTATTATTAGCCAATGAAATGCATGTTTTCACCATGCAGACTCCAAAGCCTATTGGAGCTATAGGTTCACTAATGCAAGTATTTTGATTAGTAATACAGTAACTTGGTGGTGAAATTAGTTTGGAATATTTTACTCACAACAGTCAACCTTTTGCAATTAGACTAGCAGACTCAGTTAGATGGCGAATAACAGGTTTTTTAAAGGTAAGGTAACAAGGAATATAAATAAGCTTTCTGATGTTAAATAATTTGTTTTTCTTGGGTCCAGTGTGTTTTCCATTTTTTTTTTCCCTCTTCCCACTTTTTTGATTTACTTTCTTTTTCAATATTACATTATATTTTCTATTACTCTATTTTAAATGAAAGGGAGAAAAGAGGAAAAGGGAAAAAGAAGGGCAGCTCAAAGAGTGCTTCTTTGCAGTGGGGTAAAAGAAAAGCAAGAATGAAGACTAAGTCATCCCTCCCGACTGTGTTTATCAGTCCCTGTAAAAATCAGCATGTTGATCTCCGGAAAATCCATCTAATCTTGACATCTACCTAATGCTGCCCCGCTGGAGGAGTCAGAAGTTTCATGAGCATTTAATCAAACTAAGCTAAAAATAAGAAAAGAGTGATGAGCTGGCTGAACTGTGATTTCTTTTCTTCTATGCAGCTACTTGGGTTCAAGTAGCATACAAACAAAATACTTCATTATTGTATGTCAGAGCCATAGGCTCAGATATTAGAACACTTCTTCCAGTAACCTTGTTACAGAAGCTGTGAACTGAAATGAAAGAAAAGGTTAAACATATTTCTTTGTATTTTTTTTTTAACTGGGCACACAGCAAAATCAGAAATTTCCAGTAAAAGTTCAAGAGGCCATTAGGGAAAAGATGGTAAGAGTTTAATTGTTTTTTACTCTTGATGAAAAACCTAAGATAAGGTTTGAAATGATTAAAAAAAAAAAAGTCATTGTTGAGTTTTGAAGCCTGCAATAATGTGTTAGTTGCCCTTTCTGAGACCTGGTCTATTGTGCCTTTACTATCTCCAAGGAGATGTAGACATGGTTCTGCATTTCTTCTTTTTCCTCTGTAAAGTGATGTATTTAATAGCTCTCAAGTGTAAACGAGTAACAATGGCCTGTCCTTTTCTAAGATTTGGAATACTTAAGAAAAAGTACCTAGTGAGACACGCAGGATTGCTGAAATCTTTTAGAAATGCAACAATTCTACCATTGTGAATAGTGCTTTTAAAAAGTACAGCTACGAAACTCTTTGCTACAATACATTTCATGCTGTATTACTGAGAGGCCTCCCTTGTCATTCCATTTATTAGTTCAGAAATAACCAGTATCTGAAATTCATTTCATGACTGCTATTTGCCATCAATGTATTTAATTCCCTATGATTGCTACGATTCATTTGTTAGGGTATTTTCATTTATATGTTATTGAAACATGCTCTTGACGTTAAAGTACTTGAGATGCTCAATTCTGTTCAGTGCATGATAGTATTTTTCAGAGTTGCTATTCCAATTAGAAAAACACTCAATTCTAGGCAGAGGAGCACTAAATGATAAAGAGAGGAAAGTGTCTTCTGTAGGAAAAAACCCACTTTTTGATACTGGAACAAACGTTTCAGTGAGTTTCCTGCTGTGACAGATGCAGCACAGCATTTTGGTGCTGTCAAAGTCTTTCTTCAAACAATAAACGGGAAACTTTATTGCAATAAAAAAACAATCTTGTGCCAAAACTTTACACATTGACTGCTTTCTTCTGCTACTTTCAGGGTTCGTACCATCTTACCTCCTGGAAAGCTGTAAAGATAGAATACTTAATCTCCTGCCTCAGAAACTGCAGCTTGAGGAGAATGAACTTGTTTTACTTCAGTGTCTTGTGCTGATATTTGTATGTGCTTTAGAGAATAAGATAGTTCAGTTCAGATGAATAAGGATCCTTAATATCCTGTCAATATCCAGCCTCCAAAAGTGTTCCAGTAGAACTTCAACTGCTTCTGGGCCTCAGGTGCCACAGTTATCTGAAGACATGTGCCAGTTCTCCTCTTACTGAGGGCACTGCATTGTACACTCAGTTCTCAGTAAACTACCCCCTTTGCTGTGTGCTAGAGCAGAAGAAATAAGGTAATGAAGGTGGCGCTTGGACTGAAGGGCAACTGAGACTTCTTCAGTTTTCAGGAAGGATAAAAAATGCCTCTAAATGAATTAACAGTCTCTTCCTCTAAATTAATGCAATATGAGGAAATACAAATTCTTTTTTTTCCTTTTCCCATCAGAGTTTATCACTGAACACATTGACTCAGGCATCCCATCCACTCACAAAACATGTTACAATGGAAGAAAATTGTCTTCTCAGGAAGGAGTTGAATCTCAGCCGTCTACAAGACAAGCATTACAGAGGTCAGAAGAATTATACATAGGGGTATTTCAAGTGGTGTTGCATAAATATGAAACAACATAAACACTGTGCATTCAAAAATTGAACTCTGAATGTGCACCCTGTCTTGGGGAGAAAAGACTATAATTAAACTTTGTATTACAATACAATGAATTCGTAAAATGAAACAAAAACATCTCTATGCTGATTATAGTATACTTAAATTATAGGGAAAGTGTTTGTGAAAAACATTTGTTTGGGCTTTTTAACAGGGAGTCAAATGACTCATTTTTTCAGTTCAGTTCTGATTCAGATTCAACTATACTAGAAATTATTTAGGTTCAGTGCCAGTCCAGGCCAGTTCCAGTTTTACGTGGACACTTTCAAGTTGCTGCTGTGTAATCAGTATGCATTAGAAATCTATGCATAGAAATCTAACATCTGAGATGGAGAAAGCCGTGAAGCCGCAGATTTAGTCCCCACTTCCAAATTTATGACTAGAGTGTAGTCACCACCGTCAGTTCATTCCTCTCTCTAAACTTGTCTGGTAAGATCATGGATTTGGAGACAAGTTGCAAAATCATACTTTACCTGAAACAAATGGTAGTGTACAATGGTAAGGAAAAGGGAGATCGTACCTTTTGGGGTGACAGGAAAGAAACGGGATGTTTTGGATACTTCTCTACCATTAGCCACTGCATATATGCAAATGTATAGAAACATGTGCATATACATACATAAGCACATGTCCAGACCATAAAGTACACAAATGAGATAAAGGAATGAGAGAACAGTAAAAGGCAGTACGGGCTTCAGGCTCGAGTAAAGTTGGCTGTTACTTGAGCTTAGCAAAATGGCCACAGCCCCACTTGCCAGAAATCTGTAAAGTGATTGTGCAGAACAGTGCCTGCTGCAGTGAGAGGCAGCCTTTCCTGGCAGCATTGTTCACTCCAGCGTGAGCCGAAGCAACAAATCCAGGTATTCAAGGATCTCCTCTGACCTGCTTTCCCCCTTTCATGAAAGAAGCAGCAAGATCCAAGATGGAACACAGACTTTTTCAGGATTTGATTCAGGTTAGAGAAATAATGCTTTGATTTGGCTTCATTGCATTTAGGTTTGTTTTGATTCCTTAATTTTAATGTCTTTATTTGCATGGTATCTTAAAATATCGACACTGCATTTATGGTATGTTTCATTGGCATCCTGCTAGCAAGAAAAGGCATTATGAAGAAACACCTCCCTGTATGTGTAAGTATTCCTAATTGGATGTACTGTCTCCTTCTCAACTGCAGGCTGTTGACCACCACCGTTTTGCTAGCTGGAACATTGGCCTGATAAGTTAGCTACATACGTGCATTTCTGTGTAAATGCAAATGTTAGCCCCGGGAATATCAATCTGTATGTGAAAACCTGTAGGCAGGTAATATTTTGTCCTGTGGCAGACTACTGGAAACTCTAATTTAGTTCCGTGGTTGCAAGAGGACATATTCATGAATATGATCAAATATGTTGGGAACTGAGAAATCCACTGAGCCAAGTCAGACAGATACAGATATCTGCCACCATTAATTAGACCAAACTTTCAGCAGTACTTCTGACAGTTTGCTATACACAAAGCTTTTGGTTATGCAGCTCCTGTCTCCTTTTGAGCTGTCTAGAACATCCCCAAACAATAATAATTTCTTCCTTGAAGTTATACTTTTTGGATATGGCCAAAACTTTTGGCATTAAGGATAACTAGAATTATGCTTTGACAGTGAACTTGCTTCTTCTTGTCTGTGAACACCTATGGAGCATCTTCCCAAGAAGCTTGTTGGGATTAGGAAGTACAGGAAAAAGGGAGAAATGCAATTTTACCTTTAGGAAATGTTTCTTCAAAGAGACTTCTTTTCACCTCATCTCTGTGTTTTTCCTGTCCTTCATGGTGTGACACTTAGTGCTGGGGGGATGTCAGTCTTTTTCAGGTCGGTTTTTTTGAGAACTGAATTTGACACATAGTTTTGTTTAGAGAAGGTGCTGTGAGACGTCATTTGACATAGTTGTACATGTGATATACTTTTAATGAAGAAAGGTAAATACTTACTAGCTGGAGAAATATTTTACTCCATCCCAGAATGCCTGTTCTTATCCTTTCGTAGCTCAGGCATGCTATGATAATGTTGAAGGTTTTAAAGGTTTGGAATTGGGTACTGAGATACTGTGATGGGACTTAAGTATATGCGTTATGCATCCGTAACTCCTCAGACTTTTGGCCTACAGATTTCTTTGCTTAGTCGTTTTCAGAGCTGAGATTTTTACTTTTGAAAGTTTGAGAAAATTATTTCGTCCTTTTTAATTATGCTGGAAAATAAAGATTTCCTGATTTAATGCAGCTGCTTGTTTCAAAAAAAAAATTAAAGTGAAACAAAACTTAGGACTAAAGTCTTAGTCTGAATAAAATTGGTGAAGATTTAAGTAACGCATGATTCTTAAAATTACATATGACTCAGCACAGGCTAAAAGCTGCAGCTCAGAAACCTGTTGGGCTAATTTTAAGATTATTACAGTCTCTACTGCAGTGCCCCATAAATGACATTAAAAGTCATTCTTTTTCTAGATATAGAAATAGCAGTCTTTGCTTCATCTTCTTTGCTTTGGGAATTTTTCAGAAACCAGGTCTTTTGTGGAGTCTTTTGTCTGTTGGTGGGATAATGTTATACGTAAAAAATCCAGACCGGAAAAGAGGCCGGTGCCCATTGCGCTTCACAAACTAAAGGTTTTGGTTCTTATTTCTTTGGTTGTTAGGTAATGTTACCATATGCTAATGTTTTCAGTGAATACCCCACCTAATATAGATAGGACCAAAGAATGCAGGGCATTGTGGGTACATGCCTGCTCCTCGTCACAACGGGTCCACAAACTGTGCTTTCCCACAACCTGCAGCAGTCCAGAACTGTGCAAAATGAAGTCTCTCCATTTCATACAGCTGTGGGTTGGTACAGTAAGGAAAAGGAGCACAAGTAGGGTATCCCCAGGTGGTCCCCGGAGAAGGCTTTTACTGCGGTTTGCAGCAGCCATTTTTCTGTGTCTTTTCCTGTTGCGGGCTTCAATCAAGAGCTCAAGCTGAGTGAGCAGCACAGGACCCCTGCAACACGAATGCAACACTGTAGTTGCAACGATCTCCTAGGTACCCTCCTTCCCCTGCCTAGTCAGCAGGATCGAGTCGGGTTTAGCCATGTAAAATAGCTCAGGGAAGTTAGGTATGGACAGGGGAGATATTTAGACGAAGCTTAGGTGAAAGAAGAGTAATGATGGCATTTACTTGTGATATTCCATATTCTTGTGAGAGAAACTGAGTAACAGAAAGAAATCAGTAAGTACTACCTTACTAAAGACACCTCAGCATGTACTGTGTCATTATCACAGAACAGCACCCCTCTCTGTTATCACCAAAAAGAGTTCAAAAGCACTCTAGTCCTTTTCTCTCTCCTGTATTTTCTGCTGGAGAAATAATAGTACCAATCAAGTCTTGTTGCCTTAATGGTTGTTGTCATTATATCCAATAACTTTCACAAAGAGAAGAAATTATTTGTTTTGCATATTGAGGGCTGTTAACGTCCTTTGCTTGTCAAATTCTACAATACTACAGACAGGGCTGTCACTCCGTATTATTAATTTGCTCCTCAGCAAAACAAAGGTACATACTGTACTAAGTGTAAAGCTAAAGTGACAGACTACTTTATGCAACTAAAATAAATACATCCCTGTCACTTTGAAACCAGCAGTGTTCTCTGGCATTATTTTACAGGTACTAGTGGAGGTTAAAGGAGGAAGTGAGAGAGAGAGAGAGACAGCTCATTGACTTTCCTTGCATATATATGTATCTGTACTGATTTTAACCTTGCCCATAAAAGGTCAAGCATAAAATTATTTCCTCAGAGCAGCTGTCTTTAGAGGTTTGAATTAACATAGATGGAGAGTGCCATAGGAAAAAAAGTTCATTTTACCCTAATTGGATTAAGATAAGTCTCACACATACTGCAAGGGTGAGGTTTCACTAGAGTGCAAACTGCTGGGTTGACAGAAAGGGATTAATTTATGTGCATCTTGTCAGGTTGTTGACTAATAACGTATTGATCGTATCTGTAAGATATGCAGAGTGTCTGTCAGAAAGGAAGACACTCTGGAATTGAAAATTGCTAGTATATCTGACATGATCAAAGCCAGATTAATACTATTAAGCAGCAATAAGTAGGCTGCAGCATATATCAGATGCAGAGTTTTATGTCACATGTCTTGGAGGAGACATCATAACCAGGCATAAAGCCCAACCTCAGCAATGAGTGACTGATTGGTGTAGTTCCTGAATTTTTTTTTCTGCTTTTCTTTTATGTGTTCCTGCAGACATATTGAACTACCATGGTTTAATCCCAGAGGAGCCTGCAGGTGGTATTGTCCTTGCATTGAGGAGTTATTAAATTCTTAAGGTCACCATAAAAAAGGTTCCATTAAATTGAGTTAATAAAAACATTGGGCAAAGGTTTGCTAAGAGTGCGGGTGTCAAAGCCTTGGGAATTGGACTGTCTATTATAACATCAAGCTAAAAGAATATTTTAAAACACATCACAATATGAAGATGCTAGAAATGCTGCTTCTGTGAAGTTTTTGCTTGGGTGGGATAGAGACACTTCTGCTTTGCTGAAGGAAATGTCCTATTTGATATTCATATATTTTCAGAAGGGATGGGCTCTAGCAATTTTCACTGATGAAAACTTTAAATGTTCTACAAGAAATACTAACTCTTCCTCCTGTTGTTGTCTTCACATATGTATGCACGGAGAGACACAAAGATAAATAGGTGTACATAAAAATGTAGATTAGATATATAGATCCATGGGTCATCTGTTGTTAACCCCGGTTTTGTACTTAACAAGGGCAACTGAGCCTGCTGTTTTTCCAATAATACTAAGATATGCTGAATGTTTTTTACTCAATGAAGTTCTTGAAGAACAGCAGGATTTAAAATAATTTAAAGCAGATTTCTTTAACGGACTCTGGGATGAGGCCTCTGATGAGAAAAATAATCATAAATTGGACTTCTCCTTTTTAATATGTTATGACGGATGGCTTTTTTCTTTAAATGTTAGCATGAGGTTCCAGCTCCACTGAGGTAAATAGCAAACCCTCCATTTACTTCAGTACAACCCAGATTTCAGCACAAGAAAATGCATGTAGTTTTGCTGAAATACTTCATCATGGCTTTAAAATGAATAGCTGATGCTATTTTCAGCTCCTAAGTATTAAGATATGATGACTTAAAAACTTTGTTTGCTGCATTTATTGGGCAGCAAATGAAGTAAAAGAAAATGGCTATATTAGCAATTAATTTAGAACCAATCTCTCTAAGGCTTTGGTTTTGGATGACAGGACACGCAATAAATTATATATTTAATTATATAAAACAATAGATTTATTTCATGTGCTGGATATGAGTTGTATAGGACAGTTTTTAGTCATCAGCTACTTCCCTAATAAGTATGACAGATTTTCATTTATTTGCAATATGACCTTTTTTTTTTTAATTGAAGCATTTTAGCATATATAATATGTGAGGGTCTTTTTTTTAAAGGTCTGTTTTGTAAGCTATATTAATTTGTCTGTTTGCTTGTTAGAGTTTGAGACGTTTTAAATGTCAGGTATAAAATTGATAGAAATTCTGCTCACAAATAGAAGCATCAAATTTCATTCATTCACATATAGCTTGTTGCAACATGGAAATGTCAAGCATAGCAAACTTTCTATTGTTTAATGAGTGAATACTGTGGGACTTGATGCACAGCATGTTAATAATGAATATGGATATAAATAAAATAGTAATAAAGAAAACACAACTCAGAAACATGTTACGGGCGGAATTCAACCGAGTCAGACAGACTTGATCTGGCAATCCCTGTGACTGCTAAACTCAGAAGAGTTTCCCTAATTTTTCAGATACATTTTTAAAAGGATGATTTTTCATCTGGTATCTGCTTTTTCATGGAAATGTGTCAATTTAGCCCTTGTCCTTAGGTATAACCTCATATTAACTCAGACTGCTTAAGACTGAAATAATATTTTGACATTCTTTCCACATTTCCAGTCACAAGTGCATTTATCTCAGAAGCTTCTACAAGTTAATAATTTTTCCTACTGTATTCAGAAAGCAAAAGTAGCAATTATTAAAGGGAACATATGGCAGGTGCCTTAAAACTCCAGGGTGACACTAAAGCGTATGACTTTAGCTCATTATAAGTATTTTCTAGGTTCTTCTTAATTGCTCTAGTAATTAAAATTCACCAAAAATTGTGAAAATGCCAAGCAAATAATACATTCCTAATGCATGTATTGCAATATTGCATGTAATAAAAGATATGTATTTTTAAATTTTTGAATCAAGTTACTTAGTTATCTGTGTGGTTACTGGGATTTATTTATTTTAATTTTATTTTGTCAGCTTTTTACATTTGTTTTTCAGTTAAGAAATTATATGTTTAAGCATTCAGGTAAAATGTAAATAAAACTAATTTAACTAAGGCTGTCTTTGGAAGCAAGAGTAATGTGCAATAAATGACAGATTATATCTATGAAAGTGATATGAACAGTTAACAGTAATGAGAATTCCATCTGTGGTCAATGAAAAGCCTGAAAAAGTTCTGTTGAAATAGTTCAAGAATAGTCTTAAAAGGCTTTGGGAGGTCTTATTCAATCCGATATTTCATCAAAGACACTGGTGTTTAAAAAATAACTTTAGGATCAGAGAATGAGTAGTATACATTAGAGGCAGAGTTTGAACAGTTTTGACAGAAATGTGAAGACTGGGTTTGTAATAAACAGTTATTTTTGTATATGAAATTGGATTCTTAAATGCAAACCTTTAAATGTTTAGTGGTATTAGAAGTTAGGTAATACCCTTGAGGAAACAGTTATTTTAAAAATATAATCTGAAATGCATGGCAGCATAGCCATTGCAAATTACCTTTCAAGAGAAGGTTTAGTTATTATGTGTTTAATCAATCCTAACTGTAAGGAAATTAAGGAAATAGTGTAAACAGAAGAAAACACAGTTCTTTCTTAAAGGCAAAAAGAGAGAATTACAAATAACTGAGCTTTTCAGAGGTTTACAAAAAATTTCCTTTGTGGGAGTTGAGAGGGAAGGAGGGGGAAGTGATTATCTACCAGCAATATTTTATTACAGCCAAAAAGACCTCTAACCCTTCAATTGAACAGAAAAATTAAAAATTACATTACGAAGCTAAACACTCCATCTAGAATGACTGTACACGTAGCCCAGGTAGTGTTTGCTGGGCACCCAGAAAATGAGGAGACTGTAATTAGTAATTAGTTGGGAAAAAATGGTGTAAGTATCATCTCTGCTTTGTAAAATTGTGTAATTATGTTTTCCAGGGTACTACTGAGGTGCTGCAAGCCTGAGACTATAATTTCAATTTCTCATTTACTGTGTAATTTGTGAAGTTGTGAATGCGTTTTCACCTGCACCTTATCTTTACCCCATTCAGGATTTTTACCCCTCAACAGAGAAAAAAGTCCTCTTGGGGGAGGAACCTAATGAGTAGTGATGAAAAACAGATTTTTAGACACCTCTGCAGAGCGGTGGGTGTTCTCCTGGCTCCTCCTTTACTGTCTTCTGGATTTCTGACTCCTGTTGCATTGCTCCCATCCCTGTATATATGTTATTGTCTCCCTACAGTCATTTGGACTCTGATTTTATGCTTCTTCCCCTAAACCTGTAGTAGCAGACCTTTAACTGATCTTCCACCGCATTCTCTAATAAAGAGAGGCTTGTAATATCTTCTGTACAAAATTAGCCTCCTGTAAGATATGACCTGAGTCACTGTGAAATACACACCATGTTTGTGGAAAATAAGGTATGGAATTGTGTAATTTAGAGACTGTCTTGGAAAGCGTGTGCAGTCAGAGACAAGGGAAGGCTGTGGGGGCAGCCATTGTTGTGGTGTTTCCTGAAGTGTGCATGCTCAATTTTGTAAGCTTGTGGCTCCTTCAGCCAATGCCACCTTGGAGCAGCTGCAGGTTTCAGACCTGTGGATCCATAGCTCACACCTGCATTGTTCAGCTGGGGAAAAAGATCGGTACTAAGAATATAGTAAACCCATCAGAATTGCACATAGTTTCTCCTGCTTTGCAGATGATGTTACTGCAGTTCCACCTTTCATAAACTCTTGTGAGGTTTTTTTCAGATTTTTCTTTTTTTAGAAATGATGATTATTCAGAAAAGAATGCTAAGGTGAAAACATGTTAAAATTTTGATTATGCTTAAAAACTTCTTTACTAGATCATTCAGACTTACTTACAATAAAACACCTGTTTTCTACTTAATTTAGCAGCTGGACTACATCTGTCATACATACAGCTGCTTATGAGTACGGAATTGCTATCAAGCAAGTCTAGAGCTGTTTGTTCACAGCTGTTGAAGAAAAAAAAAAGGAAGAAAGCAGGTTGTCCATATGCAAGGTTGCATCCATCTGCTTGGTTTTTTCATGACATGCAAGAGTCTTAGTCAAAGTGCCTGTTTCCTTCATTTGCATCCTACCTGCACTTACCTTTCACGGTATGTTTCCCACTCTTGCAACCAATTCAAGGAGGAACCCCTCTACCTGTAGGTGGGATTGCACATATGCCACATGAATGGCATTTCTTAATGAGTTTTTGAAAGATTACTATAGATCTGTGGGGAGTACAAGTAGAAATTGAGAAATCTGAGAGAGATCAGAGGTATTTTGTGCCAGATTCACATTAAAGTGACACTTACAAAGTTAGTATAGCTTGTACATTCCAGAAATTCAGGACAAGTTAAGGAAAATGTAAATGGCACAGTAAAAATTGTCCTCTACTACACTATTTTAGCTAAAAAAGAATGAACAAAGAACCTGTGGAATACTTTCATTCCAGTCTCATTTCCATAAGAGTTTTGTTGGAAGATATTTCAGCAAAATGGAGAATTGCACTTGATTAATGTATCTTTGCTTCACACAGAATAGAGTAGTATTTGACAATATGCCTCAACTCAGTAAGCAAAGTGCAGGATTTTTCCAAGGACATCTAGGTTTAGATATGAATTTGGGTTTGGCCACTGTTCTCCACTACCTCAAATCCACTTCAGGATTAGAAGATTGCATTGGAATATTGTCAGGAAATACGGCGGGTCTGATTTTGAGTGGTAGTTGTCACTGTTATGTTACCTAAAAAGTATAGGTTGTCCCTTGCAGATGTTTGCTTAATGAATGTCTGAGCTTAAAGTAACTAGGGATTTGCAAAGTTATAAAAAACAGAAATAAGGCTAGAGAAGTAGAGAGATACAATTTAGGGTCTTGGGGAGACTATTGCTTTATTTAAGGCCAAGTACACATCTTCATTGGCAATCAGTGGGTGCAGGCAGTGGCCTAGCTAAGCAAGGTTGCCATTTATACTATGACGAAATGGGTAACACCTTTGCTCATAACTGAGCGCTGCATTTTTGTGATAAGTAAAAAGTAAACTCACTTGTCAGATAGTACATACTGGGTTGAAAGAAGGGGTTCTTCACTGCCTAAGTTACAAATGAGTAAATTTTAGCTAATATTTACTCTTGACTTTACCATGGGGAAAAAGTGTGAAAGAGCCCTGGCTAATATAACAGAAAATTAGTAGCAACGATTAAGACAATAAAAAGAAAAGTATCATAATGTGACAGGAGAGTAGTGAGGAAGCGGGAGGTGGTAGAATGATGAATGGAAGAAAATATAGCTTAAGATAAGATTATAATGGAGTTATAACTAAAACTGAAATGATATGAAAGTAAAAGACAATCAAAGGACAGATCTATGTGTTTGGAGTATTCTTTCCTTCTTTAGCAGCTGAGCTGTGATCTGTTTAAAGCTTCCCATTCTTCAGATGGTGAAGAACCTAAATATGATATCTCCTCCTTCTCAAATATCCTTTCTGATCCATGATGAAGAGCAAATTAGGAACTGTTAGGACAGAGCATCTAACACTTATATGCAGTTTCAGTCAGTGATTTGGTTCAATGACTTCCTGTAGCAAAGGTTTTTGAAGTATCTGCTGGGTGTCACTGCGTAAGCAAACCATGAACAACTACTGAAAGCTGAGGCAAGTGTTCTGCTTGGAGCATAGTAGTATGCCTCTACTTTATGTTTCGACACATAAAAAGTGCTTTCCGAAGCAATTTAATCCACACCTAGTTAATCATAAACTAATATAAAAACAGGGATTAGTATTGTAGACTGTGGGGAAGAGCATTGTGAAATCTGAATACCTGATGATTACGTGCAAGCTCAAACTTCCACGGGTAGGTAATAATATTGCTTTTCTGCAGGCAACTTTAATTTAGAGTCCAATTTTACCTAAAGGGGAATTAGTAGATGAGAAATCTCTGCCCATCAATAGACATTCTGAGGAAAACTCTGTAGCAGTGAAACACTGCGAGAACATCAATATAATGAATATCAATATAACATAAACAATGAACATTCAGTGTCCAGTTGGCACTTCTGAAAAGACCCAGAGTAAAAGCAGTACCTAGTTATGTACCTAGTACCTAGCTTAGACCTATAGGGGACATGGGGGATTCTGCTGTTGTGAGCTATACACTGGGAGGTTGAAACCATTACTTCAGCTGTTGCTTCTGCCAGCCTGTTCCCTGTGTGTGTGCTCCCCTGGGATTGAGAAGGTGCCATGCCACAGTAGTGACGACTCTTGTCTATGAACAGGTTAAAAAAAAAAGTGCAAGGAATTGAGATCCTCCTTAATTCTCTGCGCAGATGTGTACTGCAAGTTGTGTGTTCATATCCCCTTCAGTGCCAATCAGCTACAGCTACATGCTGTTGTATTTAACTCTTTAAAAGATGTTTTGACTTTTTCTTCTCTGTGGCTCCTCTGCTGCATGCCAGTTATAGCTGGGATGGTGGTCATTGCAAGTGGCAAAGCCACAATCTGGGTTTTGAATTAAATTAAAGCTTAATGGCTATGGTTATAAATAATTTTAAATGGATGGATTAATGTAGAAAATTGAAGTTTGGAGAAGAAGGAATTAATCATATCAGAAAACAGTACATTTGTTATAATTTTTCAATCAGAAGATTTTTTTTTACCACATTTGAGGTGTAGATCTTCATTAAGGGCCCTTATAAATGTGCCAGTCAAACATGAAGCCAACCAGAAGTCAAAGGTCTGATGGTTATACTTTTTTCTTTAATTTAAAATAAAGATGTATAAACTACTGCCAAGTAACTCAAATGTTTATCAGGGATTTGTAATGTCTTCCAAAGCAGCAGTAAATCTTTACTCTTTCATGCATACCTCACGGTTATCCCAAATCCATATGCAATAATTTTTGTACTGTTCCTAAGTGCTCAAGAAACTAATGCACACTTTTAACCAAGTATTCTGTAGTTTTATAGTTTTATTACATAAATTGTGATCACATGAATTATAATTTTACAGTTTTATCACATAAATTGTGTCTTAACACCGTGGTACCTTTCTTAGCTGATAAGCTTAATATTCATGCAAGCTCATTACTTTTTTCTTTTTTTTTTTTCTGACAAGGTACTGCTTTCTATATTATAATTAATCATATATATCTGAAAAATCCATTCCTTAAAACATACATTCCTATTTCACATCTCTCTACACCTTTCAAAAAGGAGTGTAATGAATTTCCTAGCAGTGTTTCTGGAGCAATCACTGAATTCCTCAAAGTATTAATAGGTATCAATGTTATAAAAAAAATATAGATTTTCTGGGTGGTATTAACTTTTGAATGGTATATGACATCGTGTGCTTGCCCCCACAGACTTATAAAAGTCTTCAGTCTAGATACTAGCCTTTGCTGACTCTGTTTTATGCAGACCAGAATTGAAACCCTCCATGTGGCATACTGGTTTCCGTTTTTGGGGGAGGATTTGTAGAATGTCATACAGCAGAATTTAATTGTAACCCAAAATTTCAGTATGGTCTATTACTGAAAACACAGTTTTGAGCACATTTCTACTTAGAAATAATGAAATAGGGTGTCTGGTTTCTTACTATTCATCTACTTTTCTTTACCAAGCATTAAATGAGACATTTCCTTTACTCTGAATAAAGAAAGGTGACCTAAAATAGGGGAAATGTATTGATAGTAATACATTTAATTTTCCTAAACCATGGCCAAAAACTTCAGCTGATACAGCAGGACATTTGTTAGAGAAGTTGTCCTGGCTTCTCATTCTCTTTGATTTTCTCTGGTCTTTATTCAGACCACCTCTGAATTTTCATTTCACCCTGGTTTTTTTGTTAATGCTATCCTCTTACAAATGCAAGTAGTGTTAACTTACTTTCTGTAATTGGTTATGTGTGTGTATATGTTTATGGAGAAGGAAGTGGCCAAAGTGAGTTTTTTTAGCAATCTTTGAGTGCGCCACGGTAGAACTTTGCTCACTTGATTTAAGAGTAATGGGTCTTGTTACTTTCTTCATCTTGTCTACAACTTCCAAATCTTTAGTAGATGCCTTCCCAATATTGATTGCGTGTATTGTACCAACATATCTTTCATAAGCTCAGATTCTCTAGCAGGCTTTTGGTTGTGTGCTTACTACTTCTCTGAGTAATGGCATAATTTCTTTTTGTCTTGCCAGTTCCTTCCCTTTGTTTAATACTAAAGGCTTTGTTACCAGAACAAGAGATAAGACTGCTTTAAAAGATATTTTTTAGTAGAACTGTATTTACCAAATATGCAAATGTGAAAGTCAGACCTTGACACAGATACCTTTCAATCAAGGAGTAGGATTAACTAAATAGTGGAAGAAATAAATGAAACATGGAACTGTGAACATTAACCTTCTGTAATTGCTGGAAAATTCAGTTATATTCATATTCTTTGTGATGGTCCACATTTGGCCCATACATATCAGGACAATGAGGGGAAAACAAGTAAAGCCCCCTGAATTATGGTGTCAGACATTGTGGGGGTGGGGGGAAGTGTGGTTAAATGTAAAATGTACTTCAGACTCCCCCTCTGTGTCTTCAAGGTTCTTTCAGAATAAGATTTTCTGTTTATTCTAATGGTCCCCTGAGAGCTTATAGCCTTGCAGAAAGTAGTAAATGCCAGAGGTGTCATCAGCAGCCACCAAGTCTGTCAGATATACTTTACTCATGTCCTGACCTGTAAAATGTCTAATCTGACAATCTGACACATCCCTTGGCAGTTCTGGATGCCTTTTCCCACCCTGTAATTCTGCTTGCTAGGTTTGCCGTACAAGGTATTAACACATACAGCAAAAATGGAATGCCTCTTTATTGGAGTGATGAAAGCAGTTGCCTCTGATAACATGGGAATGGACTTGATGACCCAGGAGATTCTTTTCCTGTCCTGTGTTTTCCTCTTAGTAGATGGGATTCTGGCTTCAGCTTAGTATATTCTGAATACTGATCTAACAAATCTAACAATTTCTTAGAAGGTAAAGTACACACTGGCTCCAACTCACTTGTTAAATTAGAGCCTGTGCAAGGATTAGCCATTTCAGATGGCCAAGAGCCAAATCCTTCCTTTCCCTACTACATTACTCCTCCCTGCGTGAGTCCAGTCACTGACACTGCACCCATATCTACCTCTCCTCAGTGTTTTCTTTCTCCTTCCACCTCCTAAGCTTGCTTTGTTCCTTGACCCTGACCATGCAAACAGCAACTATTTCTAGAACTTCAGCTCTTTGGTTCTTGCAGTCCTACAAACCAATAGCTGAACTGGCTAGGGGACAGGGCAGCCCTTGAAGCTGGATGCCATTCACCACCTCTCTCTGACTAGCAAGTCCCTCCCTTCTCCGTGTCCCTCCCTTCCCCTTGCAGACTGAGTGTCTCAAATGCAATAAAAGTTCTGGTTCTCCACAGGAGAGACCAGACCCATGCTGCCTATGGGTGGGGTCACATCTTGCACATTTGCAAATTATTTTTTTTTTTCTGCTTTGAAACTATATGTCCTGGATGTAAGAATTTGTTCTAATCTGTGGTGGAGATGTGTAGGGAGTCACAGAACAGGATGGAAGCTTTGGTACTGCAATGAGGTTGCAAGTGAACCTCCTTATTCAGAGAAAATTCACTGAAAGGCACAGGCCCAGGCTACAGTCTGGTTGTCAATCATGAAGGTGTTTCCTTTGGTCTCTTTAGACAGAGATGCATAAAAAACACTCACAAGAGAGATGAGAGTGCTGCTGGCCCTCTAACTGCTCTTCATCAGCTTTAGAGCCACTGTTTTTATCTCTCCGTAATTTATTTTTGAGCTTTGGCAAATTGTACTCTTGTTCCTTTTGTCTTTGCGCAACGTCCTCCTGCACTTGCCTTAGGCCCATCTTAGATGCTGCTCCATATGGCTAACCTGTTCTTAATGTTTTTTGCCAAGACAGCATTCTCTCTTCTTCTAGGTTACTCTTCAAAATGCTCCTATTCCAGAAGGTGGGTAGAAAAGTGCTTCGTTGCAGTGAGATGGCAATCACTTGGACAACTGCAAGGTATAACCACAGGAGCTCTGTGGTGAGTTGACCCTGACTGGCAGCTAAGACCCCTCCTAGTTGCTCACTTACCCCGCCATGCCTCCCTCCCCCCAGCAGGATGGGAGAGGGAATCAGAAAGGCAACAAATTCGTGGGTCAAGATAAAGACATGTTAATAAGAGAAGAAAAAAACCGACACAAAAAACCCCAAATGATGCAAAGGCAATCACTCATCACCTTGCACCAGGAGACTTAACAACACATCACATAATACATAAACACAAAAATTACAGAAGTGGCATTCCCAGCTCCAGGTTCACTGATGTCTTTTGCCTGTGCATTGTCCCTGAGTTTATAGAATACCTCTTTCACTTTGGCAGAGTAGCCGGGGGGGAGGGGGGGGAAATACTCTTTTTTAAATAGTTTCTAATAGTTACTGTTTTATGAAGCTTTCTGTACCGTGCTAATGCTGATATTTCTGTCAGCCACTCTTTACAGAAAATGTATCTTTGCCCTGATTCTTATCTATGTAAGTGCTTGGTAATGGGGCAGCTAGTGGTTGAACATTCAGGGAAGCTTGTTTATATATGTATTTTATGATTGGGTCTAGGCTGAGTATGAGCCAATGCTGAATTTGGGTGTAATTCCACTTATTCCTGAAGTTACTACTTTGTATTATTAGACTTTGTATTACAAGACTCCTAAAGGGCTTCAGCACGGCTTACTGCTAAGTTTCATCAATAGGACTTATGTTCAGTAGGTAACAATTTATTTCCATTTTAAGTAATATATAAAGATACATTGAAAATGTAAGACATTTTAATCCTTTATCTTGTAGTTAATTATTTAAAATAGTCACTTAAATAGCCTTTAAAAAAATTTCTTCTGAAATCAAACTTGTATTAGGTAGTTAACTTTGGGCATTAATATTTGAATAATTTGGCCTAATGTGTTGGTCACAATTAAACAGTGTCCACACTAAAATTAAATTTGGGGTCTCTGACTGGATCCTTCTACCCACGAGAAGCTGCTGTGTTGTTTTCTTGTTCTAATTCCAATAAAGATCCAGTAGACAGGCTTAGTTTCAGCAAGTATTAATGTCTATGCACTTTATTTTGCTTTGAGGTATTGTGCAGAACGCTACAGTTTTCAATTAATATAGATTGCCACGGTAGCTTGGAGATCTTTGGAGAATCCTGATTTTCTTTCCCCCTCAAAACTAATAAAAAATCTTTTAGTTCTGCCATTTTTGGGTTACTTTTGTGGAAAGGGAAATAGTATATCTGATAACCAATAATATTGGCTTTCTAGGGTAGGTGATTAATTAATTCATTTTTTTATTTCAGATTTAATGATAATTTTTATTTTGCTTCTCAACACCATTGTAAAATCCCAGAAGACCTTTACTGAAACAGGAATGAAACAAGTTAGCAGGTGTTATTAAGAGAACATGTCTGTTGCTTTTGCAAAATGCCAGAAGTTGATTGCAGACCAACTGGGGAAGACCTATGAGATCCTTCCAGTGTACACAAAAGGAATGAACCTATAATTAAATTACAGTTAAACACAGATGGTTATTTTACAGCAGGTGCTCAACTTTGAAAGTGTATCTCTGGACTATTTTTGTTCCAACATGGTGTTTGGTCCCTGCTGGGTTTCTGGCATCATTTTATGGTTAGATAAAAATATTCCTTTGTATACTTTTTTTTTTTTTCCCCAGGATACAAAGCTACCAAGTGCTGCTATGTTTTAAAGGAAAGCTAGAAGAAAAACATGAAGCAGAGATTAAACACAGCACAAGGAAAAATAAATATTAGATTATAAAAAGGATATCTGCATACCATTTATGAGATCTAGAGGACTAATATGTACAATTAAATCTAGAGCTCAGAATTTGTAGTTATCCAAGGTGAAATAATCGCTATGCAAATATTATAACTAAATGTACCTTGTATTTTAATGCTGAAAAAGATTACACTAGAATGTTAAATCATTGCAAGGTATATTTATTTGATTTATTTATGTGTAATATAAACATTTCAAGGACTATGTAGTCTTCATATGTGACCTAAGTCAGCAAGATGTGAAAAATGCTTCTTAGAAGTACCTCAGTTCAAATTAGAATAATTCCCTTAAGTATGTGATAAACCTAATTTGCATGAAAATCAAATTTGATTTCATATTTGATTTTAAATATGACAAAAATCTCTCTCACAGATAATGACATTCACAATCATGGGAAAATATAAAAACTAGTACTGCAATAACCTTGCCTTTTTGTGAGTGTTCAGATTGTGGATGTAAGTTGATACTGAGTGAAGTTTTAGTGAAATTTGTGAATCTATTATTACTATAACATTGTATATTGAATTAGACTTTAGAAGTTTCGTTTGTCAAGATAGTGCCCAAATAGCTCAGGTTAATAGTTCAGCTTGGGCATATTGATGAATGTCCAGAGGGCATCTGACTTGCTGTAACCAGTCGGGTCAGCCCATATAAATAAACCAGTAATAGAGATGTGGGAGTTACAGAATAGTTTTAAGAGCAGCTTAGGCAAGCTTTCCAGTTCTCTTATAGTTCAGCTCATGTTTTTAATGTGCACCTCCACCTTCAAGCACAGAGTTAGTTTCTGCAGCCCTGAGGCTGGAGAAATCTCATGAGATGTCCAAGGAGTGAGAGGAATTTTGATGCCTTTACCAGCTCAAGTGCTGCTGAACAAAAAGAGTCAATGTTTACTTGGACTGTAAAATGGCTCCTTTCTGTCGCTGATGAGATTACTATTTCTGGAGCTCTAAATATATCTTTTGTAGGAGGAGTCTGTCTAAATATATTATTTCCTAAGCTATAGAAATGCACAGAAGGATGTTTTGTGGTAATATCTCCTTTGACTTATTTGCTTAGCTAAGTAATGAAGATGCTACTATAAGAAAAAGCAATTTGTTTACAGTGGACAGATCATCACTTATAAATGGCCAACCTGTCTCTTTCAAGAAAAAAACAGGGATTTTTACTATGATCAATTGTGCAAGATAAGGAAAAGCATTCTACTCTAAATCAATGTAATAATTGTCTGAATGTTTCCCATTCATCTCCTCTGGAATTGCTTTTCTTCTTTACCTTAGCGATATCAGTCCTATCTTTGTCTACTACTCTGCCTATTTCTCCTCTCACCTTTCCTTCAACTCTGATATAGCAGTGCAGACAAGTCTGCTCCCTAGTGGTGCAGACGTAACCTTTTATTTGTACTGACATATCCATTCATCCCATTCTTCGTCTGCAAATTTATTTATTTTTTTGTCTGAGCTCCACCATTCTTGTACTTACTTTTGCCCTCTCTTCTGCAGTGTTTCTCAACATTGACCTTCCTAATATATCTGAAATGTGTTGACTTCATTCCTGGAATGTTCTTCATAGACTTGGATGCTTTGAAACTCTGTTGCCTTCCTTTTTCTGCTGCTGTTTTTGAAATAATATTTGTTGTATCCTAACATACAGTCATTGGTCTGAACAAGTCAATACTAGGCGGTTACTGTGCATACATGGCAAGAAGTAGTCCTCATCCTGGTGAGTTTGAAATGTAAAGTATTTCTAGCTAACAGAGCCTGTCCACTGCTGTCTCGCTTTCCTCCTCTCCTCTTTTTCCTTCTCTCCACCTGCTCTCAGTTAGAAGGGAGGAGTGGAGAAGTACGTAGGCACTTTCTTTCTCATTTCCCCATAATGCCCAACTCTCCCTTCATGGTCTTCCCAGACCTTGATCCATGATGTGGCCTCCTCTGCCCCCACATTGCTGTATGGTGCTTTCTGCCCCACGAGACCTAAAACATTCCTAAGACAACTCCAGTATTGGACCACCACTCCTGGGGGACACCCTTTAGAGACCCACCGTAGCACTGGCCCTGGCTTTGCTCACTGTCCTAGCTCAAACTCCAGACCGACTTTTAGGCAAGACACCCCTGCTCTTCCCAAGACCAAATATTTCTCAGCAGGGAACATCTTTGTCCCAGTTTGGGCCCCAGACTAACCGCAAGTCTGGGCTTTCAACCCTAACCCTCTACAATACACTTTTAAAACTTTGAAAATATGGAAGTTTTCTACATTCTCTTATAAGTACATGCAGTGTTTAGAAAAATTGTAGTTTGCAAATCGAGCAAATCCTGAAAGAATTTTTTAATATATGTCATTGCGTTCTTCCCTTTAACCAGTTTCTGCAGTTACTACTGCTGTTATTTTAGTTACGACATGGACTATTTTCTCTTATCCCCTGCTGTCACAAAATGACATTTCTAATAAAACCCGCTATGTTTACAATTTAAATTGATAACTTTCAAAGTCATTCCTTACTGAGCTTTAATGCTTAGAAGGAACATCTTAGAATTTTGAAAAATATACCAGAACAGAGAAATATCAACTGCATTTTTATGCATTATCTGTGTTAAGGGATGTATTTTTTTTGTTCTATATCAACATTTCCTATTTGCTATTTTCAGCACACATCCTTAATTTTTTTTAACTGATCTGTAATATTGAGATAATGAGATTGGAGATTTCCTTGTTACACTTGAAATATGACAGTTTTGCTTGAACATTAATCACATGAAATTCAGTGCTTATTTTTGAGATTTAGGATGAGTTGCAGGATTTATTCTGTTAGAGTTATGTGAAAAGACTACAGTGTTTTGAATTAGTATTATACAATGTTGGCTAGCTATGCATTGTTTCTGCTTGAGATTCACCTTTATGGATTTTAAATTAAAATTTGCTTAACCTTATTGAGGCAAACATTATAGTTTTATCATAGGTCAATACAATAAAATGGAAAATGTAATGGTAGCATGGCAGAAAAAATATTTATAGTATAATAAAATACAAAGCCTTTTTTTTTTTTCTTTTTTACGATCAATTCACATTCTTTGCTAATATTTAATCAGTCGTAGTGACACAGTGATTTACTTGACATTACCTCTGATGCATTCCACTGAGGCTCTGATTCTTAAATAATTTGTCTTTGAACTCACCGTGACCTATATTCAGTCTTCTGTGGCTGATGAAAATTACTCCTTTACCTTTCACTGATGATGCCTAAAGCACCCAGAAAAGAAATATGCATTGACACTCTTAATAGCTGCATTAAGTTAGTGTTAAAGTATTAATATATGAGAACTTTTTCATCTTGTATACATAATGTTGCTGTAGTGAAGAGCAGCAAACCAGGTCACACAGGTATGCATGACTTCTGAGTGTTGTTGTAAGCATAGCCTGCCATAAGCGTTTCAGCTATGGTAGCAAGGAGAATAGAGATACTGGAGTTTGAAAAAGTGTGGGAAACTGTCAGGAACAAAGAGAGCAAACCAAGTGTGTCACAACAGTAGCATGATAGACACAATCCAATTACTGTAATATTATGCAAGATAAATTGAACTGTTAACACTAATTTGGATTCTTGAACTTTCTAGTCTGTTATTTCCCCTTTGTCATCTTGGTTTTTTCCATTTAGCTAATGGACATTCTTTCTATTACACGGGAGGACTTTTTTCCTCTCTACTTGCTTTTGCTGCCAACTGCTGCATCTCATAGCTGGGAAAGAACAGGTGTGTGAAAAATACTGGTTTTGGCAAATATTCATTTTAATCATACATATTTGTATAATTTTTAATTAATTACCATATTTGCTGGAATCTCAGGCAGACATTTTCCACAGATTTAAAAAAATAAACAAACAGAAATTAAGGCACAACTTGTATCCTGGACCTGCTTTCCTCTGATGCTGTTATCTCCATGACTGATGGCATAGTTGTAGTGATGGAGGTAATGTCTGATGAGCTTTTTGGTGTGGTAGTGTGTCTTATGCACAGAAGGTGTAACAGCCTGTAATGAGAAATAAAAGGCAAGGAAATATGGACACTCTGTTATCTTCTTACTATTTACTGTGTAAAACATCACTCTTGTAGAAATGCTAGTTCTTGAAACAGATCTCCTCTCTCCAAATCTTGGCTCTGCAAATCCCATGCATGTGTGCCTCCAAGTCCACACAATCAGGTTTAGCCATGCTGTATGGGTTTGTGATGCACCTGCATCTGCAAACCTTTGTGTTTCCCACGCAAAGAGCACTGTGAAGTCCTGTGTCCTGTTGGCTACCTACGCTGTGGCACCACAGGTTCAGCAATGACAGTTAGTGTGTTAGAGGGCCCTTTCACAGAGGCATCTGGTAAACAGTAGGGTAGGGACAAGCCTCTAGCAGCCCAGGGAACTGGCTCTTAGTCACAGGAGGTGGAGGGCACCCACTCTGAGTCCTCACTCACCTGACAGGAAGAGCTAGAAAAAACTCTGTTTAGTGAGATCATCCAGAATGGAAGGATACTCTAAATGTCTTCCCTCTGAAAGGAAAAAGTGGGGAGTTGTTTTGTAGGGTTTGTTTCTATCTCCAAGACCAACAGACTGATATGAGGACTCGGCCCAAAGGTAGCAAGAGGTGATCAGGAGACAGAAGAGGAATAACTGAAAATCAGACAACACTTTAAAGATAAATACATTTATTGTGATAGAGTTAGCATTCTCAAGACATTGAAGCAAGCTGTCTGAAGGCTCTGTACCTGCATGGAGAAGGAGCTAGGAAAGGTAACTGTGTGGAAAGTGAATGCACTGCCTGCTTACCTATGAGAAAGCCCATAGTACAGCCTCTTCCTCTATCCTGCCCTCATTTCTTTTATTTAAAATCACTTTACCGTTGATAACTGCATCTCAGAACTAAGCTGCCTTCCCCTGTAAAATGCCCTAGCCTACATTGTCTGTTGTCCTTTAAGCCTGTCTTGTTTCTCCTTTTTGTGCATTATTGCCAAGCCTTCCACTTAGAAATTGAACCTGTCTCAGAGAAGTTTACTGAGTCATTTTTGAAGGAACAGTATACATAGCCTCATGGCTCTTACCTGTAAACAGAAAGAATATATACATTAAAGACCAAGCACCATTCCTCACTGCCAAAAATCTCATCTTCTGGCTGGCATTGCAGACAAAAGTCAGAAACCCTCAGCAGATAGGTGTTATCAAAAGATTTCTCATATAGTTTGATTCTGTCATATCACTAATGCTTATCTACCAATAGGATGCATCTCATGCTCTTAGATGTAAAGGCATTATGTTTGTCTCCTTTTCCTCTCTTTATATACACAGTACGAAACTGTAAAGACACCCACTGTGGCTTACAAGCTGGGACCTTCAACATTTCAGCATGAACCTCTGGGATTGCTACTCTAGAGTAATTTGTAAAATGTAAAATTGTTTCAGTGCTTTGTCGATGAGATGCTCAACAATGTCTGCCTTTGTATCCGACTCTCATGAAATGTTAAACTCACTTTATTATTATATTTTCTCCATTGTTGCCTTTAATTAAATTGTAAAGCTGTCGTCTTTGTGTACTTGGCTCCCAAAGGGGGAATTATAGCTAGACAAACTATTACTGACAATATTGTCAGAAGAGAGATGTGGAGATATTATGTTCATGGTAATAGTAGAAAAGGAATTCCCAAAGCTGACTTTTAATGTGTATGCCATTCCCATTCAGACTGCAGGGCCCATAGCTCAGTTCTTCTTTTGGGTAAAGAGAATGACAGTATGAGTTAATTTGGTCTGATTTCTTAGCAGCACCAAACCTTCTCTAAATCAGCTCTATGGAAAACACAGGTGGTCTGCAACCATCAGTCTGAGGCCCCGGGGAGCTGATATTGTGTGCCAGGCAGGTACACCTACCACTGCTTCTGGTAACTGCTTGCTACCAGAAACAAGGCACGTTTTTCATAAGGGAAGAAAGCAAAAGTTATATTTAAAGAAGTGAGCTTTTCCATAAAAAGCAAAACAAAACTTTAGAACTCTAATTCCTTGATTGTATCCCTAGATTTGTGAAAATTAGACCTGGCTTTGCTATAGTTTTGCTTGTCTACTGAAGGTAGGGATGGTATTTTGAGAGGCATCAGGGAACTGAATAACCACTGCCTGATTACGATGCTTGTAGGAAACAGTCTGGGTATAATGAGCACTCTGAGGAAGCAGCAATTTCCAAACGGATTCTGGGAACATATGGAGTTATTTGTATGCAGCATATTGAAATTTAGGGCATGAAAACAGGACTGGACAAAATATCCTTTCCACATCTATGTATTCCTGTGCTCAAAGTCTTATCTTGGGTGAAAAGGGGAATGCATCAGGTATATGAACCCAAGAATTTATTGTTAGTTTAATTAAGAGTATGATCAAAATACACAAATGGTGATTATTAGTTACGTTACAATGATACTACTATGCACAGCATTATGTTAATTAGATAATTTAGCTACATTAAAAAGTTAGAAGAAAAAAACCCCACAAATTATCTAACCTTTTTGCTTTTTGGTGTTATGCTCAACCTTCTGCTGCTCTTCCAGGTCCAGAGGCCATCTTGGGATCGCAGCGTGTTGTCAGCAGCCTGCGGGGGCCCTGGGGGGAATGACACATTACTGAGGGAGGTTTCTCCCTCTTTGCTGGGAGAACCATGCTGATGTTTACTCTCCTCTCGAAAGGTTTGGTCATTTCTGTGTTTTTTGAAACACACTATACCTCGCTCTTCATTGGGCTGCAGCTCCACATTGTGCCTGGCTTTACTACATGTATGATACATTTTGGATATTCTCACTAGTTGTTCCGTGTCTCCGTGTCCGTTCTCTTACCCCTAAAACTGGTTTTGTCCAGCTCTGAAGCATGCATTATTACCAGTAACTGACCACTGCTGAGTTGTTCACAGCTGCAGGTCTTGTCCTTTGGCTGCTGCATCTCTACGGCCTCTGCCTCCACCACAGGCCTGAGCTTCTTAATGCTGCAGCATTAATTTAGTGTCTGAGATAATTCATTCTACAGAGGATAACTCCTTGTTATTCTTATCTGTATCAAAACTGTTAACAATGTGCCTATTATTATACGCAATCATACAAAGCTAAGTAAAACTAAAATGAATCGGGCAATAGCAACCTGCTCATTAGAAGCTTGTCATCATAGCAAAACAAACTACAACAAAGCTCTCGGCAAGCCAAGCCTGGGCAAAGCAAGCCTGGCAATTCTTGAGGCTTCTGTTGTTAGCCAATTACAAAGCCTGTGGCAATGTTATTCTGTATGGGGCTAAAATATAGGTCCGAATTATGATAGAGGTTTGAGTAATTTTCAGTCATCACTGTTAACAGTCCTGGGGCCTTAGATGAGGTTCGAGAGCATGGCAGGGTTGTCCTGCCTGGGGAAAGCTGTGAGCTGCACCCTGACAGAATGGGACTTTCTCTCCTACCACACTGCACGCAGCAGTCTGCAGAGGTGCATGGCATCAGCTGAGAAACAGATAGCTTTTTTAAACATAAATCAAAGATTGAACACAAGCCAATATATTTTTTTAGTACAATACTTGATGTCCCATCAAATAAGAAATTTGTGAACTATCCACATGTAATTTAGTTAGTGGCTTGTGCAGAGAAAGAAGTACTGTGTGAGTTAAAAGCTTATTTTTTTTCTGCAAAATCTCCAATTGCTTTTTTGAGCGTCTAGAGGGTATTAGTATTTTCATTAATGTGGAAATAGTAATTCCCAGCAAAGTTGGCGATAGTGCTGTAACCATATTTAGAAATTGATTGGTCAGGAAAAATGATAGAAAGCTTGGATTGTGTTAGCATGGGTAGGTGTCGTAGTGCTTTGAACCAGCGTATATTTACCTAAGTGAGTAGTCTGATGAATAGAACGAAAATGTATTACTCTTTTTATTCTTTTAAGATATATTCTGAAAGACATTTACTAGCAGATGATATGTTTTCAAATTAATTTCTGCAGTTACTTCAAGTACAGTTTTTGTGGTATGAAAATAAAATTACCTTTAATTGAGAATTTTCAAATGTAAAGAAAAATAATGCACAGATAAGAGCCCAACATACTGTATTTCCAAATCATTTCTTCTAAATCTAAATGAAGCACCTAAATTAATGCATGAATGGTTATTTAGAAGACAGTTGCTAGCTGTATTTCATCACTTTATTGTACTGTGTAATAAGCATAGGTTATGAAAAGTGTGATTTTGTAGAATATAGTACATCAATTTCAATTTACTTTAATTTGGTATTGTAAATCACTCCTCTTCTGTAGCTTAAGTAACAAACTTGAGTTAATATTAGAGACTTTTAAAATACATTTACATCAACAGTAGTATTTTAGCAATATTATAACTTGCAGCAGCTTTTAATTATTGTGCTTGGGGATGTGTTTGCCTGGATAAAATAGATCCCTATAATATCCATAGTAAGTTGTTTAATACTTCGACTGTAGGTTGAATCACTGATGAGGGGCATAGCATGTTCTCTAAGGTAATTGGTTGATGAATCTGCAGTCTAAATTTATACAATTTGATTAGTTCCACTGGCAGATAATCGGTAATTAGATGGTGCACAAAATGTCATTTTCTTCCATGCTTCATCTTTCAATCTTATTTCCCAAATAGCATTTGTTGGAATATAAAATCACAGGCTAACATGAAAACAGCTTTATATCCTAGATAATGCCATGGAATAGCGAATTTGGATTGATTGATATAATTTTTTATACTGATGGTAACAATTAATTTATTCCTTTTAAAGAAAATGTGATTTAGGTTTATTTGTCTCCATAACATTTTAAAGACAGATCATCTAAAATGCAAACCTTTTATCTTTCAGGAATAAAGCATGCAATGATACTGCCTGTGTTGTTTGTCATGTTCAATTTTTGGTTTTTATTAAAAACTGTTCTCTTTTTAAGGTTTTCACAATGGATTATTTTGACATACATGAAAATCTTATTGAAAGTTTGAGATATCCATTACTGGTTAGTTATAAGACAAATGACTGTAAAATTTGCTTATTAGCATAGCAGAGCAGTGGTGCATGTCCCATTATTTCAACAGGACAAGGCAGCAGTTTCATTAATTTGGAGACCAACAGTAACTAGACAAGCCAAAAGTTGTCTTTAGACTGTTTAGCTTCTTTATTTCTTACCAAAGGCTATTCTAAGCTGTGACTTCCATTCAAGGATGAAAACCAAGGAAAGGAAACATTGCTTAGTAAAGGAGACTGTAAAACCCTAGATTTTGAGCCTGGCTTCAGAAACGTGTTAGCGAGCAATTCATTCCTGGGAAAAAAGCAGAATTGCAAAATAAATAGGAAATAATCTGATAGAGAAAAGAGTAGAGTGAAACGAGTGTGGAAAAAGTTACGTAATTTGGGCTGTACCCAAATTTAAAAAGCAACAAAGCCCGAGTATAGAGGAAGTTATACTAAGTTCTTGAATTCCCTAGCGTTTCTTTGGCAATATATACTTGACTAGGTTTATTTAAACTCTTTGCCTACACTTCACTCATAATTAAATAGCAACAAAGGGAAACAAAGGGTTTGAATCTGCAAGTTCTTGCACTACACATATTCACCTGTGTGCTAACACTTCGTAAATCATTACCCCATGAGGATGGTAGTACTCTGAACCTATCTGGAGCAGCCATAAATTACTTTGCAAAGTTAAAGTCAGTGGAGAAGCAGGCTATAATAAGCTTATATAATTTTTCTGGTTCAGTTAATGTTTGTAAAGTTCAAACCCTGTAGAGCTGAGGAAAAGCTCCAGTAAGGATCTGCACATCTTTATATTGATTGTATATAAACCTATTTATGAATTCTGCTCTTCTGTGGCTTTTGCTGGGACAGATCAGAAGTAGTTCTGAGTTACTCTAAGTGACTCTAAGTAAAAGGAATGAAAAGCTGGGTAAAGTGAGAAGCAAGTCTGCAGCCTAACCTAGAGCAAGTCATAAATGAGTGCAAAAAGAAACCAAAAGCATGTGAAGGTAGCTCTGAAATGAGTATGTGATTCAAAGCACTTGCTGTATACAGGGAATTTAGATTTAAATCTTCTTTATAGTTTAATGCATAGCCTCAATGGGTTTTAAATAACGCTAGTCCCTGCTGAGTGCTTGCCTAGCCAGTGAGGCTTTACTGCCTCAGGGTGTATCCCCTCCTCCTGCCACATGCTTCCTCTCCTTTGCATCATTTCTGGCACAGTCACACCTCCTGTTGAGTCTATTTAGTTCACTAATCTGACAAATGGGTTTCTGCTTGCTCACTGACTCAAAGAGAGGTTAAATGAGTGTCAGAGTCAGCACTTTGCCCAAAGAGGAGCTGTTTTGCACAGAATGAAGGAGATGGGAGCCCCAACAGGGGGTGGTTCCCACAGAGAAGCAAAGGGAAAAGGAGTCAAAGAGCAGACTCTACCAGGCCTTTCGTTGTTGGAACGGAGAAGGGCAGAGCAAGGACTTGCTGCTTGGTGCTGACTGATGTCTGAATAAAGTGGAAGCTGACTCCATTGCTACTTCTCCAAAGCACGATTTACTACCTGACCTGGCAGATTTGGTCTAAAATGCCTGTCGGTATCTACACTCTTCTGTGCCTGTAAGCAGTTGCTGCATCGCAGCCCCAAGCACCACTGGAGGCACTTACTGCTTGGTTTCCTGGTTTACACCGTCTCCAGCCTGTTTGCAGAGTATAGTCAATTAGCGTCAAGAAACTTAGGAGGAGCACATCAGTGGAGTTTGTGCCATCTTTGTGCATTAGGGATACAAAGGCCAGGCTGTATCTAGTCTGAATGAATACTCTGAAAACCTGTAGAAAATGTGGACAATCCAAACCTTTTAATAGTGATTGGGGTTTTTTTGTAGAATTCTAATACAAATGGCTTCAGTTCTGGTGGAAACATTCACCAGCCTCACGAAGTCTGGCAGCCGTCTGAGGCTTCTCAGTCTGTCTCACGTACAGCTCAGGGCTGAAATGAGCAGCATCTAAATTACTTACCTAGTCGCAACTTTACTAAAATTTAAAGACAAGTACATTTCAGTTTGGGTTATCTGTGTACTCAAAGTTGGAAGGTTTCTTAAGTCATCAAAGTGAATAATGACGAGACGATGTAGTTTGTCCAGTGGGCATTTAAATGCACTTTCTTACATGTCTTTTAACACTGTTTGTGGGTACTAGTACATTGTGTTCGTGGTTAGCAGCTGATTTTACAAGATGCTCAGCAATACACACCCACGTATTTGAAAGGAAGAACCAAGCCTTAAACCACTTTTGGCTTGCTAAAATTATCGGAAACAATTGATACACTGCTTTTTTCTTCTTAGTGTTCCAAGGAAACAATGAGTATTGCTCGATTGTACTGTTATGTGTTAGACTCTCAAAATATGCACAGCATTAAACAAATTCTTCAACATATTAGTATTTTATTGATTAAAGTCAAAGTTCTGTCCTGCACAGTATAAAGCACATGATTTTAAAACATTTGTCAGTCTTTGAATAAAAAATGGGCAGCATCCAGCAGAAAATCTGATAGCTGAAAGCACATTTAAATGCCAGGATTTTATTTTATGTAAATAAAAAAAAATGAAATTCACTTCTGCTGCCATTATGGGAATCTTCTAAGAGACGAAATTGATGTGAATCACTAACCTAATTACTGTAATGTCAGAGCACTGTTTAAATGCATAGAAACTTTTATCTTCCATGTCTAGCTAGTTCTCTAATAACTAATGAGATTTGGCAATGCTTCTTGTGCAAGCACTGACCATAAATTTCACTTAGACCAAATATCTTTGGAAGATAGAGGCAGGGCATCTGACACTTCATTTACTGATTCTGCTGTCATTAGTGCATGTAAAGTCAGTGGCAAGGGGGGAAGAGGGTCAGGGCTAAACCCTTCCCACGCTGGGAGGCTGCTGAGGAAGGCAGCAGCTCTTCCCCTGCTTGCACACCCACCCCGCAGCCTCTTAGCACGAGTGACATCTGCCGGCACCCACAAGCAGCCACTAACACTAGAGAGCTCTGTGGCTTTTTCGTAGCCGAGCTAGTCTTGATCTACAGCTGCCTGATCAAGTGAGTGATGAATTAAAAAAGTCACTGAAGAAAGGAGCAAGATAGATGCTTGTTAACTCTTCAGGCATTATCAAACAACTGTATCCATGTAGATGGCTCTCATGGCAAGAGGGCTCTGTAGCAAATTAATATCAATATACCAATGTCTGACCTGTGCAGATCAGCCCAGCTTCTTTTATATTAATCTCTTCTTCTGAGTACTCAGTACCAGTAGAAATCTAGCCATTACTGTGCCTGGCTTCTTTTAGTAGTCGAAATTAAGGCATTCGTTTTAGTTTTAAAAATTATCTTTATAGTAAGCTAACGATGAAAATGCTACTAAGTGTTATGAGTGTGTATCCATGGGCTGAAATATGCTTTCTGTGGAGTTGAAGATACTCTGGTTTTATGAGGTGGGATTTTCACTTGAGGGAAAACATAGGGGTAGTGCTGTTTTTTTGAAGAAATAACTGTTTTCATACAGTTCAAGAGCATTATACATCTCTATTGTATGCATCAGTACTTTCAAGATTATGCATTCAATCTCCAGGTTGGCATTGTCTTGCTTTTGGGACTTAAAATTTAAATATTATGGTACAGCACTCACATGTTTGTCTCTCCTTGTATACAGAAGTTTTTATTAACTTTTGAGTGCTCGGTTGTCTACTAATTGTCCATTAAAAGCAGTTTTCTATATTAAGCTGTTTAAGGTGGACTGGTTTAAATCACCAGCTCTAGTCATGTTTTACAGCAGCAATGTGGAATTTGATTTTTAATAATGTATTTGACCTTCTTCTTTAACTGTAGCTTTCTTTTTTTTATTATTCCCCTTAGTAATCTTAGGTTCTCATTGGTTAGAACCTTCCAATACATAAATTTTCAGTAGATTGTTGCATTTAAACCAAACAGAATTTTTTGCTACCTAGGAGACTACACTACTTTGGTTTTCATCATTTTAAGCAATTCTGCCTTTATATATGTTTTGATTTCCTGCTGCTTGCTGTTGGTGGAAGTCTTCTTTAATTATCCTTTTATTGCAATTTGAATGGAAATTAAGACAGAATTATTTTGTGCTTTGTTTTATTAGTTACAAAAGTGTAGATGTATTCATAGAATTAAGTTTAATGAAATTTAATGAATTTATGCTGAGACTGATTTGTTATGCAGGAGTTATATTGCACAGTTAAAATGCTGAGCTACTCAGATCCGAGCTACAGAAGTAGTCAGAACTGGTAGATCTCGTTCTCTGTACCTCTCTTTTTTAATTGGATTATTAGAAATGAGAAAAATAAGGTTTGTTCCTTACCTCTTTCTTTTTTTTGCCTTGAATAAACTAAGTGTTAATTGAATCAGCTAAACCTTCTGTACCTTCAGGAGGGACAGTGGTTTTAATCAAAATTTTCAGGTGTGAACATGTTTGCTAGTTTCCAGTTCTCACCATTGTTGCTGAATTTAGGTATTTTTCAATGCTATAACATGATTGTAAAAGTACATCAGGTTTCTAGTGTTATATGAATACATTGCAATATAAATACATTGAGTAGAAAAAACATGAGAATTCTCTACATGCTCAGGAACCACAAGTTTCTCTTTATTCTTAGAAACAAAAAGAAACCTAGATGGAGGTGTTTGTAAAAAGTCACTGGTTTATATTATTCTAACAGTTTTAGGGAGCCTATTTTTCATTGTTTGTTTTTATGCATGCTTCATGTTGGCAGAACTATCCTGCAACAAGAGTCTGGAAAGAAGCACTCAGAATATGCGCAGGGATTTGTCAGCAAACTAACATATCTATACCGACCAAAACATAGGGTGGAAAAGGAGTCTTCCTCATAGAGGAACAGATGTTCTAACACAAGTTTAGCCCCTGTCCCCTGCTTTTCACTTCTCTGTCCTGCTTCCTTTTAACAAACCTAGAACTAACGCTACAAACTCCTGAGGTGTTATGCCTCTTCATAAAATGCAGTGCAGTTTTCATAATAGAAAAGCAGAGTCAATATGGATAGATGGAAGGTGGCTGTTCACTTTACGGTAGATGATGTGTTTTCTCCTTTTTATACCTATATGGAGTTATACAAAAACGCAAACACAATGTGTTTATGTATGTTATTCTAACTATACTTTGGGGTTTGTTGTTTACAGCAAATTCATGTTTAGAAAGACTCAGCTTATGTTCGCAAAAGAGTTATTCTTGTCTAATATTTCTAGACTAGAAGATGGTGTTGGTTGAAAAGGCTAAATGTTGCAAATTCTTAGATGTAGTTACTCATAAGCTTCTAATTTCCTTCTCAGTTTTTGACATTATTACTGTAAGTTACTTGAGGAGGGCTCTGGTTTGTTTGGGTGAGTTTAAGTCTTGATAATTAAAAGACATTATTGCTTCAGAAGGCAGGTTTTCAATACATGCTGGAATCATGATAATGTGTTTGTATACATATTTGTCCAGTTCTTTTGTCACCAAGCAATTTTCAGTGGCACACACTCTGGAAAGTGGTTTTTAAAATAGCTGCATTGCTCGTCTCATTCACTGCAATTAACATCTCTCATTCCCAAGATTGCACAGGGCAAATAAATAATCATGGCAGGAGTTATGTAACTTAGAAGCTATAACTTAACAACTAGATAAAAAAATGTGGCAGAGCTCACTATTTTAAGAAAAGTTTACAGAACTTTATTAAATAGCTTGTGTGATGTAGTATCTTCAAAAACTGGGACAGGAGTGACTCAGGAGATTTCAGTTTGATTTTAAAGTGTATATCAAATTTTAGGATAGGGATGTGTCTCTCTAATAAGAAGAGTGCCTTACTATCTTTTCTTCTCTCAATCATCCACCTGGCTTCTTTCATTCTATCTTGCCTGTGGTCCCACTACAGGAGGAGGAGCAAGGCTTTCCATTTCTCTGTGCATGGATTAAACCAGTCCTGCAGCTTGGCCAAGCTCTTACATTTATGGTACTCACAGTTTTCAAATGCAAACGGTTCGTACGTAAAAGTACCTTTGCAAAAACAAAAGAGTCAGAAAGAGAGTTGTATTGCTCTCTGTGGATTCATGGGTTAATATATACGATTTGCAACAGAAACAGTAGGCAGCCCATTTTTAGAATTGCAGCCCATTTCTAATCTACTTCAGTCTGATTATAAAGCTTAGAAACATCTTTCCTGCTGAATTCGTGTAAGATGAAGACCAGTGTGTTTATGTGGTTTTCCACTTAGGTTTGTTGTCAAGCTCTTCTCCCTTGATCATCATAATAGTCATCCTTCATAAACTTCTTTGTTTCCTGAGCAATAGATTTTCTTGTAATCTATATAAAGATACATTTTTTCCCCTCCACTGCAATTTTTGCTACCTGATAAATGCATGTCTTTGGGTTGTCTTCGCTAGATCTCTTCGCTTAACTCGCTACTGGGTAAAATCCCAAATGAAACCATGCATTATGAACACTTTCTAAATGCTTCAATGTGTCTTAAAATGAACCATAGCTAAGCAGGTTACTTAATAAACCACTATCTTCACATGCCCATATCCTTTTTTTCATTACAATGGGGCTACTCAAGCATAAAGACTTTGATTATGCAAAATAGGTATTGTCTTTATGGTCACTGCCATAAATAGAAAAGAGAGGATAAGCAGAGATGTCTGTGACTTTTGCTATTCTTCGTAAAGGAAACTGTATTTTTGATTCAGCAAACAGCCGTATCCTTTCAGAGACAGCACAGAACCAGTGCCCTAACACAATTTCATGTTTCAAATTACAAAGTCCATGTGGCATAGGCCACACAGAGCAACTGCAAATCACAAGTTATGTTTCCTCGGTTTGGGGGGGAAGCGGGAGTGAATGATGGGGCTGGAAGGAGACAGTGCAAAATTCCAGTCTGGCACCAAGCAAACTTCTCAAGACTGAAGCCTGTTTATGCTCTGTGGCTTACTGTGGGAATCATGGCTGGCTTGATTTCATTCCCCCTCAGGGCCATACAGAGACAGTATACCTCAGTTCGTGTCCTAAACTCTGGTGATCTTCTGTGAAGAAGAGGAGAATGAAGAAGGGAGGAAATTGTTTTTGACTGTCTAACAACTAGTGGATTCTATCCCAGAGGGAGTTGCAGTTGTGTTAAAAACGAGCTTGAAGTACCTCTGAAATATAGACTAAGTCCAGCAGCTCATAGGTCATTACAAAGGCTGCAAACAACATATTCATGTCCTGATTTAAAGTCATATTAAGGAGACTCTGTTGGCCAGAATATTGAAGGAAAATATCTTTAAAAAGACTCATTTTTCATTATTGTACTTTTGTAATAGGTAATTAGAAATTATCTCATTTAAATTTTTCATTTTTGTCTGTTATCCCTTTGATCTTTTATCCTTTAAATTATCCTTTTAATTTCTGTGTATGCAAGAGTTTGTGTGCCCTTAAGCAAAAATGTAATGATTTTTGTTGGAGGCAAATCCTGCATCCCTTAGATTTTAGGAAAGTCGTCATGAATTATAAATTGTTCTTGCTTAGCCTGGCCTGTCAGGAGTCACACCAAAAGCACATGACTTGCTGTTTCAATCCACAGCGCATGTTCACAGTGCCTGCTGCTCTGATGGCAATAGCACATCATTTGATATCTGCCACTGTGGGATCTGGTGTGGCAGCTGCAGCTGGCTGCATATCTGTGGTATATGGGATTCTCTGGAGCATGTGGTCATAAGTATTACAATGGGGTAGTTTACTATGAATGCATCATATGGTTTGCAGTCACCCTTACTGTTCACTTCCATTGCCGTAAGCATTTGGAAGCAGTCAAATTTCTGGCTGAGCACAGATGTTACTCGGCAACAGTATCTTGCTTGTATGATGAGGAGGTTTTTTGTTTTCTCTTTGAATATATAACACGCAGTACCATGTGATACAGACATCCTTTTGATTTAGAGATCCTAGTGAGTGGTTTGCTATTTCAGGTAAGCAGTTTTCTCATTTACAAAGTCAGGAAAGGACATGGTGTGTCATTTGTTTAAATAAGTGCAACTGTTGTGACATCAACTGTGTTTTGTCTTAATATATTTCATTATTTGGGAGTTTAGAATATCACATCCATATAATAACTGGTAAAGCCACTTGCCTTTGCCCAAATGCACCTCCCTTGAGTGGAGGGTATGCTAATGTCCTGGATCAGTAGGGAGTTGCACTTGCCATTCATGTTCTTTATACTGTTTCCGTTGTGTCAGTTCAATATATTGTACTGGTATAAGAAAATTGTTTGTTTTTTTCCTAAATGTTGCTGCATCCTGCCCCCCTTCCCCCAGGGGAAAAAAAAAAATTGGTTTGGGGTCGGGGTTTTTTATCACCCCTTCCCTTTGAATTCTTTTGAAGTATGGGAAGATTTGTTAGTCTTTGTCTTGACACAAAAGAGTTATTTTAAACAGACTGAGCTGAGCCTACATACCTTCTCTTCAAGTCAAAATTAGGTAGGGAGTCATTCCTCAGGGCTCTCAGTGTTTGTGCCTCTGAGTATTTAATGCTCAGGACTCTCCTAGAAAAACTGTGTTTCAGTGCTGAGTGTCATCAAAAGCAAAATTGCGAAAATGTAATCTGTGTTATGGTGGCTAGAGAAAAATCCTAAATCTTATGTTCCAAAACTATGAACCTCTATTTATTAAGCCAAAAGAAATTAGCTCTCAGTAGGATTTATGCCTCCAACTGTTTGAAAAGTCCAGTTCCAGAAAGCCTCTTAGGAAATGATCTATCCTGATCTAGAGAGCAAAGCTTTTAAGTCATTTTATAATAAATCTAAGGTACGGTAGAGGTTTTCTTTCCCTGTGTTTTCTTTCCCTCTGCTTAGCACAGAAAAATAAGGAGTGTAATTCACAGGTGTGGTCACATCCCTGAAGTCATGCAAAGATTGTAACAAGGAAATCTGAGCCCCACAACTAGGTTATCCTTTCCTAACTAGGATCTTTCCTAACTTCCCTATGAGCTCGCTCATATTTCACTTTCTTCTACTAGGAAATGTATAGCAGGTGAAGTTCACCTTGAGTTATCTCTTTGCTGCATGAGTCTCTCTCTCCCTTCTTTTTGAAGGGAAATTGAGGCATCTTTCAAACAAAGCTATATCCATGCATTACAACTCTAGCTGAAGGTACAATTTGTTCCACCCTATTTTAAATTCGGCTTCAGTTTAAAATGGAAGCATCTTGCTTGATCTCAAGTGCAGAACGTTTAGGTGAGCAAGATTCCTTTCAACCTGCATAGGGGGGTGAGCTGATGCAAGGCAGATACCTTTTATGTAGAGGTGTTACAGCACTGTCTCCCTGTGAAAGCATTATTTTAGGCAGGAGCTTTAAAATTTTAGCAGTGGGCGTTGACTGCATTTCTTGCATTTTTAAAAAAGACTGCCAGACAGCAAACGATGTGACAAACGGCAGCTGCTCAAGGCATCCTGCTGTTTCAGCAGTTCAGGCTGCTGGGACTGATTTTCTAGGACAGTTTTCAGAGGGACACCCCAGGACATTGTCTCTTTAACAGCTTCTCTTCTTATTAATTTAGTACTTTAGAAAGTGAGAAAATTATAGGGTTTCTTCCCCCACCCCAGAATAAACCTCATATAAACAGGCTCACAAGCAAGTTTCCCTAGCTGGGGGATGCCCTCGGTACAGCACTGTTACTGGCATTTCTGACAGTGACTCTTGCCTTTATGCAGACTGCTGGTAGGGCTGTGGCATAGTGGGCAGTGAGGACCATCGGTACACAAATGTGAAACTGGTATTCCATAAAACAAGAAAAAACTCAGTTCTGTTAAAATAGGAAATGTTCTTCTGTTACTGTTTGTAGACATTTCCGTTCTCCCATAAGTTAAGACTGGAGTAGCAAAGGACAGAAAGATACACTGTCTGGTAAAGACCAGTCCTATGGAGAAAGGTGATAGATTAGATGACCCATTCTTCCATTGCAAATATCAGTTTTATCCAAATGCAATTCCCTGTATTTCTTTCTTACAGAGTAAACAATCAGATCTCAGTGGAGAAAATGATCCAGCTGGCCCCCGTCTGCATACTCAGAAAAGGGCCTGGCCCAAGGAGCGAGAGTATACCTACCAGCTGTAAAACACCTGAATTTTGTATTTCTAAAACCCTTTGGGACTTCCATTGTCAGATTTTTTTTTAAATAGTGTGTCTTTTTTCTTGCTAGATAGAGGTGGAGTAAAAATGAAGAAAGATAGATTTTTCTGGGAGTGTAATTCATTTTTGTCTTTCCATCTTTCTGTTCTTGTGACTGGAATATATTGGGCTCCAAAGAATGTGGGAAATGGTTCAACTTGAGATGTAATTGGAATGTAAGGCAGAATAAATACTTAAAGGTGATACTTTTTATTTTATTGCTTTAGAGCAGGAGTATACAGAAAGAGACAGTGACTAGTCAAGTTCAAGGAAGAAAAATCCACTGAGGGATACAAAGATACAACCTGTGCCTCAAGAACTTTCTGAGAACTGTATTGCTAAAGGATAAGAGAATTTGAACGAAATATCACTACACACTTGCCTTTCCTGCTAATCCACTATTGGCCACTGTCAGAGAAAGGATACAGGCTATATGGAGCTTTGTTCTGACCTAGCACAGCTGGTCTTATGTTCTTATTTGATTTTATTTCATTTCATTCCATATGGTGTCGGTAAGATTGTGGACCTTTTCAGAATATATCTCTGAAGAGCTCCTCACAGGAAGATTTCATGTTTAAGAATTATTATCATATACAGATAGTCCTTTATTCATTTCCAGGTCTTCAAGAATGTTAGCAACTTATTAAGAATTTTAATCAGAGTAGCATATTGATGACTTTTTTAAACTCTGGAATAATTTTAATGTATCTTGATAATGGATGGTACTAGTTAATTACATAGAAGAGGAATCAGATCATGCTATGTAAAGGAGCTAGTTTGCTGGATATTTCCCTATTCTATGGTTATAGTTGGGATTTGGGATTAATCCTGTGTCTAAGGCAGTTTACATAATAAAAATTTGAGGGAGCAGTGTGGTGCATGATAGAAGAGACCTATTCTGGGATGGATGAACAGAGCCTGAGCTACGTCTTACATAGCACACTGATGGTATTTGCAAACACAATACTGTGTGATTTGCCATACCTTCAGATTTCTTCTCATGTAATAATTGCACCAATAAGAAAACACTAAAATGCCATCACACAAATTTAGAGCTTAATATGAACTTGTCTCATCATTTTTATTGCCCCCCTGAAAGTAAGGTGTTCTTACTGAAAAGGTACATCATCTTCTTCTTTAATCTGACTGAATATGATCAGAACTTTTCCTTCCAAATATAGTCTGTCTTTGGGAAAATACACATATATAAAGAATTGGCATCACACAGATATTTTAAGTGCTCAATATTTTTATTTACGGCTTTGAAAGCATAGAGAATTGCTTACTAAATTTCCAGACGGGTCCAAGCTGGGAGGGGATCCAAGCACTTTATAGGACAGAATTGCAATTCAAAGCATTCTTGACAAATTGAAAAAAGGGTCTAATATGAAAAGCTATAGTTGATTAAGGAGAATTCAAAATACTACTCTTAGGGGAGAAAATGATGTATAAAAGTTAGAGAATGACCCATTAGATAGCAGTATTGCTATCGTAAACCTAGTGGTTTACAAGTCCCCCTTTGCGAATCATAAACTGAACATGAATCAGTAATGTTCTGCCATTGTGGAAACGGGCAGGCTTCATCCTGATATGTGAAAGGAGGATTGTATTCAGAAATAGGAAGTAATCCTGCTCAGTGTTAATAAAGCCTCTGTTGGAATCCTTTTGCCACTTTTTGACATAAACTTCAAGATATGTGGGGGCCAACTGGGGAGAATCGAGTGACACACAGAAGGAAGGATCCAACGTCTAGAAAATGTAACTTATGAAAAAGAAGTGGAAGGTTATTGTGGGTGTTAAGAATAGAGAAGAGAGGACTTGAGACATGGTAGGCCTTCAAAAGCTTTAAAGAAAACTGAAGAGAAAGGCAAGAAACTTCCGCCCCACCCCCGGACAGTTGAGCTTCTGTTGCAGAGAGATTTATATAAAGCCTTAATAAAAACTTCCCAAAGTAAGGACAGTGGGAGATACTCTCTCGTATAAGTTTCATAGAATTCAATGGAATCTCCATCACGAAGGGCTTTTATGAACAAGATATACAATCATCTGCCAAAAATGGGTTAGGTATTTTTAATCCTTTGTTGTGGTAGGAGTCTGAGAGTAGAGGATTGCTTGAAGCCTCTTCCAACTATTTTTTCTATTATTTTTTGCAAGTATACCCATACAATAACAAAACGCTTAGGACTAAACATTTTTCTTTCTGAAAAGGTATAGATTTCTTTTTTTATAAGCTTTTTGGCAATGATAAAAAACCCATGGCTTTCACTATCAAATTTGACATACAATTTGCAAAAGTACCTGTACCTTGCTGAAGGACAATGGAGTTTAGGCTTCTACCATAAATATGCTTTTGTGAATTTTCCCCTTAGTGAGGGGAAAATTTGCATAGTTATATATAACTATGCAAAGTAAATATGTTTAATCAGTATTCATAGAATTTTTCCCCAAGGGGAAGGGTACTATTAGGTGCTACCATGCTACGAGTGCTCCCCTTGGGTTGAGAAGAGGAGCAATAAACAGGATGAAATGTTTTATAATGCAGAGTGGAAGAAATACCTTAGCATTTGAAATTATTTAAATACTCTTGAAACTAGCAATTTTGATGCTTAAAAAATATGCTTCTGTAAATCCTCAGCTACTGTTAAGACAGCAAATTCTTGAGCATCTGTGTGAGCAGCAGGATTTACATCTTCCCATATAAGGAGGTGGGGGAGCAAAAAATGGTGCCCAGGGCCTGGAATTCAGTGCACATGTAGACCTAGACAGTACTGCAATACATACTTTACAAGAACTAGAGGCAGCATTAAAATGTCAATTAAAACTGTTAACATTCTTGTCATGGAGTGAGTGTGTGGCAGGTCACTTTGTGTGACATTCTTGCAAATGATATGCACTGGGCATAAATACAAGATGTTATGGTCATGCTTTTCCACTGCAAACCATTTCAAAGTTTGATGAAAGGAGAACAAAAGCCAAGTAGACAATATTACCAAATATTCTATCCATCCCCTCCAGCTGTTTACTAGGGTCCAAAGGAAGCTATCCAGTTGGAAGATATGCCCTCCAAATTACTGAATATGAAATTTTCTGTTCAGTCATTGTTTTAACGTTTATCACAAAGACCATGGAAAAACATGGTCTCTCTTTTTGATGTCCCGCTGTCATTTTTGTGCTTTTTCATTGGCATAAAGATTGGAATATATTTTCAGACTAGCCTGCATGTGTGTCTATATGCGTATACAGAGGGATAAGAGCCTGTTGGGCACAATGCTTGCTACAGAGCATTTACCTGAATCTTCAATAGTTACAGCATTTTGCTCATTGAGCCTTTTCCAGTGTTGGCAGAAGTTATTCTTGAGGGAAAAATCTAAGCACCAACAAAATGTGTTTCTGGTTAGATAATAAAACCTTGGTGGAGCTGACCAGTTGGCAGTCTTCCAAATCAGAATCTGACATGCACCTGCTTCATTTGTTTTATGCAGCTTCTCATTTAACATACTGTAATGTTCAGGGAAAGCAATCAGGTTCTACTAATCAAATTGCTAACGCTTTCTTTATTTAGTTCAAGAAACTGCAGGCAGTAATGCCAGGCCACCGTTACAATACAGGGATTCTCTCCAGAGGATTGAAATATAATTAGAAATATGCCAAATTTTTTCAATAGAAATTCTCTGAAACAGAAGCCTGTAGGCACTTATGCTTTTGGTGGCTAAAATTGCTCTGTGGGGATGGATGAATATTAAAATACAGCAGAGTTGAGATATTAAAAGACAGACCGACCCACTACAACTTCAGTTTGATCTTTCATGTTATTCACATGGATAAATATTATAAATATTAAAAACCCAACCCCCAAAATATACAGAAAGCTCAGGCTTAAAAACTAAATATGTTGTTTAGACCAGCTTAAAAGGCATATCCTCTTCATCTGACATTTTTCCTGAAATCTTTTATCACATAATCATGTTCTGCCTACAGACAAACTTGCATGTCTTTTGGTATCCAGAAGTCCTTCTAGTAATTCTATTTGAACTCATTATTGTATGTGTTGTTATTTGGAGTGAGTTGAATCAACAGAGTGTTATTAAAGAAAAAGCACATGATCTAAGAAATAATGAAACTCTGATTGTGCTCGGTGAAACAATGTAAGATATATTATTAAAGAAAATAAGCAAGCCACAGAGCTTCATAGGATGACTAATGAATTCATACAGCGTTTATGTCTACTTTTTTGACTCTTTCCAGACTTCTGAAATGAATCTGTGTAGTAATGGCAGAGGAAATCATGGTTGAATTCCAGTTCACTTACTAACAGGGTTTTTGGGTAATAGCTTTTATGTATGTAGTCAGGTATATATAATATACATGGAAGTACTTATCTGTCCATCATACTCCTAATTGTCATGATAATCTGGGTATATTGCTGAAGATATCCTTTGCTTAAATTTGTGATTCTTACAAGTTTGATTTAATTATCTCTGAAGGCAACTGAAAAAGTATTCTGTCCTGCTTCAAATTCCAGTTGATTTTCCTTTCTAATTAACCTTTGCTTCCTGCTTCATAGCCATACTTTTTAATGGTTTAATTGCTTGTAAAGCAATGACATTTTTGACTTAGCATTCAACTGTGTCCCCAAATACGTTGTTGAGTTTGGAGCTCAGGGTGGGAATTCGGAAGTGCTTTTCTGTGCAGCACTGTTTGAACTGCAGCTGCCTGCCCCCTGACAGGTACGGAAGTCACTGTCAACAAGATTTAAAGTTGCTGTCATGTTTACACAGCCACATGGAAAGGTTGAGAGAGGATTGTGATTTTGTTGAAATTAAGTACCAGCAGTTACTGGACCATAGCAGTGTGTGTTGGTTATGATTAACGTTTGACATCTGCATCTTTTTGAGATATTTTAACCACTTTTCTTGTCAGATGAAAAGTGCACTGCAATATGTTTCTAATAGTGGGGGTTTTTTTCGGTGTACTGGGGTTTCTAGTGTTGAGACTGAGCTATTAAGTCATGTAAGTACTTACTTCTGAACCCTTGGAAAGATTTTCAAATACACCTGGGCAGCTGGGAATTACATATTTCAGTGTTAAAAATCCCATGAGACTAAAGATATTTTTAAACTATTAAATACTCTCTCTTGGCTCTCTCTGTGGTTTCTATTTTGATACCCTGGTAACTGGTGATGAGTACTACCAATATGGATACATTAAAGGAATTGTTTGCCTTTACGTATGAAAATTGCTACCAAAATTGAGAAATGTTTCAGAAACTCAAAGGTTTTGTCATGGATATTTTTACTTCTGACAGTTATTGAGATATTAGGAACAAAGTTTTGAAAAATTAAATACCATTTTTTATAAAGTTTACATAGATTTTATTAAAAGTTCAAAAATGAAAAAGATTACACCAGTCTGATTCTGCAGGAACTTTTTCTCTTTAGTTCTATGTTTAAAATATTTTGCTCTTTTCTGAAAGTTTGTGAGATTTCTTTCAAAACCTAGCCCTACCTTTGCCATTAATTCTTTTTACAATTAAATTTATCTTGGTGCACATGTCCAATATGGCCAACTCATACATGAAAAGTTTAACAAAGATATTTTTCAATGAAGTTTAATGACAAATATTAAAAATATTGGTCATGTCCCTTCAGAAAAACATTCCCAAGACGCCTCAAAAAAAGAGCGTCAGGGCTGAAGAGCTCCAGTTCAAAGCTATGGCTGTGTACCTGGGCTCCTTCAGGGTCAGTGACTGTACCTTCACACAGTAACACAAAGTGTGAATCAGAGCAGCCTGTCCCGAGGTAGCCCAACAACACTCTTCTGTGCTCCACTGCTCTGTGTAGACATAGCTATTGCTAAAGAAACCAACCTATACAATACTTCTCTATTTCTCTTTTAAATGAACAAACATTACAGTAATATTTTTATGGAGCAGATTTGATGGATGCTGTGGATGCTGTCCCCATGGTAATTAGTTAATCGGAGAATGAGATTAGGTGCGTGCGTGTAACAGGATCAAAATGCTTAACTGAAAGTTCTAGCAGTCTTTACTCAAAAAAGAATTTGTAAGTTTATCAAATCAAGACTTCTGGAATACAGTATACTGTATTGATAAGGCCCTGCTTTGTCAGGGAAGCAAAAAACCACCAACCCAACCCTACCACAACTCTTAAGTGCATCTTTCCTATTGAAACTAGCAATATCATCGATTGTACTACATTAAGTAGACTAATTATCTGAACATCAGACTGGCAACTTTTCCTTTCTTGAAACGTCGAGAGATATTAAGAGAAAGAAAGGAGCATACAAAGATAACGGAAAGCCATACAGAATGCCATTTTTAACATCCTGTAAACTGCTTCAGTTATAGAAACAGGCAATTTCTTATACGGGAAGTGTCTTTACCTTATAAGAAAGTGCCATGACCACTGCCTAACGACAGAAGTACTTGCTTTATACTTTTAGTAAAATCATCTTTTTAGGACTGCCTGAAGACTATGAAAAGTTAAGATTCTATCCTGTAGAACCACAGGTTCACAGTTCAAACAAATGTGTCTCAGACTAATCTTAAACTACACGGAATGACTAATTTACCACCGCTAATTTCATCATTTTAATGCCTATTAGCAAGTAGCAGACGTTCCTTAAAGCAGTTGCCAAAAAGCTTCCTTTGATAATATTTAAATCTTCCTCCTTCAGCTAAGCTATTAATAACAACAGGAAATTAGGACCTCAACCCTTCATTTTATATCTGTGAGAAGCAGATAAATCTTACACTCTATTTTAGAGATTTCCTATGGAAACAAACAACACTGGACCTCCATGAGAAGGTGATCATGTTCTTTTGCCAAGATTTTTCAAATATCTAAAAGTAGCACAGAATTTGGGTAGGAATCCAACCAAATATACCCTAGAATGTTCACAGCACTATCTGTTCAGATGGTGTTTGTTATATTGTCCGGTTTGAAAGTATTAACAGAAGCAATTGTTGGTTTTGGTTTTCTCAGATTCTTCAAGAAAATACATGGGGACCATCAGAAAGCAAGCAGAGGCTTGACAGCCACCATCATTCTGTTTTTTGTACTGAAAATTTGAGACTTGGTTGTAGCCAGTTGTATCTTTTTAGATCCTCCGTTATATCACCGTCTCTCAGGAAGAGTACATGCTCGATTTTCTCTGGAGGAGTTTGCTAAGCTGCTTGTGTATTGAATGGAATATTTTAAAATCTGTCCCTTTCAAACAGCAATTAAATTCTTGGATCAGAGGAGGAGAATGTGTCCAATGTGGCAGTTACCATCACTCACAATACAGCAGTGCTGGTACCTTGCTTTCATGGTAAAAACAGAATAGAAAGAAGGTATTTTTAATGTAATTTTGTGACTTTCCCATTTTGTGGTGAATTTGTATTTCTTTCAGTCATTGAGAAAAATATGCCTAGAAACCTGTGCATCAGTCCTGTGGAAGTAGTTATGTGTAGCAGTGCCACAGTCCTATGTGCTCAATTGGCTCTGTGACCCCTTCTACTTTTGTTCTTGTGTTTTAAATGGTGCTGGCATTGCAACAGCTTTTTGTTGTTGTTTCCTACTTATGAGAAGTTTATTTGCTACGTACATACTTACGTAACGCTAATTGTGTTTGATGATTGCTGCAACATTCACTAAAGGGGGACTGAACATACCTTGCTGCAATAGCAAGAATATGGATGCATTTTGCTGTGCTCTGACTTTGTCAGAAATGTGTAAATGTCTTATGCCTTTTTTGAAATAAAATATAGCTGTTTGTATTACCAGGACTGCGTTTTTTGACTTTGATGCCCAATCCTGCCTTGAGTTACGATCCTGTGTAGGTGGACGTTGCCCTTACTGACTGCCATTTCAAAATATCACTGGATATTGTAAGCCATATACTGCAAGTCATGACCCCTCACAGCTCTGTATGTGTCAGGCTGCACACTTTAAACATCTTGCTTTGTTTCCCCATGTTTTCAGCATGCATTGAGATGACTCTAAATCAAAATGTGTGTATCTAAATCCCTCTGATATTTGGACTAGTTTGAAATCCAGGTCCAAATTTTGGAATTACTGATTGAAACTGAGATTTTGATCCTGAATATATATTGATCCAAAATACATATTTTGATATACATTTGATATATCCAAATATATCAAATTTGGGTATAATATGAACTTGTCTCTCTGCCAGGACTGTCCTGTTACTTTCTTGTGGATTTTCTCTTCCGGTAAAAAACTTAGGACAAAATTAATAGTAAGCCAGAAAATATTCTCTGTATGCATTCCATTGTTCTCATTTTAATGAAGCATCTTGATGCGTGCAGTTTTCTGCTGGATTTCTTAAGAGCTCCTATACATAATTCTATTTTAGTCACCTAGTAAATTTGAAATTTACCTCTGTGCCTTACTAGGTGTCATAATCAGTTACCAGGTTAATCATCTGTAGTGACAACACTGCCAATGAGTTATACTTTAAGGTTATATATCTGGAGTTGATGACCTTGCAGTCAAGGCATACTCAGGAGATGCATTCTGGCAGGGGGAAAATTTGTCTCCTTTACTGTTTTTGTGATTTTGCTGCTGCTTTGTCTACTTTGCATTAATATTGATCTATATTTCACTCTCCTGTACGTGATATGATACTGATGCTGGAAGACCAAACATGGCTTTTACTCTAGGTCATAAAGTATTCTCTTTTAAATTATTAGAAAAGTATAAATTATTTACAATAATTATTTTCACAGTGAAGTAATTATAATCCATCCTTCATTTACCTGTCAATGAAAATGATACATGTTAGTTACAATGGGGCGGGGGGGTTCTGCAATATAATTTGTGTATGTGTGATATGTTGAGGGAGATGTAATCTGAAGGTATGTTGTTTGCATATTAATGTTATGCAAAGCATTAAAAAGTAAATAATAATCTGTTTCAGCATTGCTGCTCATAACCTTATGACAAAGACAAAAAAGTCTTAGCATGCAAAAGAGTGAGAAGGGCTAGAGGATGCACAAACAGGTAAAATGTTAAAACTGATAAAATAGTTGTGAACCAGCCAAGTGTCTTGGGATACAGACATCAGGGAGCAATGTTAAGCACTTTATCATTCCTGCCCTCCAGTGTCTGATGTTTCTGATTTCTTCTTTATTGATTTCAACTAAAGAAAATATAGAAGAGTATAGAGGTGACCCATTTTGTTGACAGATACACGTGTTAGTCTTGTACTCCCAGCAAATAGTTTAGAAGTCAGGAATAATGGCTCATAGGTAAGAGATAAACACAATTTCCTGTGATTTCTAAACCTAGTGAATCAGCAGGCAGAAGTTAAAGTCACAGTCTGCTTTCATAGTTTCCGTTGTTTATCCTTTATTCAACAGACTGAAAATTTAACAGGACATTGGGAATTGGGAAAAAAAAAAACCAACCCAAACCACAAAAAACCCAGTGAACCAACTAACCAACCAACCAACCAAAAAAACAACAAAACCCCTCTAAATTACTAAAATTATTGAACTTTCATTGCTTTGGGAACATATTCTGTACTGTTAACAAAACCAGTGACAGACTACCCCTCTTCAACCTTGTGTGATTTTATAAGCCTGATCATTTCGTGAGTTTGATGTAACTGATGTTCTGCACAACATGTGATTATTTTATAAAAATGAAAATTGGGCATAAAGTGTTACTATTTAGATGAGCTGGTACATCACATCTACTTTTCCTTGGGTCGGATGCTTCCAGGGCTGTGGTGAATTTCAGCCAAGGGCACTAGTAAAGGATTTTCAGTCACATTCCATATACAGTCAGTATCACGTCTTTCCACGCTGCAGTTATAAAATGTCAGTGGCAGTTATTCGGAGTCTATGTGTAATATTGTCCATCAGGGAAATAATTCTTACATTTGTCTCACATGGTGAAAAAGAATGCCAAAACAGTGAAGTAAAAATACAGCATCTGAAACAGTGAAGAACTGTTGCACGGTGATATTAGTATAATTCTGTTCGATGCATAAAAGTCATGCCCTACTTTCACATGGCTTCCATTGTTTGCTGAGAAAAATGCTCTTTTCAGGTTAAGTTATAGCTTTGGAAGTGCATGAAATCCCCTTTCCTTTATGCTCAGCTAGTCAGTTTCCCAAACTATTTACTAAGGAGGTGTGAATTGTGGGAGAAAAGGAATTCCTAGCTTTTTAAGGAAAAAAATCCCACAGTTTGGGTTTGGTGTGTTGTTTTTTTTTTCAGGAGAGAGTGTGTCCTAGATGTTCAGTGTATTTTCAGTGTGACATAGTTCCAGGGCACAGAAAATGTTTTGTTGTATTTTATGCCATATTAAAAGTGATTGTGAATGAGAGATCCAAATGATTTACAGCTGGGATTTAGATTTATGCAACGGTGTTGAGATTATAAAGTCTTTGAGATGGGAGATTGTACCTGGTACTTTATGAACTGTACTGAACCCTTTCCACACATCGTTCCACAGCCTGACCAGCTGCCATTCCGATCCTTGAAGATCAGATGCTGTTGATATAGGAACATACATGAGTTGTGGAACATGTAGCTGTTGGGATTTTAAAAAAAGCTGTACAAACAGTGCAGTTCCTAAATAATACGAATGAACTGGATTTTAATATATCTACCTACCTTTCAGTGCATGTTCATTTCTTATGCTTTCAGATGGTTAGCTGGCCTGTTTGTGAGCGTCTACCACAGGTTATTTTGTGCAGGTTTATGGCTTGGGTTTTTCCTGCAATCCAAGTGGAAACATTTGCTATTCCTGAGAGGAAAGGCTTTTCCCTGTGGAAGACAAACAAACTTTTGGCAAGTCTAGCAGTTTCTAACCTGCCAAAAAAGTTGCAATGGAATACCAGTTGCCCCAGGAAAGTTTTCTGTACCTTTTATTTGTTGTAGAATTGGAAAGAGAATGCAAGTGCAAAATAAAGTTAGGGACAAAACCTTTATCAGTTTACCAGCATCTCTTCAGCTAAGGACCTAATAAGCAAACAGCTATGAAACTTAGTCTTCTACTTTCCACAAACTTTTTTTTTTTCCCTTCCTTTAGCAGAATACTTACTAAAACATTTGGTGTAAATTTTCCCTGATATAAATTGTTTATAACAGAGAAAATAGGTTTTCTATTGATATAGCATTGTTTAATTGTTTTCATTTAAGTGTATATTGCCCTTTGATTTGCCTATGTCAAAGTAAACCATAATCTGGAAATTGATTCATGATCTGTAAGACCCTGTATATTCCAGTCTTTACAAATTTCTCTTGCTCATTTCTATTGAGACTGGAATGAAAAACTATTACATGCAGAGATCTAAATCTAGAATTATAATTATCTAGCTGGTAATTAAAGGGAAAAAGACCATTAGAAAATGTTGTAATTTTTTCTGTGATTAGAAGCACAATGTTAGCCTGGATGTTCTAAGTCAAAGTTACAAAATTACAAAAAACAAAAGTAAAATTAAAAAGTGAAAAAGATTGGAAATGCAAAGTTATCCAAATAAGCTTAATGGGGACCCTGTTCCCTTGTGATTCTTTGACTGAGATGGTTTTGACATTTTTCTTGTGAGTTAAAGCTTTTTAGAAATAGGGATTTGTGGATTTTTTTTTTTAAATAAAGACTAAGACTAAAAATTTTTCATGTTATAGTTCTTAAACTAAAAACAAGAAAAGCTTAGATTTGTTACATATAAATAAATCCTGTAATAATCTTTATTTAACATGGATAAGTTATTTAATTACCGCTACGTTCTAAGAAAAAGGCTGGAAGCCCACATTATATAGTTAATAAAGATTAAGGTTAAAACTATGTCTATTTCTATAACTCTTTAAATGACAATGCAAAAAGCCAAATGCCTTCCGCTACTATTGAGCTGCAGTATGTGGGTGCAGGGTAATGACACAATATTTTAAAATAAGACGTTAGTCTTTACTTAACCTTAGTGAACCAGTTAATGAGTGAACCATAGTGGCATGTACACACAAAAAGTAGCCAATTAAAACCCCAGGAAAACCTACATGGAGCTAAAGGAAAAATCTTATAGGACCTGAAAAAACCCTGTTTCTTTAAGCTTTCAAAGCAGGGGTAAAAGGTCATTTATACTGCTTAGTCCCACATATGCTTAGCAAAAGATTACTTTTTGTCCTTAGCTTCTCAATTGCTGGTGGCAAATTCTCATTTATAAACCTAACTATGGTGTAGTTCATAAGGTAATAACCCCAGGAAAATTGTTTGAAGAAATACTAGTTATTTGTCAACTGGATAATCTAAAAGCCCTCATGATTAAGAACGAGAATGGTGTTTCAGAACCTTTATATCACACTCCTACCATCAAACCCTAGTGGGTTTTTTTTTCCCATGTATGATTGTTTCTCTTGAACCAGAACAACTTTCATTATGGATTTCAATGGCTACTAGGTTTCTGTCTTTACGAAGAAACCAGAGATGTGTTAGTTTAGATGTCTACACTTAATCTGGTCTTGAGACTGTGCACAGCAAAGTTGGATTAAATGATTAACAATTAGAGCAGCCTTAAAATCATATAATGTCATTTGAATAATTATTATTATTATTTGTATTATTGTAGCTCAATTAGATCTGAGAGAACAGACATAAATACGTGACCCATTCTGACTCATTAAAGTGTGATAGATTATTCATAGTAAGTAGTAATACTTGCAATGAGAACAACATTAAGAAGTGACTGGCAGTTAAATGTCCATGTGAGAACACATTTAGGGACCAGGTCTTTCTTAAAAACCATTAGCTCCCCCAGAAAAGGAATTTATATTGAGAGAGGAGTGAAAGTTAGCTTGTGTGTTTAATTGGGCTTTCAAATAATACATCTTCACCTTAGAAACCATGGGGTGTATGACATAACTCTAAATTACTTCAGTGAAGCTGAGAAATTAGCTCTTTGTTCCTAATATCTTGTGTGTCCCTTGCCTGACTTATTTTCCATTTTTCTGGGTTTTGTTTGCTGGTTTTTCACATCCAGTAATTGACACTGGACACTGATTTTGTATTTTCTTTCTCTTTTCTCACAGGTGCCTTTTCACCCTCATCTTTTTTCCTCATAGGTGGCATAGCTGCTCTGAATATATTCATTTAGCCTTCCAGTATAAGCATATAAGGTCCATTTGTAGGGTATGACACCTAGTTCAATTATAAGAGAATAAAAATTGTAGGAATGAAATGTATGAAAGAACATATCCCTTCGTACTTCATGGATTATTCACCAGTTTCTCATAAAGAGTGAACTCTGTTAGGTTTTGAAGAGTTAGGGACAGCATTTTACTGAAAACTTTTGCTTCTCCTCTTGGCTGCAAATCAATTGTTATTCCCAAAATCAGGTGAATAACGTTAAATATTTTACAATTTCAATAAATGAAGAAATAGTAGATGACTTTTTTTTTCAACATCTATTTTTCTTTAGCTGCCTTTCTTATTGAAACTGTATTTCATATGCAAGACCCAAATCACCTTGACAAAATCACAGTGCAGCTCAAAACTTTCCATAAGAAGTAGTTGCTTGGTCAAGACACTGGTTGGTTTGGTTTGGTTTGTTTTTTTTCCCAGAGTTAAATGTTCAAAGACGTTTCAAGTACCTTTTAGAGAACCAGATGAAAAACACAGAATTGACAGTAAGTGAATTGTTGAAAGTCTTGGATAATCCTAGTGTTTTTCTCCTGGTGTGGTCTGTAGCAATGGAACTCCAAAAATTTATTCAAATTCAACTTTGGTATGGATGACAATAAAGACCTAAAATTATTAGTGAATTTTGTGGGATTTTCTATCCCAGACTGTATGACTATGTCTGCATTAGCAAGTAACGTGACCTCAGCAAAGGAGATCTGTGTGAACTCCTCTGGTGGTCCACAGAGCTGATCGGATGGGGCAGAGAACCTGACATCCACACTGTGTCATTTTGGAGAGTTTGGCTTTGGACTTGCTCAGTGTGTTATCGGGGGCTGAATGCCCATTAGCAGTTGGAGCCCTTTTATCACTTTAGTTTGATCAAAAGGCCCTCTTCACAATGCAAAACAAATAGCATAGCAAGTAGGAGCAATTTAGAGATGCACTTCAAAAATGCGTTCCTGACCCCAGTGAAATTCCCAATTCAAGTGCACCCTTGAAGTCTTGTACCTAAAGAAAAAGAATCAGGAAAACAACCTCTCTGGATCTCACTGATGAACACTCAGAAATACCTAGAATCCTGTGGTCTTTGAAGACATAGTTGGGAGGGGGATAAGAGAGTCACTTTATGTTAGTCTTTACAGGAGAAAAAATCTAAATTTTCCAAATGCTTCTAGTAAAAGGAAATGGAACTTAGTGTCGGGACTGGTTTGGATGTGGAAAGTGGGCATAGTTTTGACAAGTAAAAGAAGCTCAATTCTAGTTGCTTGTGGTAGCCTTATTCATGGGACATGAGCCACGTAGTGGTCAAGAATAAAAATCCACTAACTGAAAACTTGGGTGGAAAGGAGCTCACGTGATGGTGGAAGGGATGTCCCATGCTGCTGCAGGTTTACTCTTCTATTTGTATACTGGAGAAAATATGTTGACAGTGTTGGCATGAACAGAATGCCATGGCTCCAAATTTCAGCCCCTTCTAGTCCTGGACTTAAATTTGGTTGGAGACTGTACTGCATCTAATAACAAATTGATAGAAGTTGCAAAAATAAGTACTGTGGATTATAGGAGTATCTAACTCATAGTACTTTCAGGAACTCACCATGGGCCAGTCCAATTACATGCTATACTTTCAGCAGCTCTGCAAATAAGCTAAAAATTAAAGACCTTAGAGAATAAAGTTGATTACTTTCTTGTGATCATTTGCATTAAAGAGTTAGTTTCTAAATATCTCTGATCAAGCTGTTTCTCATAATTGATGCATGCAAAGCATTACATGCCACTTACCCTGCAGGGCCATAGTGGTAACATCCTTGCCATGGCTGGTGAAAATTCTACCCAGTTAATACAATATTACAATTCGTTTCATGCCTTTTTTGCTCTGTTTTCTTCAGTGGTTATTTCTGGACTGAATGTGATTGCTGTTCTTTGAGTGCTGTCAGCATTCTACTGGAAAATATACATGTGTTCCCTCAATAAGTAATAGTTAGTAATGCATCTCTGTGTTCAGATACTTTTTTTCTGTATTTTACATACATTTGCAATTTTATCTTTGAAGTCTGAGGAATGTTGCTCATTATATTTTGGGTGCCACTGTAGAGCAAAGTAATTTCTATATGAACAAGCTTCTAATTTGGCCGTGAGTTACTGACTGACAATGAACAGAAAAATGTCTTAAATTTTTTTATGAAAGAGTTGTGAATAATTTAATCCAGAAGCTATCAAATTATCAGTTACGGAAGTATTAAAGGGCTTTTTCCTCTCTTTTTCTTTCCATGCACTACTCCATACCCATCTACTAGATTTTAGCATATGCTTAGCTATTATGCTTTTAAAGTATGAACAAGAATTTCAGAAGTCAGTGTTCACCATTGCCATCATTGTTTCCCCTTACAAACACTTTAAGAACTCCTATGCACTGAATTATTTGTGCAGCTGATATTCCTCCTCATGTATCATATTTTACACTTGTCCTAATTTTTTACCCCAATTTATACAAACCTTCAGTTTGCAAAGATAATTTGGAGTTCTACCATATTCTTGCAGTCCTTCCCAACCTCATGCCATCTTCAGCTCTGGCAAGTACACACACAGCTAAGTCATTAGTATTATTAATGAAAATGCTGAACAAATCCAAACCCAGGAGAGTTTCTGCCAGGTAAGTCTCCTTTGCTTTTGGTAGCAAACTATGGAAAACTAGTTTTGGGCTCTGGTTATTCAGCCAGTCTTTGCACCAGTTTTTTTGCTGTTTTACCTGGACAGTGTGCTTGTCAAGTGCTGATGAGATTGTCAAGTGAGATGCTGTCAAAACTTTCCTAAAATCAGGATGTAAGAGGGTTTATTTCCTGTCTCTTAAACACAAAAGATCTATTAGCCTGTTGGAAAAGGAAATTAAACTGGTTTGACTTTTTTGGTGTTGACAAATCTATGCTGTCTGCAATTTTTCTGTACTACCTTCTAGATGGTTACAAGTAGGTGGATAATTTATTGCAGAAATTTTGGGGGAACAGAAGTTAACTGCCTGGCCTCTAATCTTTTCCTTTACTTTCTCGCTTTCTTGCTTTCTCTTGTTTTTTTAACACAGGAACTCTGTTCTCCCATTTTCCATCTTCTGGCAACATTGCGAGTCCTCAGAGGTAGCTATAAAGAACTCAGAAATCACTTTGGCCAATTCTTTAAGTATCCTAGAATAAAACTGAGCATATTCCAATAATCTGGAAACAAGCCGCTTTTCAGACAGCTTGCTACACTGTTTACTTTTAAGGATGCACACTATACTTCAAATTTCATTTCAGCTAACTTTTTATTCAAGTACTTAACATTCAAAAAAGCCCCAGTTTTTCATGTCGTGAAAGTCTGAGGCATTCCTTAGTGGATTTAGTTTTACGGCTACATTTGGATGAACATTTAAAATGACCCATAAGAAGGAAGCGATAAGAATGAAGACATAAACAAGTTTTCACTCAAGAACTTAGGAGAAAATGAGACTAAAGTCAGCATTGCATTTTATATGGCTGTAGGAAATTATTTAAAATAGGCAAATTTATACTCTACCTCTAGCTTCTTTATTGATTATTGTTTTTATTTAGTATTTAAACAGCATCTTGCTATTTATAAGGTTTATCTGGCCATTAATGCCTACCTCTTGACATCTGCAGGACACTTTAATGGAAAGCATCATTGATGCAACTGTTTCCTCAAGGTGTAAATCTAGAGAAGGGAGAAAATGATTAGTCACAGTGACAGAGTGAACATTTGGGAATTACTTTTCTGTGCATATCATTAAAAAATCAATAAGATGAATATATAGAGGCCAATACTATTTACTGTAGAAGAACTAGGGAAAATAGAACAGCCATACTTTGCATTACTTAAATTTTGCTCTGTGATCTAGTCCTCTTGTGTGATGAAACTTTGAAGGGCTGTAATAAAGGTCACCTTTGCTGTTTGGTGTTTGTTCTCTTCATAGTCCTAGTGCACATCCATGCCTGGTGCAGAATGACAGTCAGATGGTTTAGTTTTAGAATCACAAATTTACCTTCATAAATTGTATTCAGAAAATGAAATTATTCTGTGCATTCTTTACCAGCCTGACTTTTGCGTCTCAAAACTGTGTTTATTGTACTTTACTTTGGATGACTCTAAGAATATAATTTTCCTGTTCAGCGTTGATGTTCGGCTAACATTTTCCCGTTCGGCAATTTAACACATAGATAAATCTGAAAAAAAAAATCCCTCCAAATCTATTAACTCTTCATCCTGCGTTGTATATGGGAGATTATGATTTGGTAGTTCCTCCCCAAAGGAGAGGCTGCCGGATAATGTGACACATCTGTGGCTAGCGTTATGCTTAAGTAAAACAGGCATATTACAAAGATGGGGAGATTAAATATACCTACTTATCTCCAGGTATTTCTATGTTTTGACCAGTGCTTCCAATGTACCCAGTTGGATGTATGCTTACAGAAAAACCTGAGACCTGTACATGTGACATAGACACCTGCACGCACCCTTGCAGGTAATTTGATCTGATGTATAGTTTTAGCAAGCTTTGATGGAAGGTCCCTTTAAGGCTACTAATAGTGACTAGTCCTGTAAACCAATTGTGCTAACGTTTTAGGCTAATGTGCTATTAACAATATCTATAGCTATTGCTTTTTTTGAGGAAACTTCTTGGTTTGACACCAGAATACAGGCACTGATATTGGCTCTGTCATAGGCAGTGAAACAGCATAGCACTTTAATGTGAGAAAATAGCAAATGCACATGATAAGAATAGAATATGGTAAAAGAGGTCAGGAAAAGTGGTTTTTAAATCCAGCTTAAATGGTGAAGGTTGTTTCTGACCAAGAGTAATCAAGTGTTTTCACAATATGGCTCTTTAAAATTTTTCTAGATTTTGGTGCTGTTTGACAAGTTCTTTTATCTCTGTGGAAGAATAAGGTGGATGTATACTATCGTACAATGTGCTGAGATCTATTGATATTCTCACTACATACACTATGACTTCAAAACCATGTCCATAACTACTACAGATGCTGTAGGAATAGGCCCAAGTTAATTTGTAAATCTTATTTTTCTATCAGATTTAGCATGTATATGAATTGCTTACAGTGTAAATTCCATTTTCATCTCTCTTCAGAATTTTAGTGTAATGTTTTCGAGTGGATATTTTTTTTCCCCTCCTGTAGTAGTTTTGCTACAGCAATATGGGAAGAAAGCTCTTCCAGCTCTTCTGCATCCCAAGTGAGGAGACGAACTACAAATGGATTCCAAAGGCAACACTTCTCACAGAGGGTTCTGCACTGCTGTGAGTGCTGATCTATACTGATAACTTCTGTTTGTGTGTACATTAAAAATTGAAGTGTGAAGTTAAAAAAAGACAGGCCAGGAACAGGAAGAGCTTAGTGTCGATTACTGAAGCTCGGCTCACTATTAACTTCTTTAGCTGTAGCAACTTTATTGTGTCTGTACTCCTATTTGCTGTGGAGTGGGATTCACAGGAGAGATTCACAGACTCTTTTGGCAGGTATGAGCACTGACTGTGGTGGTAGGTTAAGTACTGGAAATGGCAGCTTCTAAGTCTGTGATAGATCATGCAGCACTTTTGAAGTGTCTTGCAAACCATTGTCTGGGACAGGACATTCTCCTGCCCTACAGAAACAGTGCCATCAAGATTGTACTTTAATTTCCATTCCTCTCACAAACTCAGAGGCCTGACTCTAGGTAACAGGAAGGTGCCTATGCTAGATTTGGAGTTCTCAACACTGAATCCTCTCCTGAAACAGGTGCCTTTCAGGCATGGAGCAGTGGGCACTTTTTTTTTCTCCCCCTTTTCTTTAAAAAATTTTAAAATTCCTTTGTGGATCTGGGTCAGCAATAGAACAGCAGTGCTGTACAGATAAGAAAACATTTACTGTCCAAGTATATGGAAATAAATACCTACATGATCTTTAAGAAATAAAAGTCTATTCCTGAAGCCATCAGTGGTTAACAGAAACCAATAGGGCATGCCTTACTTTTCATGACTACTTTACAAACTTACAGAGCCAGCAGACCTGCTTGAAATTACAAAAAATGTCTTATAAAGTGACACAGGTTCAGACCAAATTCTGAAACCTTCATAAATGAAATGTAAAACTTTAAAAGTCTAGATTTCTTTTTGGTCTCTAATGAGAGCTCATCTCATTAAAAATTAACACCTTTTTATTATACCTAATTTACTTCTAAATCTTATTGCCACCCATTATCAACTTTCACAGACATCTCAATCAACCTTATGATTAAATCTATTTTATTCAGGCTATTCTTTTCCCACTGATTTTAATTCTACCTTAATAACATTCTTTTTTTTTCTTTGAAAATTGATTCAACTTTGGATACTTTCTCATTGTTTCATGTGTCACTATTTTTATAACTTTAAACTTGACTACTTTTGTAGCTGCCAGCTGGGTCTTTTTATTACAGGTATGCTGTGTTTGTTGAGAAAAAAATCTCCTAACTGTGTAAACACTTTAGCATCCATGAATGTGTTTGGAAAAGGTTTTTTCTTACCTCCTACAAGAGTTTAAGTACAAATAAAGAGAGCTGCATTTTACATCTCGCTTCCATGTTTTTGCTAAGCCAAGGAGGCTTTAATTGTGACTGAGTAACCACTGAATGTCAGCCCTGTCATGTGACAGGGCATTAAACTTGATAATCCTGACCAGGTGAAATGACCAGACGCAAGCAAAAGAGTCTTTCTATTCCCCAGTGTTCTGCTGTGCCAGAAAATTATTAGAAGTGTGTGCTAGAAGGTCTCCTATAGAATCTGAAAATGAAGTCATTATTTTACCTGATTATCTCCTGCACATCATGCACACTAAGAACTAATAATAGGCTATATAAAAAAATAAGACAGAGATTTTTTTAATGAATGTTAAGCCGTTTTGCAAGTAGAATTCATCCTTATTCTACACGGGTTCATGTGGCATACTATGTCTCTGTGCTTCCTAGGACAAGTTGTTTCTCATTATCAGGCAAATTAATTGGTAGGGACTTCCCCTCTTTCTGTTTCCATATTCCACTCTACTTTGTCACATTCTTGAAAGTGTGAATTTCAGCCTATTTAAAGTGAGTTAAGCATTGTTTCTTCCAAAAGAAAAGATTGTACCCATTATTTCTCTTTGCTGCGTGATACAAAACAAAGTATCTCAGTATATCTCAGTGCATTTCTTCTTATTGAATGCAAGTTCTATGTGGAATTTGCCCCATTGAGTGTACTTGCAGGAATATGGAGCACTGCTGCTGTCGGAAAGACAAAATCTCAGTAAAGGGGAACATCTCGGGTGTTTTCATAGATGTGCGTTCTAAGAAATGAACATCAGTTGTTCCACTAAGAGCTACAACAAAAATAAAGCATAATGAGGATGGTGGTTTTGAAGGGGTTAAGGAAACAATAGCAAAATGTGTTGCTCTTCTTAATTTATTTCAACAAATGCATACTTAACAATATTTTTGTCTTAATTTGCCATGGGTTGGTTTAGTCTTAGGAGCACTTTAGGTAAGTATTTTTAAGAATAGATAGGCATTTAGCATATACATTTCTTTAAGCATTCTCCAAAACACCTGAACTTTGAAATATAGCCATTTTTTTAATCCAGTAATAGCTTGTTTTAGCATCTGTATCTTCCAAACTCCTGTCAGTCATGACAAATGGTACAGTTACTTGTTTAATTTTATACTGGTTTTTGTCTGTACAGTAGAGAACTAGCTATAGAGAACTATTTTAAGGGGAAATGCTATATTATGCCGTCATTCATTCAAACTGCTCCCATGGCATGATATTGTTCCTTTATGCTCTGTTGTTAGTCTGCCAACTTGGATGAGATAATAATCAGATAATAATCATAACACAAGTTTTCTGTAAAAACCCTACAAACCTTGAAGTCCCCATTGTATGTTATTTGGAGAAATAGTTTTAATATTTGTGTCTCTCTCAGCTTGCATGAGCAATATCACATTACTTGAAATTGTGTTTTCCTACGATGATTCCCACAGGTAGGACTCTCCGCAGCTTCAAAATTATTTTGTCCCATTTGGCCGAGGTAGATTTTGCTGCAGGAGCTTGTCAAACACGTGAAATAATGGAAAGTGTTGTTTGGTCTTGTATCCAAAATTTTCCTCAATTCTGTATCTCTAGATCCTGCCGTACTGCTTCTGACCTTTTCATATAGAGGGTGGCTGAGTCCCAAGCCTTCGGATTCCCCTGTTTGAATAAAAGTGAGATGACTAGATGCCTTTGCTACCTATGTGACATGAAAGTGTATGTTTCTATTACCATTTTCACTTGGAAGTGAAGTAAAATTCAAATGCTTTGAATTTAACAAACATCCCTGCTTAAAATACTTATCATTTGCTGACCTGTGGGTCATTGCTGTCTAGCCTGCTTCAGGCTGGTGCTGCCATTTAATCTATAGACCTTTGTAAGAGTTGACTCTCTCTTTTTTTTTTTTTCTCATAAAGGAAATTTGTTATTCTTTGGGAGGAACTGAAATTGCTAGTTTTATCCCCTCTGCTTTTAGATAAATGGTTTATAGTTAATCATTCCATTTCTTTTTGGATGAGTCTTTCATTCAAATGAGGCTTTGGTAAACTTCGTGGTAGCTTTCTTAAGCAGTATTTTTCACCAGTGTGAATAAAATAAAATAAAGTAGAACTCCCACCATTTTGTTTTCTAGGGGAGTAATCCCTTTTACAGTACATTTTGAGAGTGCAAGAGAAAACCTGAGCAAGACAACTCCAAAACACTGCGTATTCAGGAGCATTATGGACGTACACCTGTGATAGCTCCCTGTAGTCAAATGCACTTCAATATTAGTGGTCTCTACCTGAGAGCACTGGTTGCCAACCAAACAAAAGAAACTGTTAGACCACTGTGTTGGGATACATTGATTGACTGGATACAACGCCACTAGTTTGCCTTCAAAAGCTACACAAGCTCAGTAATAACAAACTGAAGCATTTTAGAAATGGTTTCTAATCTTCTAACAAAACATACATTGCAAGATATGCAAATCATATTCTGCTGAGATTGCACATTAAAAAATGTTTAAAATACTGTTCAAATATATAGAGATTTTTGAAGCAAAATGAGGTGTCATAATTTAAGCATCTAATCCTGAGGCAGTATGTGATTCTTAATTTGATAATGGCATACTGTATATACAGTATGTCTAGCAGTTACATTTAAAAAAAAGAAAACTTAGTTGTATTCATAATAAAGTGGTGACATTGACATTAAATAAGTTCACCGTGATGTTCTAATCATGTAATTGGCATTTATTCAGAAACATCATTCTCTGAGATGGCTTGATTGTATTCATTATCACCAGTTAGAGACTTCTTAATGTTTTTATCATCCTGATTCAAAATGCTAAATTGGAGTACAGATGTTAGAATTTGCTTCTAAATCAGCCTGCAGTGTAATTTTTTTTTTTGTATTTTAAACATTTCTAAACTTAATTCCTGTCTTGAACGCATTTTAAAAACCTGTTGCCCTCTGAAGTTATCTGTGTGTCAGCAAAACTAGACAAGCTTATTCATACAATTAAACTAACCTGAAGCTAGTTTACTTAAGTACTATCATTTATTATTTATGAACTATCAATTATTATTTTTAAGTGCTATCATTATTATTTATTTATTTATTTATTTATTATTTAAGTACTATCATTTATTTATTTAAGTACTACCATTTATTAAGTACTATCATTCTCAAATAATTTCAGGCTGGTTTGACTATGAATTGCTTTACCGCCACGCGTACTTACCTTGAGACAGCACCTGTCTCTCAATTTACCACTTTAGGAATTGGTTAATGACTTCTCAGGCCCTTAAAAAACTCACTGGCAGAATTTTAATTTAAATGTTAGTAAGTAACAGAAAATTAGAAGTAAATGTCTCCCAGTAGCCATAGAAAGAACAATGAAAATTAACAATTTACTGTGGACTAAGAAAAGCTGACTGATAAGTTTGCTGTTAGTTCTTCCAGTCAAAGCATCTCTGTACTGCTAGCTAAATATCCATTTACCCTTTGAACTTTGAAGTAAATAATCATTTACCCTTTGAGACATCACTGACAAACACCAACTACTTTATAACACTGCAGAATGACATTTATCAAGCAGTTATAGATGATTAGCTGTGCTGCTTATTGTTGGAAAAGGAAAGGCAATGATGTAGTTTCTCTCTGGTGGCAGTAAGGTTTTGAAACATTCTGGAATTATTTTGGACAAAAGCAGCAATGCACTCATAAAAAAACTACTGAGTCACTTTAGATAAACCATGAGTTTATCCATCTTACCATCTTATCCATCTTATGTTTAACCATCTTAGGGAATCCAATGTTAATCCTGTCAGCATTAGCAGAAAGTTAAAGGAATCCTTTATTTGTTAATGGTGTGTTCCCAGTATTGAAGTCAGTAGAAGAAGGTGAAAGGGAAGATAACTCAGATGTACACAAACCTGAAAGAATCTCAGCCAGGGCCAAACTGGGGCTACTGCTGTTACCAGAAATCTGAAGTAGGGGACTTCTGTTGCTCCACTTTTGCCTTGTTTAGACTCAGTCTGCATTTTACATATTAGGAGGCATGGGGAGAAAGCTACATATCCTCTGGTCATTGCAACTAGTGGTGAGGAACACTGCAAAGGCAGCGAAACTTGGGATGACTGCACTAGGGGAGAGAGAAAGTACACCCAAGGCAAAGCTACCTACTCCCTAGGGTCAATCAGCTTCAGATAAAATCTGTGTTACACTCTTATATTACTTGAGACAAAGGCTATCTGCTTTTACTGGGTTTGTGCAATGTTTGTCATAACATGTCCACATTCCGGGTTAGTCCTTGGACAAGACTGTAAAAAATATTATCAAAGAATAGCTGTGGAAGTGCATGCCAGTAGTGTTTATTTCATGTTAGCAAGTGTTTATTTTCATGTTTATTTTCATGTTAGCATTTCATTTTAGCAAGGCCTGTTGTGACAGGACAAGGAGCAATGGCTTTAAACTAAGGGAGGGCAGATTTAGACTGGATTTAAGAAATACATTTTTTACAATGAGGGTGGTGAAGCACTGGAACAGGTTGCCCAGAGAGGCAGTGGAGGCCTCATCCCTGGAAACATTCAAGGTCAGGTTGGACGGGGCTCTGAGGAACCTGATCTAGTTAAAGATGTCCCTGCTCTTGCAGGGGGGTTGGACTAGATGGCCTGTAAAGGTCCCTTCCAATCCAAAGCATTCTATGATTCTATGAGGGAAGCACACAAATTTCTATATGTTAGAAAATAAATAAATTAATTTCTTCTGTGAATATGAGATACTAGTATTACTAAATAATAACAAAAAATCAAAATACTTAAAAGGTACCTTTAAGGTTCAGTGCTTGAGCAGAAGATATCCCCAGCATTATTGATCTCATTCCCATGCTAACTTTTTTCTTCCCTGCTTATAAAAGAAAAATGTAGGAGAGAAATTCCCATGGTGGCAACTTCATTTAGTTTGTTCTGATGCATTTCTTTATCCCAAATTGAACTCAGGTAGAATTAAGCAGAAAAGGTGGTTAATTTGCTTGTGCTCATTTTGAAGAGGGTGCTTTTGCTGCATCCTTCCATAATGTTTGCATGAGTCTCTCTTTGGCAGATATTAGTCTTTCTGTTACTAAACTGGCCTGTATTGAGTATGTTGGTAATAAACTATAGTGCAACCCACTGAGGTTCAGTGGAAATGTAAAACAGAGATTGCAAATCACGTCATTTCAGAAAAACTTTCCCTACATGTACTACAGGTGGCAGATCTGTGTCTTCTTAAGATGTTAGAACTGGAGCCATTTTCTGAGGCAGTTCAGTATCCCAAACTATTGCTGTTTGTGTTGACATTTGTTAGCGAGAGAGAAATATTTTTTCTAAGGAAACTCCTTAGATAAATCTATTGCATTAAGCATATTAAAGTATTCTGACAATGTATTCCTTGAGAAGTCCTAGATTCCTTGTGTATGGAGGCTTAAAATTCATCCTTTGTGCCAGTGATATGTGCCTTTCACCATTTCTGTAAAGAGCATCTGAACTTGGCCAGGTTTTGAATGTTTAAAAGTATCTGAGTACTCACAAGACTAGGAAGAATAATCAGATTTAAAAATTGAGTACTACGAATATTCTTTGCGTTGGGAATGTTCCAACACTGAGCAGGACTTTCCTTGCCATTAGACCTCATACTTGTTGAGAACTGTCTGGGGTCTGAGCTCCTGATCTGTGAACACAAGGATTTATTTTCCCCAGTATCACATGATGATAATGCCAGCTTCCAGATACCAGAGGAAGAAATTGTATTGATACACTTGCTGAGGAGATGAAGCATTATGTCTTGGGAGAAGGAGAGCTGTGGGAGAGACTGGGATTACATTTTCCCAGAGGGCTGATTGCGTTATCATGGTGGAGAGACAGAACAGGGCTGGGAAGGGGGAGCTGAGGAGAAGGAGAAGGAGAAGGGGAAGACTGCAAGTCAGCAGTTAAGGGGAGACTGAGACTGGATGTTACAATGGACAAGTTTGCTCCGCTCTTGTTCCTGAAACCTGTTCATAATGTGTCTATGCAAGGAAGCTGATCAAGGTTTAATTCCCAGCCTTAATGTGCCTAATTTCTAATGGTTTAACACTGTAACCTCAATAATCATCTTTTAATTACAAATCAATGTAATGTGGGCCAATACATATATGAATGCTGTATATAAATTTCTAGAAGTAATATTGCAAAGCAAATGAACTGATATACACTAATGTTGTTCTCTTGAAATATAATTTATGTATCTAGTGATTCTCTTATAGAGTCCCTGTCTGGAGATTAAACCCAAGGGTTTAAGGTATTAATTAATTTTAAGTATTTGACTCCATCTATTTAATTAGAGGGTATCCTGGTACCTGCCTCCTATTCATGCCAGAGCTTAGGTGTTATTCTTGATCAAAGTCTGTCATTTAGAAATCATTTCTGTGCATAGAGCTGCTGTGTCAGGGCTGTGGGTGTTTTGAGACTTGGTGCATCCAGAGCAGGTACGTCTCAATATACACCATCTCATTTCCCCTTCTTCTTAGGAGGGTTGCTTCTCAAAATCCGTGTTTCTGAGAAAAACAACATAGTTTCGACTGCTGTCATTTGACTAATGGAGCTGCAATACCAGCATAAGGTCCTTTTTCAAGCTTGCTTGTGGATGTATTGTGGTGAAGTCACTGGGTGAAGTCATGGCTGTACTGAAGTCAATAAGAATTTTAGCATTCACTTCAGCAGGAACTGGGTTTCACTTGGTAAGTAAACTGCCAGGGCCACGACCTGTGAGCTTTTCCTGCAGAGGATCAGAAATAAGCAAGTCGCTTTTGCCTGTTTGGAGAAGCTGGGGATAAGAAAAACATTCAGAGGCTCTGCCCAGTCATCTGTTACCATCTACCTTGAGTCTGCATGCTTTTGCATTTTGAAGCACATTTTGAATCCATGAGTTTTATTATCTTAGGAAATAATTTGAATATAGGGATTTTGGAGCTGGATTCTTGTGTGATAAACTTTTCTTTACCAGAGTTTCCCATATGAAACTTGATTCTATTGGTGTTTGTGCTTCAGATTCATATTTGTAAAATAGATGTAGTAATGGTCATCTGTCAGAGATGTTATAGCCTTAAGCAATTTCTGATAATTGAGAAAAAATGCAGTGCATGAAAGAAACCAGGAGATAACACATAAGTGATATTCTCTCAGGCTCCTCTCTAGTGAAGAACTTAACTGTGGACTTAAATGCAACTAACTTGCATCTGTTTGTGAACTTAAATAATGGAAATCTAGTGTATCCAGAAAGTTAGGGAGTTTCTAAATTGCTTTGCTACTTCTCTTGCCTTAGAATGTATGCTTTGAGAGATTAAGGTAAAATTATTTTAGATTAAATACCCAAATAAACAAATTCAATAACCTGGTACACATGGGTACCCAACGGGTACCATTTTTATTCTGCCATTGTCACATATAGATGAAGTCTCTATAAAAGTATTTGAAAAGAAATAAAACATATCAGATGAAAACTTTGTATCATTCTGTCCAAAATACATGAAACCATTTCATAAAGCAGAGGAAGGAAATTCCCAATGTGTGCAGGTTGGGAGGAAAAATATTACTGATTTCATCTACATCTGCAAGTAATTTGGACCAGTATCTGTATAGTGAAACTAGTGGCCATACTGTACCAGTTTCAGGGGAGATTACTTCAGAGTCCACCTAGTGCTGTCCTGTAGCCTGAATGCCAGTTAGTGTTTGGAGAGAATTAATTGTTCCCTGGACCACACCTGGTTAAGCTTCAAGTGAAAGGAGAATCTGTTTCCTTTCTGTTTCCTCTAAGACCACTCTGTGATGCAAACGCAACTGCATGTTGTGAGGATAACTGAGCAATCCTTTTCAAAAGTGCAGTCTTGGTCCGAACTAAAATACTTGTCTGCTTTTAAGTAGAGTGCATCTCTGTAAGGATTATGCACCTTATTGTTGTTGCCAGTAGTCTTAGGGTGCTTTCTCCTGTCTATGTTTTTCAAGGGAGAAGGAAATGTGAGACTATAAAAGATTAGAAGAGCAGCTGATATTTTTCCCTTCAGGAAGAATGTTGCTATTTTCTTTTGTACATTAAGTGTTTCTTTTGTTGTTTTGGGAGTGGTGTCTTTTTTGTAGGGTTGGTTTTTCTTTTTAATCCCTCAAATTGTTTTAATGGAAACATCTTGAGAGGTAAAATATTTAGGTTGATTCCTCACTTTTTTGTTTTGTGGGAGAGTAGACAGATGACTAGTCACTGAACTGCAACTACTGATGTCATACAAAATATCAGAAGCAAACATTTTTTGATCTTTTCTTTCTTTCAGTTCTCTTGTTTCAAATTCTCATGGTTACAGATTTGCAAGACTTTGAACATTGATTCACATCTGATTGCTAGAGTATAGTTTATAAAAATCAAAGACATAAATACCTGCAATGGTTTCCAGTTAAATCCCAGCACTTACTGAAAAGTCTGACTTTACAATCCATAAATGCATGGGGGGGGGTTGTAGTTTGGATTTTATGTTATTCAGGAACATTCTGCTCAGATTTAAAAAAGACACAAATTATATGCCTTCCTAATAAAATATGGTAGAATATAAGAGAACATTCAGTTAAAAGGAATACAAATATCCAAAATAAGCATAAGAATTCACCCTTTTATTTTTGGAATTGTGATTATAAGCTCACAGGGGTCTTATTCATTAAAACAGTAATAGCCATCATTTACTCTCTTTCCACAGTGAGACCAAAGTGACCGTGCAAAAAGGAACTGCCAAAGTGATAATCCAGCTGTTTCTTGCTGCTTTTACCTTGAGCATTGCAAAATTCATAGCTACATTAAGCAGTAGGAAAATATTTATAAAGATAGGATTGCATCTTGGGGATAGAGGGAAGCATTGGTAAAAACCATAAATGAGTAACTTCATAAGGCCAGGGAAAATGAGAGAGTCCTAATAAAGCAGAGTGTCTTTTGAGAAGGTCTTAGCATAGTTCAAAAAATACGATTTTTTTGCCATTGCTAGTGCTTTCTTTTGTCCTGGCAGAGCAGGGCCCCAGGAGCTGTCTGGGCTTGTGTTGGCCTGAGTTTCTGGGGCTTGTTTTCCCATGTCCAGCAGCCTCATGCCCATGGCCTCCCCGGCTGTAGCTTCAGCTCTGCGAGTGCCAGAGCTGAGAAAGAACTGGCAGCCCCAGGGGGTCAGTGGATCGCAGCCCGTGGCCCGCAGATACATGTGAATTGCTAACCATCTGTGAGTGAGTTAAAACCAAGACTGCAATGGTCAGATTTAAAAACTAGATGAACGGGATTGAACAGTTGAGGCAGAGGGTTGTTAGCAGGAATGATATTGGATTAAATGGAGGGGGGGAAGCAACATTACTACATGAAATGGCACTCAGACTTTTTCCCCCAAAGCACAGCTTTTGTCTTAAACTTGACTTAGAAATTTGAGGAACTATTGTCTAGTCAAGAAACTGAAGTCCTTCCTAGGACAGTGGAGAGGTTAGGAAACAACGTGGGACCTGAAGGTTAAGAAAGTCAAAGGGAATAAGCTGAACTTCCTGGGTATGAAACATGAACATGCCCAAGCTTGGTGCAGGGTTGTAGCTAAGGATGACTGTATATAGGGGTACAGGTAAGAGGAGAGTAAAGAGGGGAGGAAAATGGAGCAGACCCTTAGCCCATGGAAAGCTGAATAGTTCCAAGTAGCCTTCTTTTTCACAGGCAAGAAATGTAGCCTATTAATATAAAAAAAAATATGGGGAAGGACCCTCCACAGAATCTGTATTTCTGAAAATTAGTTTCTTTTATAAAAAAATAACATTTGTGGGTTTTGAGTCTATCCCCCATGGGTGCCTGTAGGAGCACCTCTGATTCTTGAGTTAACATTTCCATTCACAAGCAGGAGAAGAGGCTGGGTGACGTGCAGAGCGCACTACGGTTTCTGGGCTTTTTCAAAACCAGCTTCATGGTTAATCTGTATATACTGTATGCTGTATGTAAAAGGTTGATCTTTTTAAATTTAAGCTGTTATTTTTCTAACTATCTGACAACCCACATAAATTCACAACTGCTTTTATGGTGCTTTTCCATTATTTTTTGTTGCTTGCTAATTACTTTTCTTGCCCGATTTCATTTGCAGTTTGAATAAATAAACTGTTTGGTTCTGCCTTCAGGTTATTGTAGGAATAGTCAATATGCAGCTATAATAAAATCATAAATTTCTTTGAACAGGCAATTTCAAACATATCCTTCCACAGGGTTTTAAAGTTCTATTATTGTAGAAGCAACTTGCTTAGGATCTGCAAAGTTTCAATGCTAATTTCTGAAGTTTGGAAGAAATTAAACTAAAATCATGCATAGCTCCATACACTGTACAGGTAGTGTAAATATTTGTGTGACAAGTTAGGTGAAAATGACTCTTGTGTATTGGAATGCAGAAGACTGAACAATTTTATCCCCTTTTTATCTAAATTCAGGGAAGTTTTAGGCCTCGATTAATATGCTGGCAGGAATCAGACTACATGTTTACTGCATAATGCACAAGATTTCACCATTTTTACCCTGGCTAAAATTTTATAAACTAAATACATCCTTTTCCATGATGCTACTTTGTTCAGTGCTACTCTAGCTGATAATACAAAATGTCATTATTCCTTTTCTCCCTGCTCCCCTTCAAACCACACAAGATTATCTTTATTACTTGGTTGGAATTTGTCTCCAGGCATGCTTAAAAATCTGTAAAGAACAGGAGAATCACTAACTTCCAGTAAAGTATCTCAGAAATTGCACATTAACATTAAGGACAGGCGGATTCTTTAGAAGTAGGACTCATATTCCCATTTCTGTCAGTGTGGCAGCAAAGTTAGGTCCTGCCGGGGTATGGGGGTAGTGAAGGGGAGCACAGTGGCGGCACACAAACTTCACTTTCTTGTTTATTCTGTTAACAGCGCGTAAAATAACTTTGTTTCCTACACAGGTTCAGTTACATGGCAGTTACAATGCTCTCCTGGGATGCTTTTTTCATTTGTAGTTAGGTATTTATTATTGTTTCTGCACTTTCTGGTGACTGTTAACCTGAGTGTTTTAGATTTGGTGGGCTTTGCTCCTGCAGCCCGGTGAACTCGTGACTAACCTTGGAGCATGTATATCCCATTTTCTCAAATACTTCATTCCCTCTCTGTATCCCTCAAGGCTTTGTAATTAGATCATAGAAAAGAAAATGACAGCTCCAAGTAGCTTTGCATGTATAAGCTTGAAAATAATAAGGCATTAATTTCATTTTGTCTAGTATTTATATCAACATGAACACATTTGCATTTGTAACACAAAGCAGTGGGCATAGATTAGCCATGATTTGGTATACCAAAGCACCAAGAGGGATCATTACCAGCACTATAAATGCTAAAAATTACTTAGGTATATCTAAATAGTCACAGAGATAATTGCTTTTCAGCTGCTACACAGCTATTTAATATTCTTTAGAGGTCAGTTTCCTAAGCCATATGTATTACTACATTGTGCAAAGGCAGTTTGTAGGACCTGTGAATAACAGAAATGTATGAAAGACCTTATGATATATAATTGTTAATAGGCCACAAGAGGCTACTGCCTCAAGAATAAAAATTAGGATGTCTCATGAAGAGTAATACACATCTGGTTGATGTTCTGCAGATGTAACATGACCTTGATCTCTGGACTAGAAAAAAGATCATGGGCAAAGAAATTAATTCAGCTTGGTTAGCCTGTATTAGTGGCAATGGATGAGGTAATTTGTCAGGCCACAGCTGAGTTTGCTGACTGAAATTTCCTTTCTTCCTCCTCTTTCCTCAAAATAACAGAGGGCTAGTAGGATCTTTAGCTGTTGCATCTAGAGGAGATTTATATTCATTGTTGTGTGCTGTTGTATAATGTATAAACTTTGGGAATAGTCCAGGTATGTACTTTCATACCTGCCATAGGTAAAATATTTTGGCAAACACTGAATTAATGGACGTTTAATCAGCTTGGGAGGGGTTTTTGAGGTCAGGGTCACATCTAGACATTGTACTCAGCCAGAAAATGTCTCCTTGTTTTAAGGCAAACACTTAAATGTGTGTTTCTATTACTTCAGTAGAAGATGTGTCACATAACCAGCCTCCTACAATCTGATGGGCCAAAACTCTTAAAGGTTGAAAGCTTGAACTTATTATGAACCCAACGAATGGTGCTGCAGTCTGCAATATCATATGAATCCTAGACCTGAGAATACTGATGTTTTCAGTGCTGCTACCTCATGAATGATGAAAGGATGTAAAATGTATATCAGTCTTTTAAGCCTCTGTAAGGTTAGAGAGGGAAGCAGGAAGATGAATAGCCTACAGCATGCTTGTAAATTTTATACGTAAGTGACTTCTCTGCTGCTATTACATTCCACATCTGGAGGCTGCAAATCCTTGTGGTTGTCCATATGATCACAAAACATAGTATTTATCCCAACTAATGTGTGTCAATGTGTATTGTGGCTAGTTTTCCATGAAGGGACTACCTAGGCATTGGAGGATGCAGCTAGATTTCTGCCTTCGTTTTCTCTGTTACAACGTGCAATTGGTTTTGACTGCAAAAGCTGCAGTACTGTGCTTAAGCATTGTGACATACAGGATATTCCAGGTCCCCAAATAGCATTTTTATTCCCTTCTTTCCAGATAGCAATTTTAAAATAAAAGAAAACACCAAGGACAAACCAAAATAACAGGCAAAGAAGTGGTCACACTGTGTTTCCATGCTAAGGGGCATTGTGCAACTGGTCCACCCATGTATTAGGAAGTATCCAAAGTGCAGACAAAGGATGAAAAATGGAAAGAATGTGGCAGAAGGGCCAGATTTCTGGAATACAATGACTTTTAGAATGGGGAGGTCACTCAGGTGCCTTAGGGCTCTAGCAAGCAAGCTCCAGTAGATCTAGTTGGGGCAGATAAAGAAGTTACAGCCCCCACCAGTCTGTCCTTGCCCTCTTGCTCCCCTGTGTGTGTGTGTATATATATATATATATATATATAGGTATACTGGTATAACTGAAAAGCAGGCTGAAGCCATTGTTGGCTGGATGTAAAATGGTTGGGGCAAGCAACTCAGGAGGACTACAAAGGTGTAGCAAGGCTGTGCAGGGAGAAAATTAGAAGGGCCAAAGCTGAGCTAGAGCTCAATCTGGCTACTGCCGTAAAAGACAACAAAAAATACTTTTTCAAATACATTAGCAGCAAAAGGAAAGCTAAGGAGAATCTCCAGCCCCTAGTAGATGGGGGAGGGAACACAGTGACCAAGGATGAGGAAAAGGCTGAGGTACTTAATGCCTTCTTTGCCTCAGTCTTTAATAGCAGGGCCAATTGTTCTCTGGGTACCCAGCCCCCCGAGTCGGAAGATAGGGACAGGGACCAGAATGGAGCCCCCATAATCCAGGGGGAAATGGTTAGTGACCTGCTGCAGCACTTACACACTCACAAGTCTATGGGGCCTGATGAGATCCACCCGAGAGTATTGAAGGAACTGGCAGAAGTGCTCACCAAGCCCCTTTCCATCATTTACCAGCAGTCCTGGCTAACTGGGGAGGTCCCAGTTGCCTGCAGATTAGCAAACGTGACACCCATCTACAAGAAGGGCCGGAAGGAGGACCCGGGCAACTACAGGCCTGTCAGCCTGACCTCGGTACCGGGGCAGCTGATGGAGCAGATCATCTTGAGTGCCATCACATGGCATGTAGAGGATAAGCAAGGGATCAAGCCCAGCCAGCATGGGTTCAGGAAAGGCAGGTCCTGCTTGACCAACCTGATCTCCTTCTACGACAAGGTGACCCACCTAGTGGATGAGGGGAAGGCTGTGGATGTTGTCTCCCTAGACTTCAGTAAAGCCTTTGACACGGTTTCTCACAGCATTCTCCTGGAGAAACTGGCTGCTCATGGCTTGGACGGGTGTACTCTTTGCTGGGTAAAGAACTGGCTGGATGGCCGGGCCCAAAGAGTGGTGGTGAATGGAGTTTACTCCAGTTGGTGACTGGTCACAAGCGGTGTTCCCCAGGGCTCTGTGTTGGGGCCACTTCTGTTTAATATCTTTATCAATGATCTGGACGAAGGGATCGAGTGCACCCTCAGTAAGTTTGCAGACAACACCAAGTTGTGCGGGAGTGTTGATCTGCTTGAGGGGAGGAAGGCTCTGCAGAGGGACCTGGACAGGCTGGATCGATGGGCCAAGGTCAATTGTATGAAGTTCAACAAGGCTAAGTGCTGGGTCCTGCACTTGGGTCACAGCAACCCCATGCAACGCTACAGGCTTGGGGAAGAGTGGCTGGAAAGCTGCCTGGCAGAGAAGGACCTAGGAGTGTTGGTTGACAGCGGCCTGAATATGAGCCAGCAGTGTGCCCAGGTGGCCAAGAAAGCCAATGGCATCCTGGCTTGTATCAAAAATAGCATGGCCAGCAGGAGCAGGGAAGTGATCGTGCCCCTGTACTTAGCACTGGTGAGGCCACACCTCGAATACTGTGTTCAGTTTTGAGCCCCTCACTACAAGAGAGACATTGAGGTGCTGGAGCGTGTCCAGAGAAGGGCAATGAAGCTGGTGTAGGGTCTAGAGCATGAGTCTTATGAGGAGCGGCTGAGGGAACTGGGGTTGTTTAGCCTGGAGAAAAGGCGGCTGAGGGGAGACCTTATCGCTCTCTACAACTACCTGAAAGGAGGTTGTAGCCAGGTGGGGGTTGGTCTCTTCTCCCAGGTAACAAGTGATAGGACGAGAGGAAATGGCCTCAAGTTGGGCCAGGGGAGGTTTAGACTGGATATTAGGAAATTTTACTTCACTGAAAGGGTTATCAAGCATTGGAACAGGCTGCCCAGGGAAGTGGTTGAGTCGCCATCCCTGGAGGTATTTAAAAGACATTTGGATGAGGTGCTTAGGGACATGGTATAGTGGTGGTCTTGGTAGTGTTAGGTTTACGGTTGGACTTGATGATCTTAAAGGTCTTTTCCAACCTATACGATTCTGTGATTCTGTGATTCTGTGAAAATTGTTGTCTTATAGGTCATGGCATGGGGAATGATCACCACTCAGTAAAATGTTCAAACACAAGGCTAGACCCACAGAAGTAACTTTTGCTAGGTCTCCAAGTTCTCAGTGAGATCTAAGTAACATCTTAGATTTATGTTTATTGTTATGTTTATTATGTTTACAGTACTTCCAGACACTGAAGACCAGGGTTTATATCTGTTACTATAAGTAAGCAGATATAAAACCCTGTACATGCTAAGCAGCAGAATACACCTCATTTGGTCATCTCTAAGGCTGAGATAGTACGAGCCTGATACTGTACAAAGGCAAGAAACAGAAAGCCTCTCTTAGCCCTCATGGGAGGGAGACAGATATCAAGGGGAGGTCCAGAGGTGGTTTGAGTTTCACATTTTATGCATACAACTCAAATGCAGTTTGTGTGACTCTTAGTAAGTTACTAACACTGCCTCTTTGCACAGCCACACTAAACTGACATGAACTTACTAAGAGTTATGACGGACTATATTATACTACTGGATATTGACGTTCATCTTGCTAACTAGCATTAGTTAGGATTTAATAATAATATTCAGGATTTGGTCAGTTATTCAATAATGAGCAATGCCAGTTAAAATATTTATCTGTATTGCATTATGTTATGTGAAATATGACACTCCCTTTTATATTAGAGATACTATTTTCCATTAATAAATACTTATTAATAGATGTGAAATATCTAGTCTTTTAAATGCAGTAATGTTTATTAAATGTAGAGTAAAGCAATATAATCAAACACTGTAACCAATCTAGACCATTAGAATGTAATTTATAATAAAGTCAGACAGTAATTTATATTCCAAAATTTACTGCAGATCCTTTAGTGAAACTGGCTGTTATAAATATAAAATTACTTAATTGTGTGAATAGAGTTACCTCTCTGCTTCAGTTTGTCTGGAAAAGAAGAACAGTAGATTTTTGGACAAAGATAGGAGAACAAATTGTCATCAATTCTAGAAATATAATTCATTTCAGTGACGTTGTACTGCTTAACTCAAATAATTTACCAAAAAAGTCTCTCCATAGGTTCATCCATCCTTGGAGGAACCCTGACTGGCTGTTTTAACATATTAAATTGTTTTAAACCCCCCTAGTAGGAGTCATGAGAACAATACCCTTTATTTAAAAGAAATCCTCATTTCACCCCATATGAGGATATGTAGTCAGTTGGTTTATCAATTATTTGTTAATTAAAGTCAGTCTGCTTTATGAAATTGTTGCTTGCTTTAAATGGCCCCTCTAAACCACTTGATCATGCTCTTATCTTTGCCTGTGTGATCAGTCCTGTTATATTGATTATGACTGAAAATCAAACATTGGAACTGAACATTTATTTTATCAATAGTCCCAGATTTAGTTTTCTCTAAACATGAAGGTTTTCCTCGTGTCATGCTTTCCTTTAGTGATTAACACATGAGTTGATTCACCTTCCCACAGGAACATTTTCATTTCTGATAGACTTTGACATTTAAAGTGCAAGTCTTCTAGCAACAGCATAGGACAAAAACTCTAGGGTACAGATTTTTTAAAAAAAATTATTAAAAGAAGATGTCACTGAAAGTATAAAATGGTAAAATTGCTCCTGCTTGTGAACTGTGACTAACCCAAGTGGAGGTAGTTTTTCCAGTAGTTGGACTTGAAAATTATTTTGTAATTTAACAGTCTCAGGTGTCACTGTTAGATAAAGAATCCTATTCAGCATGCTACAGTGTGTCCCTGGCCAGTGTGAAAACCTGAGCCTGATGTAATTCTGATAGGTTAAAGTTCCGGTGCAGAAGCCTGATTCTAATATTTTTTTCCCTTTGGCTACAAGGCCTAGTAATTATTTTAAGATTTTACGTCTTCTACCTTAGAGGCATATACATTTAAAAATACTGAAGTCAGGTATAAACTCATTCATAGGTAAAAGTTTAAACCCTCTTGGTTCTGACAGAAGTTATTTTCTCCAAAGCAATGTAGCTGGCAATATAAAAAATTACGATATGTTTTAGAGAGTTCTGAAATTGCTATCTACTTCTAAAGTGAAGAAAAGAAGCCTGAATATATCCATTTACTTCCTGGGGAAGCCCATTATACATTGTGAGACTGACAGAAGATCCTGGAAAATGTCGATGGGTATAAGCTCCCTTTGCACTATCCTGGCGGGAGCTGGCGTGTGTCCTAGGAGGGTATCAAAAAGTTTAGCATGATTAAGAATCAGTACATTTGCACCTTCCTGTTTTGCTGAGGTAACTCCAGCAGCACCTGTTCACTCTCATTGTTAAGTGGGGGGAAAATGTAGAAGACAGAAATAAGAAAATTCCTGAAATCAAAGACAGCATAGTAATTTCCACAATTACAACTTTCTTCCTGTCCAAGAGCTGATGGTTAACACAGTGAAGCCTCCCAGCTGTCCCCTCTGTGGGCGGGGAGATGCTGATACCTAGAGAGGAGCCGAGCTCACAAAGCTCAGCATCAGCACTTTCTCTTCTGAGGGGCGTAAGTACCAATGCCACAGCTGCATCTGGTCAAGGGCCAGCAAAACAGTCTCATGTTTTATTGAAAGTGGCTAAATTCAGCATAAAAATGAGAGATGGCAAAATTTGGAATAAAGCTAAGCCTTCCATAAGACAAGAGAGCTATAATAGCTTACTGTGTCTATAAGTTTTTTTCTTTTCCTCTGTTTTCCTTTCTGTTCCTCTTTTACGTCTTTTAGTCTATCTTTTATACTAGCTATGTTTTCCTCCAGGCTGTTCCTTTCTGCAGTTTTCCATCTTCTTTAATTGTTTCCAGTTTTTCCCCTCTAAAACAGTCTCTCAATCTTTAAGACATTTTTGTATTCCTAATTCAGCTTTTCTTTATCAATTCATCTATTTAGTTTTTTGTAGGGATGCCCTTTACTTTGGCATTCAAGTGCCATTCCTCAGGATTGAGCTTAAAATCCCCTCCTGACAAGAAAAGTTTTTAAATTATTGCTAACTTTATTATAACTGTTATTTAGGCAAATATATATATATATATATATAAAGGGTGCTGCTGTGATCATAATGGTTATTTCAGGAAATCTAAATTAGTTTCGGATTTTGAATTAGCTTCCTAACCCTATACTTAGCCTTTTGTATTTAGCAAGTAGACAAAATTCTGTCTTTCTGTAGGATTCCATTAAAAGAAACTCCTTCCCTCTACATCAGGGACTTCTCAGTATGGCAGATGAAGAGGTAATTCTGTCCTCTAATTCCATCTTCAGTATGTATTTGTTCATTCTCTTCTGCCTGCTTTTATTTTCCATGTCTTCTTTGCATTTTATGGGTATGGACTCTGGAACTTAACTCTTCACAGTGCTGATACATCACTGGGTAGCAAAATGAAAATAAAAAGCAATTCTAGATTTATACCATCACACCTAAAAGTGGCCTTGGTCATCTGTGTCTTTCTAGATGGAAAAAATTCTAGGAAAATGTAGTAAATGGTAAAAATTGTTTATGTTGATAATCATTGTTAACTAAATGATAGGGAAAAGTACTCCTGAAATGTAAAAAATGCTTGTTCATATACAAAGCTCTCATCTGCCTAGGCTATGAAAAAGTAAACCAAAACCCTGCAAAAATACAGATAATTATACTGCAACCGGAAACCAATCAGGGCACGTTCCAGGCAGTGGAATGAGATGTATAAATATATTATAAATCACAGTCCCTGCATGGATTTGCAAGCTAAAAGCTAGCATAAAAGGCGGTGAGACAGAGAAGAAGATGGCTGGGATAGAAAGACAGTATAGTGGTGGAAACGGCCATCCAGCAGCAGCAGTCATACTTCTCTCCCTGGTGAATCAGATTCCTGTTTGCATTTTGGAAGAGGTGAGAAGGACATGAAAGAGGATAAAGACTCCTCTTTTGTAAAGCTATGAACTATTAGGTAAGAGAGAATTTTGAAGATATTTCTCAGAGAAGTAGAAAATCACAGATCATGCATCTTTAGTATCACTGCATTAAGAGTTGCTCTAGAAACAACACAAGGAGATCAGCTTTGAGAGGCCTTGTAACAAGGACCAGAAACATTTATTTCATGTAGTGGAAAACAAAGATTGAGGGGGTTGTAAACTGGGTTGTCTAGTCCAATAGGCAAACAAGATGATGATCTTTAAAATAGTGTCTAGAGCGGATCTTAAAAGATGAGGTTTCAGATGTCATGACCACAGACAAGGTGATAACAATGATTCTGGTTTGAGAGGAAAAGGGGTGGATATGTTAGTTAATAGTCTGGGGAGGGCGGAAAGGTTAATTCCAGAGGGCTTTGCAGGAAGCAGCCTCATGACTTCTATTCAGTCTATGCAGATGAGTGAAAGGCCACAAAAGGTTAAAGTTGAAGTTAAAATTAGAAGTAGAAGCAGCAGAAAGAGCCGGTGGTGGTGTCGAATATAATAATACATGGGGGAAGCTGAAAGGACATAGAGTAGTATTTGACAGAAAAAAAAATGGTGAACATAAGGCGAGAGTATTCTAAATGCCAGGCAACAGCTATATTTATGTATATAACTGTAATTGAACTATACTCTGATGACAGAGTAGCATTCAAATAAAATTAGCCAGCAGTTGTAGTGATAGACTGGTCTAGACTAGAACTTGCAATATTGGTATGTTCCTTGGCATAATATTTATTCAGAAAACATAGAGGTAATATAGATATAAATATTTCATTTCATTTTATACCAAAATTTTAAGTAAAAATATAAATTTATGGTTCTAAAATCTCCTGTTTTGGTCAAATTTAATTTCTTTCTTCTCTCCTTCATCTATAACATATGTACGTAATATTAAGGATGTCTGTGCATGATAAAGTTTTCAATATGGAATGCTAATGGCCCTATGTGCATAAGCTCAGAAATTGGCATACATCTTTTCCTCATTTTACCTTTTTTTCTCTTTGCTGTTTGTCAGCTGTTTTCTAGATTGATTTCGCTGTGAATGGATAGAAGTTCTAACCTAATATTAAACCACTGCTCCAGGGCTAATTACTACAAAACAGAGTGACAGTCCCAGCTCCTGACAGTGTAAGCTTCTCCCTTTGCTTATGTCTTCACTGGCCTACAGTCACTCACTGGTCCTTTAATCAAACCCTCCAGTTCAACTGTAAAAGTATCAAATCATAAAATTTTATTAAATACATCTAAAAATAGCATAAACATAGTTGAACACGCCACACATTATTTTTTAGCATAAAACCAAACAGAATTTGTTCTACCATAACGGAAGCATTGTGGTGCCACATTACAGGAGGATTGTGTTCCCTGGGCGAAACAACTGTTATGTAATAAAGGCCTAGAGCATGATGTCTAACATGATGCAGTTCATCACTAAACACAGCAAGATTTGTGATCAAAATAACAAAACATCATTGAATCAAAAGGATGTAAAGAGCTGACAAAAGCCAAGAGGCTACAGCCTCCCCACTTTCCCTGTAGGGATGGGGTTTTTGCGTTCCAGCTCCAGGCAGCCAGTTTGTATGTCCTTTGCTTACTTTGTTTAAGGGAACGAAGATATTTCTCCTTCACTTTAGTGTCACTCCTGTCCAGGACACATAAAACTTGTAAATCTGTAAGTCCCATTAATGCAAAAGGGGACTTGCCAGCTGTCTAAAACTGTATATAGATATATAGCCCTTGCAAGAATTGTTGGACCGAAGCATGAATGAGCGGGAGATCAACCTGATAATTCCTTCTTGAAAGTCTACCCCATGAATGCAGAAAAGGGATGAGGAGGAGCCTATGCACAATGAAATTTGCTATGTTTTTGAATTAAAATTCCACAAAGCTTCCACTTTTATTATAAAAAGCCCCTGGTGTTTTGTGGTAAACAGCCTCTTAGCAGGCAAAAGATTAGTATTGTTGGTAATCTACTCTTTCACTGTTGCTTTATCTTCCTTTCACTCTTCTTTCTCTTTTCATCCCTTTTATGGGCCCAGGTGTTTTCTTTCCTAACATAGCTCAGCTTTACCACTGTGTGTGAGTCTCATGATACTCAAAAAAGTAACTAATGCTGTTTTGTACCTAACATCTGTAGCCTATGACATTTCTGATGAGACAAATTCTTCACCAATTTTGCTTCAATTTCCTGTCTCTGATATGATGCAAGGGAGACAATCCTTCAAGAATGAAGTGGGAGATGAGAAAATAGAAAGAAAGGGAAAATCAGGGGAGAGCAATAACAGGAGTTTTACACATTTGTGCAGTTGTAGAAGATGAAAAAAAATGATTGCCAAGCAGCAGGCGTGACACAGAAGGAATCTTCCATGGGAATGTTGCATAGCAGAATGCATAATATTTTACCTCATCGAGACTCATTTCTTAATTTAGAGTCAGAACTTGCATTTGTTGCTTAAGTAGAAGAAAATAGAGGCAAACCATTACCCAGCCCCCAGGCATGATTCCATTCCACCATTTATATACAGGGTCAAAGAAAGCAGTATCTATTCTTTTAATGAGCAGTCTGGCAGCAAGGCCCCGTAATGAGACTCCTCGACTGCCAACAGTCTGCTGAACCATGTAGCCTACTACATGCATATTGCCTATTCAAAGACCTGGTATTGTTTCCTCTGCTGCCTTCCATTGCCAACAGGGTGAACCCAGTCACTGGTGAAGCAAATTTTTTTCAGTCCAAAGGCTTTGTTTCATGAATTGGTATATCCTGCTCAGATTTTCTTCTGTCAAAATATACATTGGAAATGTTCTGTGACCCCTTTATCTCCATTTCCAAACTGTTTGGACTTCTCAGCAGTTTGTATAAATGAGTAAATAGAAATCCAACAGGTCACATCATCTCCAGTGGTGTTGGAGTTATTTGAGTGAGTTTTGGTTTTGCTGAGCAGGAAGAAGACAAAGCATATGATTACTTTCTGAAGAGATTTTCTCTCTAGAGGTGAGTGAGCAGTTATGGACAAGTGTTAAGAAAGTTTATATTGACATTTACTGTTTGATATGAAAATTCTGCTTCTTTCTTCTGCTGTAGGCACCTACGTTTTTCAGAATTACAGAAAACTGGGCTGGCTGAATTCTGTGTCTGGAGCTGTGTTCCAAAATGTCTCGTGGCCTAGAGTTGCACTGTCCCCTGACTTTCCACCTTACTCTCCATACCTTTGCAAACGAGCACTATGTCATTACCACTGTCTTCCAACTTCTCAGGTATGACCTGCCTTTGCATGTGCAAACTGCACCCATCTATGGAATACAGAAACCCTGTAAACCTTTCAAACACTCAAGTCTTCTGACCTGGTCTCTCACACATGTAGTTTCTATATCAGCAGCATGAAAGCTCAGAGCCAGGACCTTCCAGTAGCAGAGAGTGTGGTACATCAAAGATTGCAAAACTGCAGCTTCTTGCTTGCTTTTTGATCCTATGTGTCAGATAGTGATGACTGACATGGTCTGTGCTCCATAATCTAGGAAGATTAGAGACCAGTGTCCACACAGGTCCTTCTACAAAACCAGTGTTCCGGAAAGTAACCTGAAAATATGACTCTCTGCATCCCTGTCACTCAGCACCTCATGACTAGATGCATCTCTAAATATGCCACTCCTTTTTTTTCTGAATTGGGTCTGCTTGGTTAGTTCTAGTGTGGCGTTAACATATAAAGCCTACTGAAGAACAAGAATGGAAATCATTCCAGTGATTTATTTAGGGCTGGTGTCAGGTACTTACTCTGTTTGTAGTGATACCTACAGCAATTGGCTTTTGCAGACTTAGGGTCCTTTAGCTGAGATCTTTTAATATCTGTAGATCTGCTGTAATCTTTAGTATTAAATACTTCAGTTTCTCTTAATGCATTGGAATTTATGCTCATACTTTGGAAAGCAAACGTTTATTTTACTGAGAACATCAAAAAACCAGCATATGGACTGAGGACAAAGTGCAACCTGGTCCAGTAGACAAAAGTTTAAGGAAAGACTGTAAGAATGGATCAACATTCAGTCAAACTGTCCCTGATAGACCTCCTATTTTTCTAGCAGTCTCTGGCTAAAGGAGTTCCTAAGGTAGAGGCTGTTGTTTAGTAGAACTTGGTGAGTTTTTCTTCAAATAATGGTATTTAAAAAACCCACCAAAACCAATAAAGACATGCTTTGTGGCTCCAGAATATTGTGCAGCATTGAGTTTCCCTATTTACTTATGCATTCTGGGTGATAAGTACTTTGAACAGTTTTATATTTGTTGCCTAACAATATCATTTTATGCTCCCTATTATTTTGCTGTAAAAATAATTGAAAATAGTTATATATCATTGTTCTGTTGCATTAATTTATTTAATAGCTTTCTATCATATTTAACTTGGGACATCTCTTTTCCAAACAAAAGTATTCTATTCTGTTTAATCTCTCCCTCCACAGAAGGTGATCCATTAGCTCTAATCATCATTGTCAATCTTCATGATACCTTTTTAATTCTTCTGTATCTTTTTTTAAGGTGGAGAGAACAGGCATGCATGCAATATTCAAGGTACAGGTAAACCAAGGGATTATGCAGTGACCTTAGTGGCAAAGAGTGTCTAGCTCTTTATTTCTTTTTTTAACAATTGTTAATCATCATCTGCCCTTTTTTGAGCTAACCCTTTCATTGACTGCCCACAATAGCATTAAGATTTCTCTTCTGAGTACTGGCTAATTTAGAAGCCATTAGTGTGTCCATGTGGTTAAAATTGTTTTTCCTCTATGCACATTACTTTGAATTTATCAGTGCTGAATTTTATCTGCCACTTTATCTTTCGGTCACTCTGTATCATAAGATTCTTTCGAGCTCTTGCAGGTATTGTCTTTAGTGCCTTGAATAATTTTATCCCATCAGCAAACTTTGTCCTGTCATTACTTAGGCCCTTTTTGGATCATTAATAAATATGTTGAGGGACACCAGTTCTCTTACAGATATTTGTAGATCTCCATTGCTAACCCCCTCCCACCCATTATGAAAAGTGACCTTTTGTTATAAGTTAAATATTAAGCTGGGGGTTTTTCCTTTTACCATAGGAGAACTTACTTGCTCTTAAGTCTTTAGTGGTCAAACTTGTAAACTACATTTTCAAAATTCCTGTAGACTAAATCAACAAGTTTGTCCTTCATGTGCTTGTGGCTTCCCTGAAGAAATTCTAATTGGTTTGTCTGATATAATTTTTCCATACAAAAAATATCCTGTCTCTTCTGCGTTGTATCATATGTATCAAGGTATCTTCTAACAACATATTAGTAAAGTTTCTGCCTGGCATTACACTAAGGGTGCTGGCATTGATTCTACTGAGAGCACAGCTGAGCCATAAATGCATATTTAGGACCCTGCTGTCAGTTTGTTCTACACTGCCTAGATATATGTTGGTGTTCACGTGTTCAACACCTGGAATTTAGTATGTGATAAATTTAAATATTTGACTATAGACTGTGGAGAACAGTTCATTAGTTATAAAAGATAGCACATATTTAAGATGAGACCTGACAATGGTTACTTAGAAAAGTATATCTGCCTGTATAATATCTAACTGAGATTAGTAAATTGGAGATTAGAGATTATTTTACAGATGATAAAGATAAACCAAAAAGTACAAAAGTCAGAAAATGAAAATCACTCTCCACTTGCCAGAATTTTTTTATATTTGATGAAAATGTACTATCTAAATGTAACATATCCAGTCCAGTTCTGTTGACCCAACCTAGCTGAAAAAGTAAGGAACTCAGACTACCCATAACTTTTCCTCAGTTGACTTCAGTCACAATGGTATGATCCCAAAAGGTAGCATTAACCAAGAAACAGAGGACAGCACTGAACTCAGGAAACATACTAATTCATTCCTGTTCCAAAGGCTACACCTAATACTGTCTAAGACTTTTTGCAATTATTTTATTTAAAATTACTTCATCTCTTCATGGTAACTTACTTTGAGGTGAATCTCAATCTATAGACCTAAAAGGACACAGTTTATAGGAATGCATAGAAGTGATTGAAGTCAGATATATTTATTCAGAATATACATACTCATGCACACTCAGATACAGAATACGTTTATGATAGCGAAAATGTAATGAACTGCATATGTTTCCAAAGCAGAAATAAAGTTGAAGCAATAAAATGCAATGTGACTGTAATTTGGTGATACATAACTCTAATATCACTGTAAAATATAAGAAATAAAACTATCAGATAGTCTCTAGACTTTATCTAAAAAACAGAAAGTTGAGTATATTGTCTTATTTATTTTAATCTTCTAACCTGTCAGGATAGCATGATGGCCTTTCGAAGATGTAGTTCTTGAATAAGAGTCAATATAAACCAAACTGTGTGGGATTATATATCTTTAGCTAAATGGATACAATATGACACAGATCATTAACTCTAAACACCTCATCCATTCATCTTTACAACATACATATTAAGGTTGCTGGATGAGAAATATTATTGAGGGTACAGACCATTTTTAACAGCGATAGAAGAGTAAAATAAGTTAAAAAATGAAGTTCCTGTGAATTCTTTGTGAATTATTTTTTAGTTTAAATAACATTTTCTACATATACCCCTTCCCACAAATGGTTAGTATATATCACCCTGAAATACGAAATAGGGGTACATTTACTTTGAAGTGCTGGAAAAACATAGAGTGGTGTGTTGTTTTATTTTCCTGATGTGTTATACATTATATTGTTCTTTTTATCTTCCCACAAAGAGGACTCATGTAATACAAGGAAACAATTCTCTGACATATTACTAACTTCACCTAATCATGGTAAGTTACAGTATGTCATTGCTGTTACCTACAATTCATATTAAGATAAATCTCATAACCTTCCAAGGCAAGGAAAGCCTGTATTTATAGGCTTCTAAAGCCATATTTCTATTTCACAGATAAAAATTTATTTGGTAGCAGAAAACATCCCAGCACTTTAAAATATAGATTTGCAACTGTGGTGTACTGTTAAAATTTAGTACAGCTTTTACATGTAAGTACTTCACAGTTGTATTTTATAATAGAAAGCATAATCTACACTTACAGATTACCCTGTGGACTTTACACTCACTGTACCAATTTATTCAGACTTCTTGTCTGGACTGCAAAAGCATTTGTTCCTCTCTAGCGAAGGTTAAATAAATGCAGTCTTAAATAAATGAAAAGGAAAATTCTGCTATTAAGTTCAATGAAATAATACAAAATATTAGACTAAATGAAAACAAGAAGGAGAGAAGCTGTAAGATGTGTTCTTTTTAATAATAAAAAAACCACTGTAAGATGCAGTCACAAAAAGAGATCATGGTCAAAATATGATTCATGTAGAAAAAATAGCAGCTGCTATGTCAGGAGTTTAGTGGAAAAGTAACAACTGGATTTGAAATCAATGTTATTATTGTATCTTTTGATTGAGGTTACATTGTAAGGATCATTTTCAGCAATGGAACTGACAGTTTCTCAGCAGTACTGGAGAGAACAATGATTGATCCAAAATATATACAATTACTGGGTTTCCAATTGTTTCCAATAAAATATTAGCCATAACCATGTGGATATTTCCTTTGAAACCGTTTCAATACTAACAGCTATTGCCTACAGTTATTTTGGGGTACTTTATAGTGCAAACATTGGTATGACTATTTCAAATGTCAATGATATTTAAGCTATATATTTACCTGCTAATGATAGCTGAGTGTTAAGACTTCATAATAAATTAAAGTTTTTACTGTAATTCCATTATATTTGTCCTTATAAACTTAAATTTTTTTGTCAAGGCAAAGATTGAAAATCTAGCTCCTCTTGGTATGGAATTTAGGTAGCCTGAAAAATTTGTCTCCATTTGCCCCATACCATTCACACCAGCCAAATCTTGACCTGTCAGTATCAGATTTAGCTGTTTGGCCTTTGTTCCCCTCCTCTTCCCTCGGCATGACACCAGCATTTTATGTATTTGGTGAGAAGTGTTTCAGCTCCTTCTTTTGCAATTATTTCTGCTAAAGACTCACAGGAATGTATTTCCTGTATTTATTCCTTTTATACTTCCTCGCAGATAACATTGAACTATCTGAATGTTAGGAGAAGGGTTGGTTAATAGATCTAATAACAACATTGGCCCATCTCCTGTCTGTAAGTATTGTCAACAGTGTGTTAGAGGGTGTGAAGAAGGTCAGGAGTAAGAGGTGGAAGATGGGTGTGAGGAAAAGAATAGGGGAGTGGGAAGATTTATTTTTAATCCATATCATTTCAGTGAGGCACAGTGTCTTACAAGCAGCCAGATCAGTTTATCCAAAGGGGCAGTGAATACCGGCACAATGGCGGGAGCAAATATTCCCAATATGCAATACATTTTGAAACTATAGGCCATATGTCACCCAATGCATCTTGAATCTCTAGCCCATAATGCTGTATGAGTGTCCTGGTTTCAGCTGAGATAGAGTTAATTTTCTTTATAGTGGCTGGTATGGGGCTATGTTTTGGATTTGTGCTGAAAACAGTATTGATAATACAGAGACGTTTGAGTTGTTGCTGCACTAGTCAAGGACTTTTCAGCTTCCCATGCACCTGGCAGAGCACGGGAAGCTGGGAGGGGGCACAGCCAGGATAGTTGATCCAAACTGACCCCAGGGCTATTCCATACCACATGACGTCATGCTCAGTATATAAAGCTGGGGGAGAAGAAGGAAGGGGGGACATTCGGAGTGATGGCGTTTGTCTTCCCAAGTAATCATTACGTGTGATGGAGCCCTGCTTTCCTGGAGGTGGCTGAACACCTGCGTGCCCATGGGAGGTAGTGAATGAATTCCTTGCTTTGCTTTGCTTGCATGCGCGGCTTTTGCTTTACCTATTAAACTGTCTTTATCTCAACCCTCGAGTTTTCTTACTTTTGCTCTTCTGATTGTCTCCCCCATCCCACCAGGGGGGAGTGAGCGAACGGCTGTGTGGTGCTTAGTTCCCGGCTGGGGCTAAACCACGACAATGAGACAAGGATTCATGAAATTCAGAGTTGCATATGAAGATGGTACAATGCATAGCACCAAGTGAAGTTAGAAACCGTTGTAGAATAATGGATACCTGTCTAAACCCTGTTTATTTCTCTTCAAACTGCATGTAACTGCAGTTTCTCTTTTACATTATTGTTCATAAAGCATGCTGTAAAAGAAAAAGCAATGCATACGTCTTAAACTTCAATGGAAATGTTCAAACATACCCAAAACAGCATAAGTAGACTTTCTGGTTTTTGTCCAGGTGCTTGGTGGTGTCCAGGTGCTTGGTGCTTTTATCCAGGTGCTTTTGTCAATCATTTGTTGCCCATATTAGACAAAGTTAAGTCTTATCAGAGTAGCCTCTGCTATGCTTTGCATAATCACTGTATGGCTGCCCCTAAGCATGTATTCCTGAAACAGACAAGCACTGAGTACATCATTTCATTTGTACAAAACCTCTAAAAGTTGCTTGCAATTTAAATCCAGGAGAGCAATAATTAAAATAACTGCATGAAGGTTTTTTCAGTGTTGGTTTGTATTTTATTGTATTACCTTTTGTCCCTCATGTTTACAGGCTGTATATTTGCAAAGTGAAATCCCTCTTTAATATAGTCTTTGCTTTTCAAAGAACCTATTGGATTTCCCTTGTGCAGGGGTTTAATAATAACAATAAGAATGATGGTTAGGATTACAAAAATGCCTTTTCTTCCCTCAAAGCATCTCTTCCCAATGGCAGATAGCAGGAAATAATCATTGCACCTAATGGCAGAGAACAGGTAAATCTTCAAACCTTGTGGCTCTATTATACTGCCTTATATCATCCCTTACTAATATTTAATTCTTTCAAAAATCTTTTGACTGCCTCTTTTTTCTCCTCTGAGCTTCATTTTCCTAACTCTTTTCATGTCTTTTGATACAGTTAAGAAGCTTAAACAGACTTAGGAGAAACATTTCTTTCTTTCTTTCTTTCTTTTTTTTTTAAACACGGGAAGTCTTCAGGGCGTCTCTTAAGAACAAGCTATTTTCTGAAATTACAGTGATTGTGTCAGCATTCTGTACAGCCACGTGGCACTTAACTCCTAATGCAAAGTCCATTTTACCTGAAGGAGTCATTCCCTTGATTTCACTGGGGTTGGGACCAGCCCCGTTCCATCCATCACTCCCCACATTTCAGCATTTCTTAATTAAATGGAAGAGAAGCAGTCCAAGTACCAGTGCCATGAAATACTGACTTTCTAGCAAAGGTACGTAAAAAGAACACCTCTTCAATCCTTCATTACATCTTAGGCTCCGAACAGTGGTATTTGTACCACACTAGCACATCAAAACAATGTGCTGCCTTTTTCACAGGGGGTGACCATGAGGCTTTTGAGCTGGCCTAGGTGTGTGACATACAGGGGAGCTGCTCCCAGGGGATCCACTGGCTTCTTCTTCATCATATGCAGAAAATTGCCTGGGCAACAGCTACATGAAAGAAGAGGAGCTTAAAAAGCTTAATTCCCTTGATTTTGCCTCCAGGCTACAACAGCTTGGGCAACGAATGCTGCCTTCATCAATGCCTGCAGTTGGCACAGAGCTGTGCCAAGAGGAGCTGCAGCAGGCTCTGTTTAGGAGTCTCTGAATTACAGCTTCTAAAAAGTGCCATTTCCCCATGTGCGCTGCATGTTTTGTTGAGTTATCCCATGCTCCATATAATTCTATGACACAGGAAAGCAAGGCAATAATAATAACATTAGAAAAAATTTCTATCTTGTAGCACAGAATGGTGGAAGAATGACTGTTGAGAGGCAACAGTCCTGTTATTTCAGAATTTCAGTTGCAGTTCAGCCCAAGTTTCTGTCTGACCTTGGCCAAACCCAGTTCCTTTGCTTTTTGGCTTCAGAGAAAAATAGAAAATCCCAGAGGTAAGCTGCAGATAAAATCTATTGATGAGTATGAGACATTCTTATTATGCAAATAAAAGCCCTAAAAGTGTTTTGATAAACAAGATGCTTCCAATAAATATTAATGGAAATAGTGTCTTTGGGTTTTTATTATGGTTTGCCCATAATCAGACTCCAAAGTGTAGAGAAGGCAGCTGCCTGCCTGCTCACAAAATTTTTGTACTTCTTGTGGTTTCAAATGTTTCACAGAAGGTCTGAGATAAGGTTTATATGTAAGTGGTTCTGTAGGATAGTAATGTCTTGTATGAACAGATTAATCCTGATAATGCAACTGCAAGCGTATTGCCTGAAATTTCAAAGTGGTGCAGGGGACCTAGCTACCTGAAATTAGGTGATTTAAACCATAATTGGGCTCCCTATCAAAAATGGTTGGATTTTCAGTATGTTTAGCACCCACGGCTCCTACTAAATTAAACTTCATCATTAACTTATCAAAAGAGACAATGGGAACATCAGCACCAATAATAGAACTAAGGGATTCCTGTCAGACAATATAGCATTCATGCCACTGATCTCTATTATAGTGAAGCCTGTACAAGCAGGAAAAGTTCAGCATACACAGTGAAGATCTTAAGCATCAGTAATGGAGACAAAATGAAATTTGGGGTTGACTGAAGTCAGTGGCTATATTTATCATAATTCAGCTAGGGCTTAATTTAACCCTTTGGGCTTGATTCCGATGTGCAATAAGCATTTACATGTCCCTGGTAGCAAATAATGATTACGAAGTATGAAAATACTCTTCAAGTTGCTAGAATGATGTGAAGTAACCTTTGAAGAGAATCAAGTCCCTGTAAGGAAGATTGGACAGGATCAAGCAAAGATACTGTTGGTCCCTGTAGAAAGTTACTGGTTAAAGTAATTACATGCCTCCTACAGGAGAGTATTGCTGCACCAGAAGCAAAGTAGTGGCAGTAAAATGAAAGAGGGAGGGATACTGAGTAATAATGTACAGTAGTAACTTAAAAAGAAATCTGCAGTATCCCACAGGAGGATGGTAATCAAAGACAGTTTAAAAAAATGAACTTGAAGTATTTTTATTTTCACAGCATGCAAAAAGTGAGAAATTAATTTAGGATGACCTGAACACATTTTGCAAAGGGCAATACTAGTGGAGTGGAATACTGATGACTCATGAATGCTACTTGTATTTATAATATTCAAGCTGACGAGAAGTTGTCTACAGTATACACACACTATTGGAATATCATTAGTGTTAGAGGGTACAACATTCTAAGATTAAATTTATAGAGTGTTCAGACATTGTGATTTTGTTTTAATATTGCTAATCATAGATCTTTTGAACAAGTGTGATTAGTTAGACTGTGTTACATATTTAAATCACCACAACTCCTCTATTTCACAGTAAGTAAGAGCTCTGGGCAATAATAAAATGTGAGTAATGACCCTTTTCATTTCAACACTGTAAGCAAGAGGTAGAAATGCTCACTGTTTATGAGAAAATTGTGATTGGTGGAATGAATAAGCGGTAATTGTTCTGCATTAAGTAAACAAAGGAAACTATCATATATTAATGCACTCTCTATTTTATTACAGCTCAGTCAGATACTCTAATCAACTGCGACAGGAACTGAATGAATTGGCTGCACCCAAAGGTGCTGTTTATTAATTTATCTTAACAAATAATGATGGTGTGTCAAAGTAAATTATGTCGCTTCATATGTTGCATGTCTCTGTATTGAAATACCAGCAGTGAAAGAGATTTGTTCACTTGCCCTTTTCGAAGTCAGAAGTGTTAAACTATCCATGTGTTGTTGGGTTTTATGTTTCCCTCCCTTTTCCCGACAATTCAGATTAATCATAGGGTAACTGTGTAGACAGACAAAAATAGACACCCACACGTGTGCACATTTTCCCAGACACCATCCCAGACTCCTGTTTCCATAACCCTTTGCTTCTGCACTGGGACAGTTAAATTCTGTGAAGATTATTTAGTGTCTCTTTTAGATAGCATTAGTGCTTGGAATCCACACCAGAGATTGCTTTTCCAGTGGAGATTACATATATGTGTATGTGTCTAGATTAGCATTTAAGTATGTATTATATATACACATGTGTATGTACACGTGCACACATAAATTCATAAACTAAGAAACTGTTCTTAAAGCTAAGGGACAGCCATCTATAAGGGTAGAAAGAAAGGATTAATTTATTTTCATCCATGAGGACCAAAACATGAAAACTTAAGTGAGTTACCCAGTGCCTGAAAGTAATTTAGTGTCACAGACAGGCACGTAACCTAGGTCTCATTCACTCCAGGCCTCAACCGTTTCAGCCTTTTTTTCCTCTCCAGTAATATTTCTGATTTGTTCCTCCAGCCTCATGTGCCAATGGTACCTTAACTTTTATATAAAGTCCTTTTGAAGTCAGATATCCAAATTCAGAGTTGATCAAAGGAAAAGCAATTTTACTGGGTTTGACTGTATTGAACTGATACCAGTTCCCTGATTAAAAGTTACACGAATGAATGACCACTTTGGTACCTATTTTTTCACAGTTTTCAAGTGTAAACTTTGAATCACTGCATTTGTATTAAATGGGAATGAAATTTGATCCTGAATAGATGAGATCTTTCTGGCAAAGATGAAATAAGGGGAAAAAATGTGCACATGTGTGTAATGTGAATATTATTGCCTTGAATTTTCCAAACAAAATCCAATATGCTGCCAGATACAAAAATTAGTTTGTAATACTGTCCTTATAGCAAGTCAGAAAAATTGTTGTATTAGCTGGTTTGCTATTCTCAGAGATTGTTACAGGACATTTCTGCAATGCACACAATTTAAAAAGTAGTTGGGAAAAGACACGTCTGAATATCCACTTTTTCCAGTATATAAACTTATTTATGTTGTTATATGGCGTTAAATGTTCATTGTAACAGCAGTTAAGGATTTAAAAATAAGGAGAATACTCAACAATATATACAAACGTGCTGGTTTTGTCTGGGATAGAGTTAATTTTCTTTATAGTAGCTAGTATGGGGCTATGTTTTGGATTTGTGCTGAAAACAGTGTTGATAATACAGGGATGTTTTAGTTGTTGCTAAGTAATGTTTGCACTAGTCAAGGCCTTTCCAGCTTCCCGTGCTCTGCCAGGTGCACAAGTTGGGAGGGGACACAGCTGGGACAGCTGACCCCAACTGACCAAAGGGCTATTCCATACCATATGACATCATGCTCAGTATACAGAGCTGCGGAAGAAGAAGGAAGGGGGGGACATTCAGAGTGATGGCGTTTGTTTTCCCAAGTAACCGTTACACGTGATGGAGCCCTGCTTTCCTGGAGATGGCTGAACACCTGCCTGCCCATGGGAAGTAGTGAAGGAATTCCTTGCTTTGCTTTGCTTGCGTGTGTGGCTTTTGCTTTACCTATTAAACTGTCTTTATCTCAACCCTCGAGTTTTCTCACTTTTACTCTCCTGATTCTCTCCCCCATCCCACCAGGGGGGAGTGAGTGAGCGGCTGTGTGGTGCTTAGTTGCCAGCTGGGGCTAAACCACAACAACAAACAACATGAACAATCTGCTAATTTGGAAAAGAAAATGCTGGGGGATTGCATCTCTGAGCCTAGTGATAGGATCTGCAAAGTGTTCACGTTGCCACCAAAATCCTGCCACTGATCCTGAATTCCCCCTTGCCTAGCAGTCAGTGCAGCTGCTTTTCTCCAAACATGTCTGCAGATCTTGTTTGGAGTCAAGACCTGTTTCCCAGGGTCACTGCCATCACAGCCCGGACCTCACTGTTTTCCTAAACTGAATTTCTGCTTTCTGCTGTATTTCTTCTGGCAGAAAGCAGTGGTATCCCTGGGCAGGTGATGCTTGGTCAGACAACATCTTTTCAGATGAGTCTTTTCAACTTCAGTTGAAAATAAATAATAGGAATGGAAAATAAATATTTTTCCACTCAAATTATATGAAACAAAGTGGCTGTCTATTGCCGAGTTATGTGAGTATCAGTACGCCACTATACAAAGTGATTAAGGAAAACTAATCCAGTGAATTGCAAGGAAAAATATGTCCCCAGAACACTTGGCTACTTTTGAAAACTCTGTGCTTAATATGCAAACTGCTACATGTATATAAGTAGAAAATATCATTGATATACCCTCATAGCAAAATCCTAAAACTAGCATAAACCAACTCATTTTAGAGTGACTTTGCATTTTGTACCTGATTTATGTATTCCCTTATTAGAATTTCTATGTTGTCAGTAAAACAGAACATGAATGCTTCAAAATAAAACAGAACACATGTCTAGTTACCGTAGCCTTGTTTTGCAGAATGATTTTGATATTTTTTTACACCCACAATAGCATGGGGAAAACTGTTAGCACAAAAGTGTTTCATCTGGGTAATCCACTGCTGGGAGATTCTGATAATAAGCTTCAAGAACTTTGTTGGAAAGGCATCCTTTATGAAATATATCTAAGAAATCTTAGGAGAGACTACTCAGAACATGTTAATACTTTATAAAAGCTGATAAAAACTTCCTTGTCTTGACTGTGAAAGTGCCACAATGAGCAGAAAGAAATTTGGCTATATTTTTTTCTTTCAACCAATATGTGTATAATTTATGATGCTTAGAAAATTACCCTGCTTAGAATTACACTTCTCAGAAAAAGAGCAGTTTAAACTTTCACTGAATTGCGAAGTGTGTAGAAGATCATGATGATGGAATTTTGACTACACAGAGAGGAAAGCAGTGGAGAACAATAATGCAATTGTTTGAAAGGCCTAACAGGTGTGGATTATTGCTTCTGCCTGTTTAATATTTCACATATATTAATCCTTCAGTTGGTGGACATAATAACAGAATTTCCCTAAAGAATGAATAGGAACTCCATATATACGGTCAAAAGTCTCAGTGATAACCAGATTATTTTTGGTTTAGATATCTAAGTGAAATGTAGCTGTAGGAGTGTGCTTAAAAGCAGGTGATTGCAACCTCTAGGCAAATCAGCAGTGCTGACAAAGAGCAACTCAAATGTGCCTGTTTGCTGTGCTCTGAAGTCCACTTCTGTATTGACTCATTTAAAAGGATAGCAGCTCCAAATAGTATTTCATGTCCAAATCTACCCAGTTTGAAAGTTCCCATTCTTTTCTTTAGGATGAGGGATATGAACAGAATCTGTCTGAGGCAATCTAATCTGGTGTGATGAGAGAGAACATTCTTTAATTGCGATTTAATTAATTGCATTTATGCTTTTAGACGTGGAAATTATTGATGCTTAAGATGTGTCCTGGTTTCAGCTGGGATAGAGTTAATTTTCTTCCTAGTAGCTGGTATAGTGCTGTGTTTTGGATTTAGGATGAGAATAATGCTGATAACACACTGATGTTTTAATTGTTGCTAAGTAGTGCCTACACTAGGTCAAGGACTTTTCAGCTTCTCCTGCTCTGCTGACTGAGAAGGCTGGAGATACACAAGAAGCTGGGAGGGGGCACAGCCAGGACAGCTGACCCCAACTGGCCAAAGGGCCATTCCATACCATATGATGTCATGCTCAGTATATAATCTAGGGGAAAGCTGGCTGGGGGGGCTGCTGCTTGGGGACAGGCTGGGCATCAGTCGGTTGGTGGTGAGCAATTGTTTTTCATTTGCATCCCTTGTCTGTCTTGGGTCTTATTTCTCTCTCTTTTTGTTATTTTTCTTTTCATTACAATTTGTTATTATTGTTGTTGTTATTATTATATTTTAATTATTAAACTGTTCTTATCTCACCCCACTTTTACTCTTCCAATTCTCTCCCGCATCCCACTGTGGGGGGGCAGGGGTGAGTGAGTGGCTGTGTGGTGCTTAGTTGCCAGCTGGGGTTAAACCATGACAAGATGAAATCTGACAATTAATAGGACCTGAAGTATTTTGCTGTATCTATTATTTCTGACAATTCATCACTTTTTCAACTGTGATGACTCAAGTTTACTGCCATGAATCCTCACCTATCTAACTAGATCATAAATCTTTCAGGGGGTATAAACTTGAGCTATAGATCTTGGTCACCATGACAATATATTCTATTTCTGTGGATATTTTATATTCATAAAAATTCACCATATTTTATATGATTTTACAAAAACTAAGTCAAGGCTTTTGTATCTACAAAATAGAGGGTGATTTTTGTTGGGGTTTTTATAGTGCTAACTGTAACATTGGTAGCTCATGCTATAGACCACTGGTTCCCTGTGATACTTTGACTATACCGCTGTTATTAATGTGGGGTAGGTTTAAACTGGATGTCCTACTAAATTAAGGTTTAAGATTGAATTAAACCTTAAATTAAATTCTTATTTTACCAGAGAACGGTGAGCATCTGCACATGAGCAGAAATTAGCTTCAATTTATAATCTAAGTTGTCTGATATTTAAATGTAATCTAGAACTCAAGTGATTTTCTGAATTAGCACCATTAACATCTATTATTTATATTAAAATATACATGTATGGATGTGTTCAGAGCTTTTTGGTATTGTTTCAATCTTCAGCTCTTTTGTTTTCAGATCCAATGCTAGGCCAAAGTACTTAGCACAATTTTTCCAAGAAACCTTGATTAGGGTCCTCAAGTATTTCAGGAAAGATTGGGGTAAACAAAACAGAAGGAAAAAAAAAAGAGGTAAACAAAACTACCTACAGCTACTAGCATTTTTTCCTTTTACTGGCATGTTTTGAATCACCTGCATGTTTATTTTGTATATGCTCACATACATACAGAAGCAGAGAGGTTTGCGGCTTTACAAAAGTAAGATTGTTAGTACAGCAGGTGTTCAGAATTGTAACAAAAAGTGGGTAATTGAATTGGGAATGAGGCAAAAGAGAAAGAAAAGTTTAAGAATGAGGCGAATTGTTCAGTGCCAGCATCTGATGTGAGCGTTGTTATGTTTTACTGTCATGAGACGGCATGACTGTATTACGACTAGAAGACTGATTTTGTATTTCAATTTTAATTGAACCTTTAATATATGAATTCTGTGGACATGTGTCTGAGTTTAATAACCTTCAAATACATGTTCAGATTGAATGACCAAGTCAATTATTTCCTCAAAAGTACTTATTTGGATTGTGTTGGAGGCATACAAATAGCAAAGGAAACATACTCATGAATATGCCACTTGTTTCCGAATTAATTTCTCTCAACCTTGGCAGCATGCTTTTTGTTAAATAATTATTCCTGTATTTGAGGCGTTCTTGTAGTACTACAGCAAATGAAAGTTGCAGCACTCTACGTATTTGCTGAATAAATGAGCTTACAATTACAATGCCATCTGAGTCAGTGCTGTGTTCTCAAACATAGTGAATGTGGCTTAATTGGGTAGTGAACAATGGAACCTTCCTGTAATTGTGGTGTTCAGAGACTTGGTATGTTGTGTTTTCTCCCAGACAGTATTTACCAGTATTAGCTAGGTAATTCTGGTGTATATTAATTGCGGGTGGGAAAAGGGTGAGGGGATGGCAGAAGGAGCATTTATATATCGCTAGACAACCACTGTCATAAGACTAAGGTTTTTTTCTGGAACACCTTGCAAAAGCAAATAGCGTATTTATCATTTTTTTCAAAAGCATTGAGCAGCCATGGTTCCTTTTACACTGAACTTTGAAATGCCCTACTGCTTAAATGGTTTACTTTGTTATCACTCACCTTTTTAATGAGCAACAAGGTAAGGCACTTTGTGGAAAGAATAAAAACAAGTTTTCCTTATTAGTGCATGTTCCTTTGTCAGTTACATGAAAGCAAACTATGCTATGCTCAGAAGCACCATTTCTTGCACTGGGTAATTTAGCAAATTTTGTCATTGAGAAAGGCATATTTTGATCATAAAGTGTTTCCTTAATGCACTTAATCTGTGTGTCATGAGAACACTTGGCCTTCGCCCCTTCCTTCTACTCTATTAATCTTCTAGCCTTTTTATCTCAGCCCTCGCACTGAATAATGCTGTAAACCAGAAAACCAAAGGATGACGCCAAACAGAAACAAAGAACTATTACTGAATAAGATAAATGTAGTGCCACTTCTGCTAATTCTAATTTACTTTGAATTTAGTCAGGATTCTTCTGTCACATCATCCACCACAGACAGACTTTAGGGTGGGAGAGAAGTAAGCAATTAAAAACATGTTCTTCGTTTCAGGTACTTTGTGATTTCTTATTCAGTTAGGTTCTGTTGACTGTTTCGCTCTTGCTGACAAATATAAAATCATTTGTCAATTTTTGAGGTTAAAATGAGTGTCCATGAAAGGACTTGCATTGACAGCCACTGAGGATGGAGTATAAAGATATTTTACTTCTAGAACAGGTGCTGCATTAACAATGACAGTTGAAGCTTCCCCAAGCTGCCCCATTATCACGTGCTTTTACCTTGGCCTGTGATGTAAACTGTTAGTGATGAGAACTAATATTTTGACATTTGGGTCAGTGGACTTTCACGTAGCACAGTCCAGCTGTAGCATTCCCTGCCTGAGGAAGCTATTAAGTCAAGTGTTGTGCAGGATCTCTAACAGGATTGAAGTAGTTTGTATGCAGTAAGGACAGTCAGAGCTATGCAAGCTAAGATAATAAGTGTAATCAAATTTCATACTCCAAGGAATACGCTGATTGCCTCAGGGATTGGGAAAAGTTTAATGCCATATCCTCACCTTTCGTGCTGCTTCATGGAAGCAAAACAGATGTACCAGGGCAGAAAGTCCTCTAAAGCATCAGTTGTTGTCCACTTTTTCTGGCAGGATACCAAATTGTGTAGACCAGTAGTTCAACAAACTAGAACCTATAAAAGAGAGAAAATCTTTGGTACTATTCAAAAAATGACAAATTGGGATGGGAGAGAGATTCTCTACACTGGAACAGCGTAAATTAGAAAATGGTTTACTTTAGACTCCTCTGTCTTTGATTTGTCTTGCATCACAATCCTAAATGCTGCAGTTCCGATCTTCTAGTTAATATTTTTACATGTAAATGTGTGCGTGAAGTTGTTGGCATCAACGAAGTATTCCCTGAGCCAAATCCTGGCTCATGCAAACCCTTCAACACACCAGTTAAATCAGGGAGCTAAAGCACTTTACACCAGCTTAACATCTTGCCCTTAATTATCAAATTCCTTTGTTTCTTGCTTTGTGTGATAGAAAAACTCCACAGGTACTTTTGAACACGCTGTCGACTCATTTGTGAGCCACAGCTAAAGCCACCGACAAGTTTTTATGTTCCTGTAAAGGCGGTGGGGAAGCCTGTTTATCTTACCCCAGCAAGGCTACTGCAGCCCTCCTGGTGTATAAGGTCAATTTAGAAGGTGCAATGTGTAACTGATGTCTTTGGTGTGCATTTTGGATGAAGATTAGGGTTTAGTTTAGGGGTACTCAATTTCTGACAATCCTTTTAGCCATAAATAAAAACAAAGTTGTAAGATAACAGCAAGCTCCTTGGTTAAGAGCCCTAGGGGGGATTTAACGCAGGATTTTGTGCTTTGAAATGTTATTGCTGAAATCAATCTGCTCATTTGTAACAGGTGTTAACCCCACCTGGTAAAATAAGCATATTTTTGTGAGGGTGCTGTGGGCCTTGGCCGATGTTAAGGAGCCTGACCAGGCCCACCTAGGCCCTGGTCCTATTTAAGCTCAGGCCAGGGCTCTCTACCTCTTCCCAGCAGGGCTGTGGGCGGCCTCTCTCCAGACCTCCTGGACTTTCCTCTGGATTTCCAGGGTTGTTTTTGGACCTGACCCAGCTCAACGACCCCTGAGCCTCGAGGGAGCCTGTCACCACTGCCAGCCAGCCCCTGTGGGTACATGGGTTGGTGAGGTCCCTGCTTGCCCTCCCTCATGCTGCAGCCCTGCTCCTGGACTCCTCTCATGCAGTGATCCAAAGGCAGTGGGATGAATCCCTTGAACAAGAAGGTATCTGACTGGTTTCATAACCTGGTTTTGAAAGTTTGGGGTTTGTGATGTTCATTTCTGTCTCATTTACCTCATCAAAAGGTGATCTGAGGCCTCTTGAAGTAATGAGGGGGTAATAATCTCCTTGGGGGGGGGCTGTTGAGGTCTGCATTTGTCTGGTTTGGTTTTGTGGGGCTTCACTGATCTATTTTAATTTGATGTCCTGAGGCATGAAATTTTCTGAAGGACTTTGTGGTTCCTTCCTAGTTTGCCTTTTTTTTTTCCCCTAAAAAAGCCCAGCCTAGCTGTTTTTTCATTTGTTTGTCTATACAAGTATGGGGTTTTAGGTGGTATGCCCTAGAAAAGAGGTAAAATGTTAGATAAGACTTTTGGCCTTCCTTACATGTTATTAAATCAAGGGTAACCTGCTTAAGTCAGTGATGTTGTATCAGTACAAAAATAGTTTTTAATCAAGAAATGGATAACTGACTGTTACATTTTTATGCATGTGTCCTCTTGCATTATCTTCAATAAGTCATCTTTTAAATTTTGGGTTTTGCTTTGTTGATTCTAAAAGAAGATGCATGTACTAGTGAGAGCATTTGTGGAGGTGCAGGTAAAGTCCTTGAAAGACGAGGTGGTGGAAAGCTCAGTCTGGGAGATGATATTCAGGGCTCAGAGAAAATGGGAGCAGTCTGTGGGCAGAAGAGGGAGGAGGGAAAGGGGCTGATGCTGGGAGGATGGTCATTACTGCCTGATGGCTGACAGCAGAGGCAAGGACGGAGGTAGAAGTGCTGTAACTGTGTACTTGGTGTGAATGCCACAGCAGCTTAAGTCAAGGAAGGTGTCCTGGTAATGGAAATAAATTGTGTGCTGTGGATTTGCAGAGGAAAACACAGTGATGGAAAGATGGAGAATAAGATGTTAACTGCACTGGACTTGGAACTGTAACTTGGATATTGAGCTGAAGTGAAAAAGGCAGAAGTAAAATTAGCTGACTTAAGAAGGGGGACATGTAATGCTGAAAGTAAAAAACAAGGAGACTGCCTGTCTATAGAATACGGTAGCTTAAAGGAAATGCAGCTTTCCTAGCCGTGGCCCTGTAGCTACCCATCTGAATTTCTAAAGAGTAATACATCGTGAGTAAAACGCAGCTCTTCCCTGGTCTTTGCTAGGAGAGGTATATCCTGCAGGTATGAAAGCACTATCCAAAAGATAAATAAGACTGAGACAATTTTAAGTATTAATATTCATAATACTGTTGTGTACTTCAAGGGTAGCTTTGTCTCTGGTTTTATCATAGTACAAAATGGCAGTATGCTGAACACTTGATCCCAGTGCTTTTTCTCAGGGCTCCCTATGTCTCATGAGCCACCTGGTAGGTCTGGTATGTTAGCTGCCACAATTACATTTGTTGTTTAGATTATTCAGGTGTGACTGGAGGAACAGAAAGAGTTTACTGGTGCAGCTTCTTTCAGAGTGGTTGCAGCTTGTGCTGGCTGGGCTGCCTTAGATCTGCTATTAAAATCAGCATCTTGTTCTTTGTACTGCATAGCTTCTGTACAGAGAATCAAATCACCTGTGTGGTTGCTGCTGGTTTAATAGTATAATTGAGTAGTCTAAGCAGCATCTTAGCAGCTGCTCCAAGAGGCTTTAACCTCAGTGTATACACACTTCCTAGGATTTTGTTTTACAAAGAGAGGGATTATTGTCATATTCATTGTAATCACTCTAAGTACTGTAGGCCTGATTCCTGACTGTCTTGTACCTTCTGCAGTCATTTACAACTATCTAAAAGGACTATAAAATGTGATGACTAGAATGGTTGCAATCTTATTACATTTGCAGAGAGATAAATGATTGTATATGGCAGTGGAGAACCGGGCCATGTGCAGAATGAGTAGAAAGTCAGTATAAGTATTAAGTCATTGCTGAGGTGTGAGTGAGTACATGGTAGAAAAAGGCAGTGGAAGGAAAAATGGCAGTGGAGACTTTATACTGTAATTCTAATTGAGGTTTCTGTTCAAATCTATCTTCATGTCTGCCGTGGTGCTTGGGTTTGCTGGGAGTTGTATTGATCCTCAAGGCAATCCTTACTCTAGACAGTAGTCTGTGCTGGGTTGTTTGTTTTTCAGTTTTTTTCCAGACTGTATTAATTGGGCATCTTCAGCTGTCTGCAGTCTGTCATACCAGGAGTGGGCCAGGTGCTAGGAACTGGCTGTAGGTAGTAATAATTTTAGGGTAAACATAAAGGAGAATCTAAAGCTGGGGTTTGTAACTAAAATGCATCTTGTGTGCTTAAAAAAAAGTGAACAGTAGACAGACTTTTGGTAGCTGCATCAAAGCTTGGATTAAGCTTGCAGAACCCCAAAATTTGAGCAAGTTATGGCTATACTGCTTCAGAGGCAAAGTTTGAATGGCAGAATTTCTCCACCCTGAGAGCTATCTCTCTCCAGACAGCAGAGCACAAAGAGTGCAGACACCTGGAGGTCAGGCTGGCAAGTGAACCTGAGCTGACAAGACAGCCCTTGGCTTGTGATTAAGACAAATCTCCCTTTGCCTATGTATATCTGGGTCAACGTGAATGTTCTAGTTGTATTTCCACTCAAGCTGTAAATAGCTAGATATCTTTACAAGTGCCAGGGAAAAAAAAGTTGAGTCACCTCTTAGGGGCAACTTATATGTCACTGTCTGTGACTCCACTAGCACAAAATGTCTCAGTCATAAAATGCCAAATCTTAAGTATGACAAATAATCCTAAACTTTATTAACATTTATTAAGGGGAAGGTGGAGAATGCATTTCAGAGATTTAGTAGGAGTTTTACTAAATTTCCATATGAAGAAATCACTCCATTATTATTATTGTTTAGAAGTGCCATATTTCCAAGGTTATGCTGTTGTCAAGGCAAAAGGTTCCATACTGCATTTCTAACCAAGCCTGACTGATTAAGGGTGTTGGGAGGAATATGTTTTCCTTCCAGAATCTTAATTAGGTTGACTTTAACTCACAACAGGAGATTCTGCCAGCTGTCAGCTACTGCTTGGATCTCTTACTAATTAAAACTCTGAGGAAGCCTATTAAAGGTGTTCAAAAAGCCAAATCTCCCTTTAAAACATCTCTGGCACTGCAACAAAGAGTGTATGACAGTGATATTGCAGCATAGATACCTGGTCTTTTGCTTTTCATCTTGGCAATGTGCCATTATGTTACATAGGTTCTTCATTCAAAGTCCTTACCTTTCACCTTCCTGTGAGTGGACTGAAAGGAATTTGAGGTGAAATTTTGCTGGTATTCAGATTCAATATATCTGACATTCAGATTTTCTAAAGCAATGAGTACAGTTGATACTGAAATACTTCTCCTGAGGTTTAATTTGAGGCAGCAACATCCTGTAGTTTGTAAAGATTTTGAGCATTGAAACAGATGATGATGATATAACTTATAATTAACAGCATTGTTGTGCCACACTTCATGTTGTTAATTAGATGCTGCAATTGGGATATATCTGTACTTTAAAGCTTTTCCAGTGTACCTGTTTCAGAGTCAGGTTTTAAAAAAAAATCCTCCTTACATACCTAGTCAATTTCTAGGCCAACAAAAATCCTAAGCAAGGAACAGATATACTGCCAAAAAATTCTTTTTGGCAGTATCTTTCTCCACTGGGGACCTGGAAAAATAACTCTAGCTTTTGTAGGCTGTCTGCAAAGGCAAAAACTTGCTATTATAGCTGTATTTTATCTTCTCAGGTGTAGACAGATAAAAATCTAAGAAGATTTTGCAGAAAGAAGAGAGTTACTGGAACAGCAAGAGATTTCAGATGGCAGGGACATTGAATGGATGGGAAACAATGTTTAGTTTTCCAGAAGGTCACTGAGTTTAGAACTTTACTCAAATTTGTTGTAATTCAGTTCAGACATGGGTTTCTAAGCAGGTTGCTGGCTTCTTGGTAAGGAAGTTAGGGGCTATGAGAAACACTTTTATGACAGATGAGTAGCTTCACCTAGAGGCTTTCTCAGTAGATGTCTGCTAAGAAAATTAACTAGCCATAATAAGTTCTCCCCACATGTTCTGGAAGGTGACATGTGGCAAGATTTCTGATTTGTGGAAGAAAAAGCTTAGAGCTGCTGCCAAGATTTAGGGTAACCTGGGATTACTCAGAAGTGAGATGTGGAATTTCTCTAGAAGAGAAGTTACAGTCCCTCTAACTTCACATATGACCTTTCTCTGCTCCCTCAGTCACTTTTAATAGGTGCTGCTGCTGCTTCTGTTATCCTGGCACCTGACAAAAGTTTAAGAAAGCTCCCTATGTTCCTCCTGCACATTTAGTCCCATGCCAGGTGTAATTTTATGGATGCTCAGGCCCTGATGAACCCTTCTGGTGCTCCTTTTTTTTCAGCCAGGGGACTGTCTGGCAGTACCTGTCCAGATCGATGGATGTATGGTACGTGCATCTGGCTCAACAGTGCAATAGTTAAAGCCATAGTCATACACTGATTTCTTTTTCTTGCAGGCTATCTATTCCTGTTCCTATATTTCTCTTGAAATATATGCCTTTTTGCAAATAGTTGACTAATGTTCATGCTGTGATCCTCTGTAGTGTCTAGGTACTTATTTGCAGAATAAGAGTTGTTTTTCCCAATGTTGCATTTGTTCTTTTATTCCTATCCAGTGCTAGACTTCGAGTTGGTATTGCATTGATCTTGTTTTTCACACTATTTCTTCAATTAAGCATGATGTCATGCCAATGGTACATATTTTATATTACATAGCCGTAGTTTTTACAAAGGTGCTAAAGCAATTCTTCAAGCATTTAACAACGTAATACCTTAATTAAAGGGTAGGGGTTTATTAATTGATTTTCAGACAGTGAGTTCCATCAAATACTTTGGGAAAAGATAACATGATTAATGAAACACCGATACCTAATTTGCTAGGGCGTGCCCATCACCAAAAAGAAGAATGAAAGTTTTAGCAAAAACAAGTGCCACAACAAGCTTATTTGAGCACTCCCAAAGGGATAAATTAATATCATGCCTTTCTAGGCAATACTTCAGGTTTATGCAATTCTGTTCTTTGATTTAATAACAGAAACAAATTTCAGGATTAAATTATAGATTTCTGCTTGGTGTGTGTTTCTGTATGTTTACACAACAAAATATTTTTATTTCGAACCTCTCCCTTTCCTTCTCTAAAGGAAAGATCATAGCTTATGTCCTTGCTATTATAATGGATTATATAGTTTTTCTAGAATAAAGATGCACACTTATTTCATAGGCAGTTGGTTCATCTAGGCACATTTGTATTTCAGTTGTTTTTGTGTTAAAGTTGATTTGGAAACCATCTCTTTTTTTTAATTAAACTGCACAGAAAGAAATAATGAAAGTGATTTTTTTAATTGGTAAAAGCTTCACTTGAAAGGCACTAAATACTCATCCATATATTAATTGACTTTTGTCACCTGGGGATACTAAACAGTTCTAACACTGTAATATAGCTCTGTCAGTGTCTTAACTTAGCAGTGTAGAGTTATTTTTTTGGTATTATCATATGGGAATCTGGTAACATTTAATTGTGTAATAAGCAAAATAGATCATAAAATTCAGTGCATCCATACAAAGTTCACATGGCAAGTGCTCACATTTGGAGTACTGAGTGGTACAATTGGTAGCTCTAGAAATGTGTGCTTACTTTGCATTGTTTTGATCTAATTAAAACTGTGTGGTTAGAACCTCAAAATGACCATTGTGTTATCATTGAATGTTGCATCTTTCCTTATACCTGCCAGGAAGAAGCTTGCAATTGTGTTTATGTATAGATATATATGCATGCATTTGAAATTTGTGGGTTTACATGGGTTGGTGTGAAATCTGAAGTTGTTAACAGATTTCCTTCCCACATCCAGCTAGAGCTATGTGTCATTCCAGTCCCTTTTCGCAGCATATTTCCCAGTTTTCACATCAGCATAGGTACTGATTTATGTCACTGAAAGATAAGTTGCAACAAGGAGACTTTACCTTTTGACCTGTGATAGTAATACAAGGTGTTATTAAAAAAACACAAGCTGTGAAATTAGCCAAGGTGCACTGATAAGATATAAACCATTTTTTTCCGAGTAATGTGAAGACAAACAAATAAAATCAAAATACAGAAGGTATTGATCTTTTATAGGTAAACTGTTTTAAGTGATTTAAGCTCTAGACTTTAATCACTGTGTCTTACATAAGCTTGATCTCAGGTGTTACCACTTTGCACTAACCACAGGCTGAGAATGTTAATGTTGTGTCAGCTCAAAGCTCTAATCTAAAATACATGATCTGTATTTTAAATTGGAAATTTGCTGTCTAGCAGAAGGGTAGCTCTGCTTTCTCTGCCTCTGAAAGCCCTAGCAACTTGGGCTAGTGACTGCCCCTGGGAATGGGCCAAGAGCGTGTGGGTCAGCAACTGTAGCAGTGAGGAGACTCTCCCTGTCCCAAGTCTGACTTTCCTGGGCATCTGCCCCCCTCTTTGTTCCTGGCTCGTCTCATAGCACTATCATCTTGGGCCCCTCCATTGTCTCTGTGATGCCCTCCCTTTGCCCACTGCCAACTGAGGATACTTGCTAATCTTCTTGTCAAGGATTTTCTTCCCAGTATCCCTGGGATGGAAGGAAATTTTCATTAACATTTAGTACAGAGGCACAAGTTGGCAGGTTGTAGGGTTTTGTTGCTTGTTCTGGGTATCACAGACAATGAGTAAAAAAAATGCCTGAAGTCCTCACTTCTGAGATCTGAATGTATACTCGGACACAGGACCACCTTTCCTCTGTGCTGGACTGAAAACTCACTGCTCAAGATAATCTTGAGAGTAACACTTTAAAACTCAATTAAGGCAGTACTGATAGGCAGCCTTTTCTAGCTTCCAACATCAGGTACATTAAGTAAAAGAAATAAACAGCAAGAAAACCCTTGAGAGGGTAACACCTGGCTCATCATGAACAAGCAATGTCATGCTTATGTTGAATTACATACACTTGGACTTACATTTCCTTTTTCTGTTTTATGGTCTCTTATGAGAAATTATTATTCCTCCTATTTTGCCTTGTTTGGCAGGTGAGTGTTTATAAATTCTGTGCAAGAATGATTTTCTGGCCGCTAAACTCATTTGCTTTGTTGTGCATGTAAGGTGCACTAATATGCCAGCAAAGGAGACAATGGTAACTTTTAGACAAAGATTAATTTGAAATAAAGAAAAAATTTAATACTTCAAATATAGAACTGTTAAGTGTATAATTCATCTTGATTCAACTCTTCAGGTACAACTCAGCCCTTCAGGTAGTTCACCTTGTTGCATCAGAAAAATAAACTCAATACTGTTGTCTTGCTTTCTTGAAAAAAAAAATCTACTTATAGGTGATGTAGGAGTAATGAAAACCAGAAAGTATCATACAGTGTTTGTATATTAGATAGTCTTGTATTCTAGTAATGTGTGCCAGTTTTATAGGAATGCCTGTGGAGAGTTTACCACTTGGACATTTTCAGTAACATTTTAGCAAAACTATGGAAAAAAAAAATTGTGGAGGCCTTTTGTTCTCTTCATAATGCCTGCCTTGGCTTTTTTGTGCTCTTGACTCCCCAGTTTAAATTAGTGTTCAAATGCCTTAATGTTAAGGGATGCAAAGTGTAAATAGTTTTTTTTAACTCTTTCCACTAGCTCGCATGTCCAACAGCAGGACAGAATGACTCTTCTCTGAAGCTTGCAGCCTTTTTGGAATATTCTAGAGCTAAAACTGGCTGCCACAAGCATCTCTAAGAACTGGGCTACTGCAAGGCTACTAGAATACATAAACAAGTTTGTGGAGCCCAAGGGATGTGCATTTTTGTTTTATATTAGGAGAAAATTTTCTCTGTTCACAGAGGCATTTCAGGAAAAGTCTGCGCAGACTACAACAGGAAAAAAAATTGCACAAATTGTGTATACAGTCTTTGAAGGTGCACTTCTAATTAACCTCCACAGTTAATATGTTATTCTGTTAGTGTAATTATTGATGTTATTGAAGAGATAACAAAGTCCTTTGATTTTATAGATGTTGTAATAAACACTGTTCTTCTACTGAATTATTGCCCAGATGCATCTTTGTACTGCTTTCATTTTTGAAGAACTGTGCTAAGGGAAGAAAGAAAAGAGGCTTAATATACACTAAAATCTTCAAGAGTAAATTTATTTTACTTTTTTATTATGTGATTACAAAAAACTCTAGCTATTTCTTGTTGTAGTACTTGCTTATATTTAGTATAACTGATTTTTTTCTGGAAAAAAATCAAACTAGAGAATTAGCTTCTTTCTTGGCAGCTAAGATACAAAATGGGAAATGTTGGTGTTACTGTAAATGATGAAGAGTAGGTTGCTGCTTTACCCTTGCTGTCTAGAGAAGCAAGGTACCTATTTGCTACCATTGGTTCTCATTGTAAAGGCATATGTAAAGCTGCAAAGTGTGAAAAAGACAAAGTAGTTGTTTATGGTCTGTTTAGATGTTACATAAGTCTTCAGACAGTACTTCCAATCCTGCTTCCATTTTGGTAAGCCTCCCATGCTAATGTATATAGGAACCTGCTGCTTTTTAAATGATGGAGGTTGCAATATAAATATGAAAATCTTGCACGTTTTCCCTATTTCAGTTCTCCACCCTATACCTTTGTTCAGTCAAGGCCTATTAAGCTCTTGCATTAAGCTAGAAAATGAATTGGGTTTTTTGCTTAAAATTATTTTAATTCTTTTATTCTATTAAAAACAAAGGATCAAAAATACTTGTAAGAAAATCCTCAATTGTGATAAAATTTTATGCAGTCACCAAGTTCACCATAGTGTTCTCTTTTGGGGTGAACATAGAAAATTAGGCATGAATAAAACACAGGTTTCTCTGCCACTTGTACTTTGAAAAGTTGTGATACATTTCACAACAGGTATATTTAGTTTTGAGGATATCTGGAGTTACGTTAAAGCATTATGGGACACATGCAGAACTGTTTTTCTGCCATATCCTTTCTTCCTGATCCTCCCTGTTAGCTTTTTTAGATCTCTAGTACCTGTGCAGTTAGACAAGCATCCCTGCTAGCAATTTTAGCCTCTCTGCAGAGATTTCCACCTATATGTGCCAACTCTCTTCTATCCCCTGTTCTCTCTTTGCTTTTGCTAAGAGCAGGATGTATTGAACATGATATTAAGTGCAGAACCACTTTCAAAATTGGGAGTCAATGCAATAACCCCAGGTATGTTGTCTGGTGGAGGGATCATGCCTGGTTCAAGAAGCTTAAGCCACTTCCGCCCAAGGAAGAAGATACTGGATTCCTAGTTTAAAGGTTTGTAAATTCTTTTGTGGATCAACAAAGGGAAGGGGACAGAACTTCAATGCATCAGTCTCTTACCTACAACTTGTGTAAGATATTACTAGTAGTGTCATAAAACTGATACACTTTGAGAGGTCAGAAATACAGAAAGATATGTCATAGGGTCATTAAAAGTTCATCTACAATATTTTCCTGCTCAGATTTAGTCTAGAGGAACAGGAAGTGACTAAGTTTAAGAGCCTCCAAACAAAGTCAAATGTAAGCTTCAAAAAAATCATTCAAGGGAACATATTTTGAATAGTCATTATAATACTAAGTTGCTGTTGTATTCTCATGTTGGAATCCTCTATGCTATTAAAATGGTGGACAGTGGAAAGACAGGGTGTGACTCCATTTTGACACAGGATAGCCTGTTAGTACTAATTTAACCCGAAGTAGGTATGTGTACGTGATGATACTTCTATTAAAGTAGCCAGCGCTAGACCTGTTGATGCTTTTTAAACAGGTTTATGCTGACAGAGAGAAGTTGATACTTAGCACGTGATAAGTTTCAGAGTGGCATAGATGATACAGGACTGATTCTAAAATTTTGAGACAAAAGTTCCTATCTGAAATGGGAACTCTTCCAGCAGTATTTTTACTTGTATTTATCAACTATAAACACCAGCTCTGTCTACACTGGTGTGAGCAGTATTCTGAGAAGAGAACAGGAATATTGTATTCTGGCATCTATCAGTAGTTCTGGGACTAATATATGTGCTAAAGAAAAAAGTAGTATAGAAAACTCAACAGCACAAAACATTATTTTCAAGGGGAAAGATCAATGCATTGCTTCTCTTTAAAAAAAAAAAAAACTACAAAAATGAGCATTCCTGTACTTATACAGACATAACTTATCAGTGTTTATACATGAAATCCCAGGTGTTAGTCACAATGTTATTCAGTTGCTGTAATCTGAAGAGTCTTTATAGTAACATATGTGATCAGGTGTGTGTAGAAGGATCCCTAAGGCTACTGATTTCTGCAGTCACACCTCCATCTGCTATCCTGTTGTTGCTTCACACCCTCTGTTGTATTTGTGTATTCTGCATGGCATCTTCTGGAGGGCAGTGTTTGAGGGATGTGTGTGTTAATTCTTCAAAAAGAAGGATCCTTGATTACTGCCACAATAGAAATAAAATGAAAAAAAAGATAAATTAACTTCTGCTGGCCTAAGATGTTGTATTAAGTAATGCATGGTTAGAAGTTTTTTAGATAGCAGTCTGGGAAAACTGATTTCTCTCTTGATTTGGAACTAGAAAAAGAAATTTTTTCATATATGAACCATTTTGAATTAAAACCATGGTGGTTTAAACTGTTCTATTGTTATCTATGTAACGGGTACATATGTAATATTGCAGATATGGTTTTGATGGGACAAATGATAGCATAAATGAAATATCCATAAATAATATGGCCAATAGTACATATTCTTATTCTGAGCATAATGCAGTGTAATCTTCAGATGTGCCTAAGAGATGAGAGGAACAAATATGTTTTTGTATTGCAAATGCTATAAGGTAAGATGTCGTTTAATGCAATATGAACTCAGTATTGCATTAGAGCCCCTCAATGGGAAATCAAAATCACATCCTATTAGTGTGAAATATGATGTTCTGTTACTTTCTTTTAGCTGGCTAAACCTTCTCTTCAGCAGGATATGTTGCACTGATGTAAACCTCATGTTTCCCTGTGGAATTCCTGAACGTTATGTAGCATTAAGGTCTAATAGTGTACACTGCTACTTTGCTCTTGCTGAGCACAAGACAATGTTTTTATTATGTTAACATCTATTTGACTTGCAGAGACTTTTTACAGTAAAAAGTTCACTTGGTGCAAGTGAACGGTGATGATATTCTCCATGTAACACACATTACTGGGTTCCTGTGATTGGTCACATTCACATTCTGGTGCAACTCTGCAGCTGTATCTGGGATGAATGCAGACCTTGATGTTGCTAGCATTCACAAAAGGCATTTAGGACTTAGAAATGTTCAATGTTATTCCAAGCTGCTAAAAACTAATGGGGGGCTGCAGGGGGAGAGCATTCAGATTGTTGTTCAACAAAATGTAGCTTGGGTTATTTTTCCTAAAGTTTTCTTCTTTACCCACCAACAGTTAACATGAAATGCTAATCATGATTTGTAAATTGCTGACTAAAGTTAAAGCTCCTAAAATGTCTACTGTAAACTCTGGCTGCTGCTGCAAAAGTTAATACTGCATAGATTTTCCTTTAAAGAATCCTTTCCTGATAGCTTTCATTTTTATGTAGGTAACGATGAAGCCAGAAAATCACACTTTCTCTACCCAACTCCTTTACTGTTTATGCTAACATTTGTTTCCTCTGTGTTCTGAATAAAGGCAAACACAGGCTGGCTATTTGAAGATTTTTTTGTGTGTGCTTGCCTGTGTCACCAGTGAAAGGCACACAGAATGAGAAATATGCTTAAATGGTTCAACAGAGCCACCATGTTTGCTAGTGTTTTAAAAGCACATTGCAACATCTTTCTCTGGAGTAAATGACTTTGAGATCTGATGAAATTGTGTGTCCATGATGCTTTGTGTTTTAAGCCAGCAACTTGAATGTTTATTTTCTGCTGAATGAATTTAAGATCTTAAGAATTTAAGATTAAGATTATGACCCTATTTTTCTGTGGATTAAAAGTGTGCACCTGAATAGGTAGTCCAGCTCAGCTGATATCTTGTATTCTATAAAGCTGTAGGTAAAGTAATGGTGTATTTAAGCCTGTTAGATGCAGGGTAACTTAAATTATGTCTATATTATACATACTTTGGCTGAAATTCTTTTTGTGCAGAGACTGAATACTTCAGTTTCATATTAGTAGCAGCTGAACAAGCCTTATGTTGACCCTTTGCACAGGGATGATCTTTGCCTAAGGAAAAAAGGGTAGTAAAATGTCACAGAAGTGTCGCATATTCTGCTTATGTTTAACTTCACGTAGAATGCAGAATCAGAATCAGTTCAATCTGTCCTCTTAGGAGGAGGAAAGGAAAAGGTGCTGAAAGAGTGACATGAGATTATAAAACAGGTATCAGTGCTAAAATGGGAATGTGACCCTTAATCTTTTTGCTAAAGATGTGTGTAAACATTAAGCAGCAAACAGGTTTAAAGTGCTCATTTCTGTCATGTGCAAGCACAATATTTGATAATTAAAGTGCAATGAAAGCAAAATGGGTGGTGGACATCCAACAGTCTTGACAAAACCCAGTGCTTATTCCCAGTGACATGAGTCTGAGGCATGCAATCACTTAAGCCAGGCAGTAAATAGACCTTATGACTATTTTCTATATATGATACTTGCTATTGCCCCGAATGTCTGTAGTGGTTTTGGTACTTGCAAGTTGATTTGTCTTAACTTTCTCTCTCTTCCCCACAATTTCTATCTTGTCCTTACTATCCATATAAAACATATCCATATCTAGAAAAATTAATACTGAAGTCAGTCTCTTGATTATTTTCTATGTATTACCATAATTTGTTTTAATTGTATTGTTGGCATGAAAAGAAGATCCATTCAACTAGGAATACCCAACTTGACATAAAAGCTACAAAAACTCATTAATCCTTTCAGTTATTTTTAAAGCAAGCACCAGAGGGAACTACAATCGATACCAAAGGTCACTTCACATTTAAAATATTCTAATAAGCTTAAAAATTCAGGCATTTAACTATTATACAGTTATTGCTGATGAAACATAGGATGGAAGTCTGTACATAAATTTGCATGAGCAGCTTGCAGTGCTCCTCTGGTATTGATAGGATGTTCAAGATGCACAAATTATTAGACAGATACCAACAGAATGTAACAAATAGGCAGAGAGCAGTGCTCATTAATACACCTCCAATGTATAGTACTATTGAAATAAACCTCTGCAGATCAATACTATTACTGTTCAGCAGAGACATCTTTGTGAAACAAGTAATTAAGCAATGTCACTGGCATAAATAATAATAAAGATGTTGTGAACAGATAGAAAGATTAGGCAAGGGAAAGGTGCTGTCAGGTGCTACTGGGCTGCAGCAGCATGAAAATTCTGTTTTCTCTTAAGAACCCTAAGCTAAGAGCATCCTATAATGTCCTGGCATTTCTTCTTTCTTTAACTTGCCTCCCTTCCCCAAATGTGCAATACAAATGAAATGTTTTTACAGCTATGGCTAAATGCAACAGGAGCTTTCAGGAAGGTGGAGAGAGCAAACTGAAAACATGATTTAATCATCTATTTAAAAAAACTGGGCCTGATCTTGCACTTTGTTTCACGTTGCACTTGTGCTGAGCTCCATTTCAGTTATGCATTGCAGGTGCAGATCCCAGGCTTATCTATTGCCATGCATACAGGCAGCAGCATCAGAGCTCAAACTCATACATTTTGGGTAGAAGTAGTATAAGCTTCTATCACTCATGCTTAAAAGTGATTGTTTACCAGTAGTAATCCCAAAGGTAGCATGACTTTGTTTTCCAAGCCGTTGGGGGATGAATAATTAGTAACTAAACATTGGATTGGTATAAAATAAAATTCCATCAAAGAGATGAGTTTCTCTAGTTAATGGCTGTATTAATTTTTCTAAATGTTCATAACTGTGTAACCTATGCCTTCCTTTCTTGGAGGTATGTTTCAGAAAATGATTAACTAAACCAGCTGGGGTCTTGAGTTGTTAAGCTTCAAGAATTGTGAGAGTACTAGCATTTTTCCTTGTACAAATATAAATTAGATGTTGAATGCAGTTGTGTCCAGAATAATTAGGTTTTTGCTATCAAAACCTCAGTGCAATCAGGAATGTCCAATAACTTGAGGGCTAGGTTCCTTCAAAATAACTTCAAGGTAATGATGGAAATTCTAGGTAGGCTTTCAGGAGAGCTGCCTATAGTAGTAGGCTTTGTCCTTTTCTATTTTATCTGCGGTTAGGAGGTGAAAAGAATTTAGTACCTTTTATTGTAGGCGTTTGGGCACTTGAATTGACTTTTGGTGCTGGTGTTTGAGCTACCATTCAGTTTTTACTTTATTGTTGGATAAAATATTTAAAACAAACTTTCCTCATGTCAAGTGGTAGTATCTTGGTTACACAACTGGTTCACTGCTAGGAAAGGTGTGGGGTTTTTTACCTCAGGGTAGCTATCACGCATTAATTACTCTGAGTGAAAGCTCAGACAGGATATGGCATGTTACTTGCACTGCAACATAAATAGATAAGGTCATCTACAGGTGTGTAGCAGAGTGAAGACAAGGTCTATAACAAGTTTCATTGACCAGAGGGCAGTGAGACATGCACAGTGAAAACAATACACCAAAATGCAGGGAACAAAAGGAGGAGAAACAAAGCAAGGGAGGTGGGTACTAATACACTTCTGGGGGGTCAGATGACAGTGAGAATGATCAAAGTTATGATTGTGATGATTTTGATTCATATTAGCTATGCATGTAGGGAAAAAAGAGATCAGTAAGCAATCCACCTCTTTCAAAAGATGTGTTAAGATATAGGGCATCAGAGTAAGGGAAATTCTCTTCTGTCTCAAGAACAACATGAACAGCACTTCCCTTTAAGAAAGTTCCTAAGATTCCTGACAGCAGAGTAGAGCTTGAAAGTAGGACCTGAATACATTCAAAAAGTGGAAGCTTACCAACTGACATATGATACAAATTGAAGCTATCTTTTAGAAAAAAATCTTCATGGACTTTAAATTGATTACAAGACTGTAGGGACTGTGGATAGTGATTCATGATTTTGAAGTACCTGTAGTTGACAGTTGTATTTTTGCACAAAAGAATTATTTTCATTAAAGTTTCTGCTGGTAGTTCAATTTGGAGATGTTCAGCTGAGACCGTATGCTTGAGCATATTATCTTTTTGGTCTTAGTATCTGCAAGCAAATAGAAAGAAACAGAGTAAAGCAGCAGTGTGAGAGTGTTGCACTATATGGCAGCATCAGACTCTTTAAACTCAGACCCTTCAGCTCTTGTGTCCCTGCTGTGTGTTACTGTCCCAGATCTTACATTATCTTGAGAGAAAACCAACCATACATTAACCTCAGCAGCAGCCTTTACAAATTCTGCTTTTCCTATTTGGCAGAAGTTTTCAAACAAAGCTCACAGCTTCACCTAATTCTCCCTTCCAGAATGCCACTTTTAAAAAAGTATGTTATGCTTGCTTGTTTTCTAATTTCTACACAGTCAGCATTTGCAAATAGTGTTACTCATTGTCGACTCTTGTCACTAAAGAAAAAAGGATTGGAGGTTTCATTAGAACAGGCTTTTGCAGCCCTACATATGGAAGCTGTCCTGCAGCCAGTTCAAGGCTTAGACCACACAGGCCCCAAGCTCTAGAAACACTAAATCTTAAAATTTTAGCTTTTCTTTAGAATAAATAAATCCCTTCTTGTTATTCCTGGTTGTTGATGAAACTTTTATAAATATCACTTAACTGTGCAGTGGTTAAATCTCTTTGGATTTTTAAGGCAACGTGATCACAAAAAAGATGCTGAGGGGTCTGAATTGCTTCATGCGTCTGTGATTGTGGGCCACCCAGCCCTTGGCATTGGTTGACATAGCTGATGTGTTGTATACTCAGCTGAATTTTTATAGCAGGGAGAAACTGTATGTGTATCAGTCTCTGCTCCAATTAAATCAGCTGCTCCAAGAACTATGTGTGAGGAAGGTATGATATGATGTACTTAGTACTTCATTTTGCTTTAATCCTGGCTCAGTTTGGTTTCTGACATGAAGTGAAAGCCATGGTGCAGACTAGAATTGCACCCTGTGAAAAGCAGACAATAGGATGGTCCTGTTACCCTACAAAGCCTCATTCTACTAGGTCGTCTTCCATCTTCCAAGAAGCAGGGTTTGTTAACTTGGAAATAGGGTGAGCTAGACAGCATTCTAACACAGTTTTATCTTTTTCTGGTATTAAAGCTGTTTTTTAGTACCTTTTCATGGTATTGTATCTACAGCTGACATGATCAAGCCTGTTCTTCTGTCCTAGACATTGTGAGATTCATATATAGCTCTTCCATTTTAGCCTATGTTACTTACTGCATGCTCAATACAGGTGAATGATTGGATTTGTCACTCTCAATGATACTTGTTTCTTCTCTATCCTAAATATAGACTATAGGCCAAAAGGCACATATTCAGTTCTGCCAGACCTTCAGGCACCTTCTGTGGTGTTTAATAGTAGAAAATGGAAATGCTGTGCTTTACTTGGATGGGCATACACTATGGAGATTAGAGATAAATCAGTATCTGAAGAAATTTATTCATTCTTCCTATTGGAGACAATGATTGAGACCGGAAGTGCCTTTCTTTGACAATGGAAAAATTCTCAACAACTGTGTTAGGTTAGACATCTTTTAAATGGCTAAAGTTTAAATGAGTTGTGTCTCGCCCTAGGTGCCCAACTTATTGCAGCTCTGGGTAGACGCTTTCTTTTAAATGCCAGATTTGGAAATGAAGACTCAGGCTTCCATGAGGTACTCTTGAAAGCATTTTTCTCTTTGTTTAATAATAAACACAGATAATCCTAAATTAGCCTTCTGAGCCTGCTCCCACAGAGCACTTCAGACCCACTTCTAATTTTTTGTTCCTAGAGCATGTTGTTATTTTTCCTCTCACAGGAAATACAATATGTAAGTTTTTGTTGTATACTATACTGGCTTTAGAAAGAAATGGGATTTGCACAGATGTTACTTATTGCCTGGTAGAGCACACACAAACACATATGAGTATTTGAAAACCAATAGTCAAAGTTTGTGTTGAGGTGCATGTGATTTTAAAATTCTTGGCAAATTAGCTACATGGAATTGGGTAAAACACAGTTGGATTTCTTCTTTCACAAACCCCTTTTCTGTGTGCATATCTTACTTAACTGGTAAGCATTTAACCAGGATGGCTGCTTTATTGGGACATCTCCCAGGAAACCAATTTAGCCTAATGATAGTGAATGACAACGACTGCTGTTTAATTGGGATATTATTAGCCAAAATTCAGCTTACATGAAAAGTAGCTGGCCGGTGCAGTGAGGTTAAGTAGTGTTTAACCAGCTGTTAAGTAGGCCTACAGGCCTAAGCTCTCTCCTCTGAAGAGGAAGTAGCTGAATTTATTTAATACATTAAAAATTGGAAGTGGATATTATTTCAACTTGTTATGCTGTTAATATATGACACACAATGCACGTGTTCATTTTTTAGAAAGCAGATTTTGTGAGGCAGCTGTACATCTACAGGACAACCTGCAGCCTGAGAATGGCTGGCACTGCACAGTGACTTTGAGTGCTTGTTGCTTTTGACTCTCCCTCGGTGGCTCTTGGGATTGTGTTAGGGAGGACAAATTTTAACATGTTCTTTGCACCCTGGGGAAGATGCAGCTGAGAACTGGTAGTAAGTGGTATTATCCCAGCGTGGCTGAATAGAGATCCAGGCTGGTTCTGTACCTGAAGGAGGAATATGCAGATTGAAAGAGTTGCAGAGTGCAATTGGATGATTCATCTAGTGGCACTGTCTTAAACAGGTGTCCAGGAGGTTGCTAGTAGCATGACAGGAACAGGGTGCAGTCCTTGAAACAGGGTACAAACTTAGTTTGGGAATTTAGTAGTTATTAAGTACAGAAGATCTGTTTTCTGGCTGAATATATTCCATGTTAGTTTGGCTCTGTAAAATAGATGGAAGTCCTCTACCTTACCTCCAGTGGCTGTATCACATAAAAGGCTGGGTCCATGCTTGGAGATCCTTGATGCCTGCCTCCATTAATGTAGCTTAACTATTCACTGTTCTAGTTTTCCAACCATAATTTTCTAACACCACGATTCTCACTTCTCACTTTCTTTTCCACTTGAATTGCTATGCTGTCTCCACAATGGAGCAATAAAGGCACATTCCTTTTGCTTCATTCATATTTTGGCCCTGAGGTCTTTAATTCTTAAATGCAGTTTCTGAAGCAGTTCTTATTTAAGTGTTAACACTGGATCATACTAACATTTCTGCCCCATTAAATCAAGCACTTTTTATTAATAAATAGTGTCATTAGTTAGCGGAGCATGTGTTTCATCCCTTCTTCCTCTGCTGGTGCCTGGGATATGGGGATGCTTTCCCAGTGCTATGTTGCTGTGGTTTAGGTGTGCAGTCCACTTACACCCCTTGAGTCTGTTCCCCTGGGGAAGGGTGCCTGGCCCCCTTCCAGCCCTCCCTGCTAAAGGAGGTCTTCACAGGGCAAGAAACAGCCCTCCACACTGGAAAAACACATTGGGTCACTGCTTGCCATGGCAGTCACCCAACAGGATGTGTCTGATGCGCTATTACCAGAGTGTGAGGTGTCCCATGTGCCCAGGTGTTCTGCAGAGCCCTCTGAGGTGGGCATCTGTTTCAGGATTATCTACAGATCCAAAGGACTAGACTGTAATGCAGCAGGTCTCTTCCAGTCCTATGTTTCTATGAAAACTCAGCCAAGTTATACAGCAGCTAAGAAAATGGGAGATCCCATAGTCTGAACTCACCTTGTTTTCTCTCTAGAGGAACTTTGGTGCAGTTTTCCCAATCAGCAAGTCACCTACTTTTGCAGGAAATGGTGAGTGTTATTTCTGACACTTTCAGAAACTGAATCTTGGAGACAGGCTGATTACAATTAACTTCATGCATGCAGCTTTAAAAATAGAAGATAGGGTATAATTAACAGTAAAAGATATTCCAATATCCAGTTCTGTTGTTCAAGAAAAATTTCCTGTTGTACAGTTTATTTTCAAGGTCTGTCTCCCTAGAAAACTGAAAAGGTGGCATAGAAATTTTTTTAAAGCAAAAATGCAAACTTAGTTTCAAGCTAAAAATGTTTTTCTGGTGTTTGTTAAAAAACAAAGCACAACACCTATGCAAAGCTAACTTGTAAAGTCCAGAAGGTACAAAAACTTAATTTGTGTGAACTGTCACACCAACTGACAACTTAATTTTAACAAAAAGCCAGATGAAGGCAAATTTTCTGTTATTCTAGAAAGCAACCCTAATTACAGGGCTCCTACAAGGTGTTTTGGTTAATACAGAGCTGAGTTTGCAAGCTTTGGCACTTTCTGATTTGTACTGTCTTCTAATGGCAAGCCTAATTTTGTCCTGCTTTGCTCCATCACATTGGTCTGTCAGAACAGATGTTTTCTATTTAATTGATAGATACAATAAATATAATTAAGATGGGGTTTTTTAGGCTGTTTACTTTCTGGAATAATGGCATTACTGTTGGAATAAAATAATATTCAAGAAGTGTAAGTGGATAAGGATCTGGTCCTAAAGTACTTGTTATAACACAAGATTGTATCTGAGTAAGGAGGGCATAAATGTAAATCTCTATCTGCGATTGTTAGATAAAGAGTGCTTAAATGTAAAAGCAAGTCTCAGGATCACTTCATGATTTTTTTTTTTATAGGACCGTTGTATAAGACCTTTGAGTTGTGTGTGTTTATATACAAAAATAGCTATCCAAGTCCTAAAGTTCTGATTGTGCCTCTACTGTTGAAATTCTTCCATTTTTATAAATGAATTAAAGATTTATCAGACTAGCAGCAGACTGAAAGATTTATTTATTCAGGGCCTTTCCCTGAGCAGTAGGGGAGAGGAGAATTGCTTATGTGGCTGTGTCCCAGTGCAAAGGTGGACAAAAATACCACAAAGGAAGAACTAGATTAACTTGAGGACTGTAATAATGGCAATGAAATTGTAATTCAGTTGTATAAAATGCAAATTCATGCCCTTTGAAAGTAACAATGGGGATTTCTGCTCTAAGTGTGAAGCTCATCAGCTGGAAGTGGCTGAGGGAGGGGAGGACTTTGTGTACTCTTTCACAGAATGACTATCAGGCACTACTGAGACAGAGCCATAAGATAAATGTGATCCTTCAGGATGCATCAAAAGATGTTTTTTTCCCAACTGAGAAAAGGAAATATTAATGCTATTGTGCAAAGTACTGTAGTGACACTCCTCAGAAAAGCCAATTGCAATTCTGGTTACCCAGAACTGTTTCAGAAGATGAGATCAAATGGGAACAGATAAAGAAAAGGTCTAGTAGAGTGAATGGGGGGCTTGCCATGAAAAAGAGACTAAAAGTGTGCAACTGTTAGACCTCTGATGCACTTGTAGAAAGTGATTGCTTTTTCAGCTTTTGTTTTGCTCTGCTGGGAAGAAAAAGAGCTATTTAAATTCAGAACAAATGGGTGTTCTAGTAAAGGATAGATGTTTGGCTGAGAAGTAACTTTTAATTAAGAAGTTCTCCAGCAGCTTTCCAGTAAGTGCAATGGGGGTCTACAGGCTCTAATTGGTTTAAAAAATAGAGCTGGATCAGTTTCTGAGTGTAATAAGGTGAGGTGGCTGTGGTCATGAAGACAAGGTGAATGCTAGAGCCCTGGGATGCTTCAGCAGGCATGAGTATTTGGCAAGTCCCAATGTCCTCAAGGGTGGTAACTCTACAGGGAAAGGGACCTAACTTTCCACACACCCTTGTTCTCCAGCTGGGCCTCTCGGCACAGCAGAGGCATCCTGAGAGCCACTAGTCACTGAAAAAAAGCAATCCCACTCCTGTCTTCTGGCTGTTTCCATTGTGCTGGTGTAGTCCCACAATAAGCTCCATTTAAAGTGCTAAACTGGAAAGACAGTTAAGCCTGTAAAAAAGTGTGTTTTGGGGAGAGTATTTTCTGCATGGATGATTCACACCTGTGAATCCTCTCATAATGGAGGAAAGTGTTGTTGATGCAGAGGGTGCATGTTAGAGTATGTAGTGAAGAGGGAGACAGGCCTGAGCCATTAGGCCATCTTACTTCAGCGTTTTCAGTTTCAAAGGTGCTCTGTGCTGGCTTTTGCTGGGATAGAGTTAATTTTCTTCCTAGTAGCTAGTATGGGGCTATGTTTTGGATTTGTGCTGGAAACAGTGTTGATAATACAGGGATGTTTTAGTTGTTGCTAAGCAGTGCTTATACTAAATCAAGGACTTTCCAGCTTCCCATGCTCTGCCTGGTGCACAAGAAGTTGGGAGGCGACACAGCTGGGACAGCTGACCCCAACTGACCAAAGGGATATTCCATACCATATGATGTCATGCTCAGCATATAAAGCTGAGGAAAGAAGGGAGGGACATTTGGAATGATGGCATTTGTCTTCCCAAGTAACTGTTATGTGTGATGGAGCCCTGCTTTCCTGGAGATGGCTGAACACCTGCTTGCTGATGGGAAGTAGTGAATGAATTCCTTGCTTTCCTTTGCTTTTGTGTGTGGCTTTTGCTTTACCTATTAAACTGTCTTTATCTCAACCCATGAGTTTTCTCTCTTTTACTCTCCTGATTTTCTCCCCCATCCCACCAGGGGGGAGTGAGTGAGCAGCTGTGTGGTGCTTAGTTGCCAGCTGGGGTTAAACCACCACAGTCCTTTTTTGGCACCCAATGTGGGGCTTGAAGGGTTCGAGATAATGACAGGTTTGATGGGAATGTGCTAGATTGAATTTATATCTGTTACTGCTGTTTAGCTATTAATTGGCAGGCTTCTGTGCTTGCCATGGGGCTTGCTTGCCTTACCGTATGTATATTAGAGTCTAGTGCTTGTTAGTGGCTGCTTTTTGCTTTTGTTGCTTGCTGTACTGCTTATCATATGCTGCTGTGCCTGGGAACACTTCAATAACAGCAATGGCAATGCACCTAGGCTGGCAGATGGCCAGGACATTGCTGCTGTACTGGACAGGCTGGTGACAGGATGCACTTGACCTCTTAACCACACTAGCAGTAGTTTGGTATAGGCTCCAAAGGAGGTAAAGGCCTGAGCTGTGACCAGGCCAAGAACTCCTCTGGTCCCAATCTGTTCTCTGAAAACCCACAAAGGAGCAGAGTGACACAATGAGCATCTATGCATATGAGCTTGGAACACCAGTTATGCAGTTAGCACGTGAATAATGGGTGGCTTTTCCAAGACTCATTTATCAAGGAACAAAGAAAGTTGTGGGTACAAGGAGTCTCATGCATATCTTTCCTATTGCATGTAATTTGACTGAGACAACCACTTTATCTATAAATATGACAGCTAAGGTGAGCTGCCTTTGAACTCTCCCTGCTAGGTAGTGTGGGTGCATGGTGGTGATCTCCCCTTGAGCTGAGACACCTCTCAAGGTTGCTCCTTGAGGCAGAGAGACCTTTTACCAACGGCAGATCTTTGGTAAGCGACTGATATTGTGTATAACCTTGTAGTATGGTAATATTGATTCTGTCTTGGTAACTTTGATTGCATGCTGAATTGATAAATCTTGCATATATAATCCCTCAGACATAAACCATTGTCCAAGTCTGAGACTAAGATTGGACCTAGCCACACCTAAGCTCCATCAGGAGTTTAGAAAGCAAGGGGGTCTATTCTGAACCTCATCACTCAACAGGAGGGTCCTCTGTACCCTTTGCATCCTCAGTCTCTCTGTGAACCACTTGAACTCAAGTGTAACCCAATTTTCCTGTGTATGTTTCTTCCATGCAGTAATTAAGAGTGAACCTTGCTATCGAACTTTCAATTGCACTTTTATAAATCACATTAAAACCACTTTTGCTAATACCTTTGGGGATTTTTTTTTTTACCTAAATCACTTATTTGTGGCAAATTGGCATAGTCAGCAGGATGGCATGTAGTATCACTGATTACTTACGGAAGCATGGAATAAGTCCCAGTCCCAGATTCTCAGAAGAATGGGCTTGTGATAATTGGCATGATTGGGAAGCTGTGAAAACAGCTAAAAGTGGCTGGGGGCGTATAAAGGATGGAAAAGGGGAAGGAATTATTTGCAAAATGCTAGGTACCTGTTTAGAAGCTGCTTATCAGTATAGGAAAAATAGCAATAAAAAGGAGCAAGACCAAAAAGAAGAAATAGAAGGCAGAAAGGCAGCTGAATTAATACTGTCCTTGAAAACTGAGCAGCTGCAGAAACAATTACAGGAAGAAAAGGAGAAAACACAAAAGGTGGAAGAAAAGATCGAGATGATGCTCATGCAGGCCCCACATCCCCCTAACGCCATGCAAATTAGGAAACTAATAGTGTCCCCAGAGGATTGGGATGGTGATATTTGGGGTGATCCTGATGACTATGATGAGGGAAGTGATGACCCCTTGTTCCCCTCATTCCTCTGAATACGAGGCTAGACCCATCATTAAAGCAGAATACATTCTGATTCCAGTTGGCCCTCAACGACAACTGGTGAAATTTCTAATAGATACGGGAGCACAAATTTCAGTACTAACACAACAGAATGCCAAGAAGCTGGCGTGCAACCTGGATGGCAGAGTTAAAATTACTGGAGTGAATGGAGCAAGTGCTATTTGCCAAACAATGAAAGTTAATTTGTGGCTCCTGGGCAAGAAGCGCATGTTGTCTACTCAATTTGCAATCAAAGACCACAATGAAAATATTTTGGGTTTCGATGTTTTGAACAGCCAGACCTGGTGCCTGCCTCATGGCAGCGTATGGTCCTTTGGTTCAAGCATTAACCCAACCCTGACAGAAACTGGGAGGCTGCAGTGTGTGTACTTCGCGCAGCCCCCATGCTCCCTGATTCAAGGGTTACTAATGTACCACAATACCCAATTTCTGCTGCAGCACGAAATGGAATTTCTGAAGTAATAGCAGACTTGGAAAAATGGCACATTGTTTTCAGAACTCACTCCCCATACAATTCACTAGTCTGGCCAGTCCAAAAGCCAAATGGGAGATGGCGTCTTGCAATTGATTATCAGTGCTTAAATGCCAACACAGCCCTGCTAATGGCTGCACTATCTAATATTGCAACTTTAACAGCCACGCTACAAGCGTCCGCACACCTATGGATGGCAGTGCTAGATGTGAAAGACATGTTCTTTATGATCCCCTTGAAGGAGGAGGACAAAGAGAAATTTGCTTTTACTTGGGAAGGTATACAATACACCTTCAACAGACTCCTACAGGGGTATAAACATTCACCCATGATTGCTCATGCTGTGCTTGCTGAACTCTTACAGGAAGTCTCACTCCCTCAAGATGTGAAACTGTACCAATATATAGATGATATCCTAATTGGAGGGATCTCCCCTGACAAGGTGGGAGAAGCAGCAGCAGCAGTGTGGCAAGCACTACATAAAGCAGAAGTTGGAGTTCCACCTGAAAAATGTCAAGGACCAAGTAGAGAAGTAAAATTTTTAGGTACTTGGTGGATTGCAGGTAGTGCAGCAATCCCATCAGACACCCAAAGTAAAATAGAACAGTTAGAGGCCCCAATCTAGGAAAGAATTACAACAACTTATAGGTACTTTAGGATACTGGAGGAAACATGTACCTGGATTTTCTATCATTACTTGCCCATTATACTCACCTTTTATGAAAGGGAAAACCATGGAAATGGAACTTGGAACATGAAGAGGCAGTCAATATGGCACATATTTATGACAAAGAGGCAAGAGGAGCAAATGTACTACCACTCTGAGTCGATAAAGTGGATTGACTGTAGTCATGGGGTGGAGTGTGACAGATGCACTCAACCTGTTAACCAAACTAGCAGTAGTTTGGTATAGGCTCCAAAGGAGGTAAAGGCCTAATACCTTTGGTGATTTTTTTGAGTGATCTAAATGACTCATTTGTGACAGCTGGAACTCCAGTATGAACCTGAGTCAAAATGACTGTGACCTGTGGATGAGTCCATGCAGGAGCAGGACACCCCGAAGCATCTGTGGCTGTGGATAAGTTCATGCCACAGCAAGTACATCTCAAAGTATCTGTGACCATGGTCTGTGCTACAGCAGGTATACCTCTGAAGGGACTGTGGTCCAAGGATAAGTCTATGCTGCAGCAGGTACACCTTGAAGCATCAGTGGCTGTGCATGAGGTCATGCTGGAGCACCTCAAAATGTGTGGCCATGGATAAGCCCATGACAGAGCAGGTACACCCTTGGAGGGACTGCAGCCATGGGTAACGCCATGTTGGCGCAGGTTTACCTCTGAAGGGACTGTGGCTGTGGGTAAGGTCATGCCGGAGCAGGTATATCTCTGAAGGCATTGTGGCCCATGGAGAAGGCCATGCTGGAATAGGTGCACCTCAAAGCGACTGTGGCTGTGGATAAGTCTATGCCGCAGCAGGTATACCCCTGGAGAGACTGTGGCTCATAGATAAGGCTCCACTTGGAGCAGGCACACCTCTAAGGGACTGCAGTCTGTGGATAGGCCCAAGCTGGAGCAGGGGCAAGGGGAGGAGTTCATTGCAATGTTAAACCCTATAACCTGGCCCAAAGGGGCCAGGGGTGGAGGTTGTAATGGAAATACCTTTCAATTGTTGTAACCTGGGATTTGAGTTGCATGTTATAGGAATTACTGCAGCAGGAACCACCTGAACCAATGGAGGAGAAGCCTTACAAGAAGCAGTGCAAGTGCAGCAGTGACCCAACCTGAGCTGGCTTTGGTGCCCAAGAACTCCAAGCAACACACCACCTCTCCTGTCCTGAGTGACCACCATAACAGATGGAGCCCAAAGTCAAGAACTAAATGAACTCAATGGACATTTTATGGACATTTATGGACATTTCACAGACATTTTATAGGGGTGGTCCATAGACTAAGGGAATGATATCTCTGTATTTTATCAAAGGATGGGAAGGGTGGTGGTGGTTAATGAGGATGTATTGGATAGTGTGAGAGATGAGCATGATGTAAGTGGTACGGAATAAGGGGTGGAGAATGTGCTGGCTTTGGCTGGAATAGGGTTAATTTTCTTCCTAGTAGGTAGTATGGGGCTATGTTTTGGATTTGTGCTGGAAACAGTGTTGATAATACAGGGATGTTTTAATTGTTGCTGAGTAGTGCTTATACTAAATCAAGGACTTTCCAGCTTCCCATGCTCTGCCTGGTGCACAAGAAGTTGGGAGGCGACACAGCTGGGACAGCTGACCCCAACTGACCAAAGGGATATTCCATACCATATGATGTCATGCTCAGCATATAAAGCTGAGGAAAGAAGGGAGGGACATTTGAAATGATGGCATTTGTCTTCCCAAGTAACTGTTATGTGTGATGGAGCCCTGCTTTCCTGGAGATGGCTGAACACCTGCTTGCTGATGGGAAGTAGTGAATGAATTCCTTGCTTTCCTTTGCTTTTGTGTGTGGCTTTTACTTTACCTATTAAACTGTCTTTATCTCAACCCATGAGTTTTCTCTCTTACTCTCCTGATTTTTCTCCCCCATCCCACCAGGGGGGAGTGAGTGAGCAGCTATGTGGTGCTTAGATGCCAGCTGGGGTTAAACCATGACATGCTCTTAATTCCATTTGTACAAGCTTCCTGGGAAAATAATGAACTGAAGTACCTCTATCTCTTCCCACCCCCATTTCCTCATTCACATATTTTTCTTCTAATAGTAGCAACTGAAGCTTAAAATTCAAGGATAGATCTCAAAGCTGTTAATGCTGGCTCAGGAGAGGGACATGGTTTAACACATGATCCTGCCATTAGTGTTTCTTGGTGGCTACAACACTCACAGGAGGTGGCCATGGTGAATCTGACCCTGTGGTATTCTCTGCAAAGATCAATTTTAACCAATTCTAATTCTTTTTAAAGTATTGTAGAGTGATGTTTTTGATATCTTAACTATTACATTAAATTTAGTTGTTTATCTGCAACTGTGATCACACAAGCGAGGTATTAGATTAGATTTTATGGATTCTGATACACAGCTTTTACTGGTTGAGCAGAAGTGCCAGTAATGTAACTTGCAAGAACAGCAATAAAGAAATCTTTCAAAACATCCTCATATATTAGGAAATGTGTGCCAGGTTCTGAGCAAGAGAGAATAAATGCAAGCTGTGGAGTTGACCATAAAAGGTACTGAATTCCTCCTGAGAGGCAATCATTTAGCAATTGTCAGGAGAATAATGGCAATTTATGGGAATGCAGTTAGAGACAAGGAGAGAAATAGAAATGTCATTTGGTGGCCAATAATAATGCTGTGTTTATTCATAATCACAGGAAGATCTAGAAATGGGCTAAATAAGAAAACACATGAACAAACAGGCTAAATGGAAGGAACTAATCTGGTAACTATTGAGCTATAAGTGTGACAGATTAAGGGCTTGGAGAAGCTCAGATTAGTTTGGCTTCAGGGTAGTGTTAGGCAATGTTTCAGGTTTAACTTAACAAAACAAAAACCAACACAAAAAAAACCAAAAAAGCATTTGAGAATAGGTTTTTTTATCTTATCTCTTGGAAAGTCCTTTTTATTCCAAGTAGGTTTAGGTGTATAATAAATATATATATTCTATTTATATAATTATATGTAACTTTATAAAAAGTTACATGTAGAACATATATGTGTATATGTATAAATTGTATAATAACAAGAGAACTGCATACTTATAGGCATTGTTGTACATGCTGGTGTCTGCTTCAGACCAGAGGGCATTTACAACAATCTCCTTAGAGCTATTCCCCTGCCCAAGATTGCCCTTGCTCAGGTAACACACACACCACTTTCTTGCCATGCCTCCATATTTTCACAGTTGTGGTCCCTATAGTAATGTGTCTGTAGCTAGTACAAGGTCCACTGATGCTTTCTCTCCAGCTTTCATCTACCTTCTTGCAAGGCCTCCTATTGCAAACCTGAAACATGAATAATGAAAGGTGTTGAGGAGCATGGATGTGGATCTGCAGACAGCTCCTGCTTGAGGAGGCAGCTGGTGCCATGGTGAGCAGCACTATGGCAAAGGGCCTCCATTTCCCATGCTCTTGCCTCTGTTCCCTGGACAACGGTGACTCGGGAGGAGGAAATAATGGAGGTTTGCAGTATCAAAGTACACACCTGTATCGCTTCAAATTGAGCCCTTTAGGAGAAAAGTTATGAACTGGGACCAACCACTAGATGGAGACATGTACATGTAGACTGTACAGGTACAGTATACTGTAATTTTTCCAAACTGTGCCAGTAAGACTGATATATAATGCTGTCCTGGTTATAGCAAAGAGCAAGAGAAAAATCCATTAAATTATGTGCTTAGATGCACTTGTTCTTTCCTATTGAATGATATTAAATTTCAGTTACTTAGTGTTATGTGTATTGTGCAGTACAGAAGTTGGTGCAGTGATAAGTACTCTATTTTATTAAGTCAAATATAATGAAAAGCCTAAGGCAGATAACTAACCTAGTGTCATTTTGGTAAATGTTCTTATTTCCTTTTAATAGCAGAAGTGCTGGGTGTGGGTGTGTTTTCGGAGGTGGGAACATGGTCAGCTTTATTTACAATACAACTAACAGTATGGCATACCATTGTAACATAACGCTTTATAGACTTTGTCAACACAACAGTTACAGGAACTCTTAAGGTAACAAAGTCAAGCACCCAAAAGTTAGGAAATACAAGAATGAAGGCTTGCATATTAAGAATAAGGAGCAAATTGCAGACTCATTTGTAGCACTATGGTGTGGTCTCTAACCGCAGTGTTGCCATTAATATGTGGTGTCTCTGCTTTATTCAGTGTGCTACTGGGAAACTCAGAGTGAGCAGTCTTCAATATTTTTTCACCCTAATTGTACACAGTGTGGCCCCAGCCAGCTCTACTGAACAACAGTCATGTGAAAGCTTCAGAAATCTTTTTGCCTTTATGCATCCTCTGTGAAATGAATGGATGGCATTATCCCCATGTTATAGACAGAAGGGAGAAACACAAGGAGAAATATCTGCTGAGCACAGGTACCTAATATGTCTTTATTTTTCAGACAAATAAGAACACTCCTGGAGCCATGGAGATACTTTTATCTATGACTGCATTCACACACTTCAATTGCAAGTCATCTCTCCAATACGCTGGCTCCTTATACCGAGTATTTTAAGCACTGCATCAGATAAGGCAGAAGTTCTGTGAAATACATCTTCTTGCATTGTGTGACACTGACTTATCCTACCTACTGGTCAAGTTAATTTCCTATTTTTCTTCTTGCCATTGACAGCCTTGGTTTTGTGAAAACTCTGCCATCTTATCTTTCAAAGGATTTTGTTGCAAGCTGAGTAATTCAGTATAGCAGTCATCTTTTCCTAGAAGACAAGTCACTATTGAAATGAGAGTTACATCTGGTTGCCAGCTACCTCATATGTCCCAAAACTGATATTACTTGGTGTGCTGGTTTTGGCTGGGGTATAGTTAATTTTCTTCATAGTAGCTAGCATGGGGCTATGTTTTTGGATTTGTGTTAAAACTAGTGTTGATAACACAGGGATATTTGTTACTGCTGAGCAGTCCTTACACAGAGTCAAAGCCTTTTTTGCTTCTCACACCATCCCACCACTGAGTAGGCTGGGGGGGGCACAAGAAGCTGGGAGGGGACACAGCTGGGACAGCTGACCCCAACTGACCAAAGGGATGTTCCATACCGTATGACGTCATGCTCAGTATATAAAGCTGGGGGAAGAAGAAGGAAGGAGGGGACATCCAGAATGATGGCATTTGTCTTCCCAAGTAATCGTCATGTGCAATGGAGCCCTGCTTTCCTGGAGATGGCTGAACACCTGCCTGGCCATGGGAAGCAGTGGATTAATTCCTTGTTTTGCTTTGCTTGCATGCATGGCTTTTGCTTTACCTGTTAAACTGTCTTTATCTCAACCCACAAGTTTTCTGACTTTTAGTCTTCTCATTCTCTCCCCCATCCCACTGGGGGGGGAGTGAGTGAGCGGCTGTGTGGTGCTTAGTCGCTGGCTGGGGTTAAACCATGACACTTGGTTTGAAGTAAGAAAGGTTATGAAGTCTGGTGTTGCTCTCTAAAATGCAAATATGGGCAGCTCTAGAGGGAGGCAAATTGGAGGATATAGCTGCCTGCCCTAAAGGAAAAATTAGGTGAGAGCAAAATAAATTTCTCAAATGTATCCATCTTCTATCAGCAATAAGTGTTACCTGAAAAAAAAAGGGAAATTAATAAGGGAGAGTAATTTGGCTGAATATATTGATTGGGGAGCTTGGAAAGTAATAGTGGAAAAAGGCAAAAGAAAAATCCTGAGTTACCTTTAAAAAGAGTAAAATGGCTAATTTAAGGCTTTGAGTTGAAAGTGAAGAATTGAAAGTGAGTTACTGAATCTAATGTGGGCTTGGTGTCTCATCTTACAAAAATAGTGGAAAGAATTACAAAGACAGGGCCAATTCTGATATCAAGCATATGTTTCTATCTTCTTCAAAAAAAGTACATTTTGTGTAACAGTCACCTGTTTTGGAGAGCTCACTGAACCATCCTACCTCTTTATTTTATTTCTGAACTCTCTAATTTTGTGGTGAAATAATAAGACTGATTTTTCTATGAGTCTTTCTCATTAGGGATTGCTCATATGTTCCCTTGTTGTGTGAATGGTGCCAAACTGGAGGTGTTCCTGGTGAAAGGAAGCGTAGAGTTTTGATGAGTAGCTTTTGTGTGTGCCTGCCTGGCTTTCTCTTCATGAAGATTTTGCGTCATTAAGGTTACTTCTAACATACATTTTCTTTCTGTCACTGTGACAAATGTATTTTAATAGTTCTTGATTTCTCTGTTTTGTATAGCTATCATTCTCCACTTGTTTAAGGGAGGAGCTTCTCTCTCGAAGAGATAATACTTTTTTGAAAGAGGTGTTTCTATCATGGTTCAGTTAATTGACTTGTATTGCTTGCAGTTCAGCTGATTGCAGTATTTTGCAATTACAAGCTGCTTTATATAGCTTCTTCCATATAGTATATTGACAAATGTTTTATTATCATTTATACAAAAACAGATTATGAATTCAAAGGCAGGTGCATAGTTTATGCAAAGCAATTACATACTTTCTTTGAAATAGAGCACCTGAACACAGCAAAATGAATGAGGTTGACAGATTTTGTGGTACACTGAGTTTGAAGTTCATAGTGTTTTGGAGTGAATTTTAAAGTTCAAGACAAACTGAAGCTTATTATGTGCTTAATTATGGAAATAATAATGAATTACATATAAAGCTAAGATTTCTGATCTTAGTACCTGCAATAAAAATTGGAGATGTTAGAAAAAAGAAGGTATATTTTCCTACACTATGCAACGTGTGGACCTTGCATCTATGCATCTCAACCCACTTGTGAAGGCGATTGAGTTAAAGTATGCTGCTCTCCAGCTGTACAAAAGGCATGTGCACACTCAGCATGTACTAGCATGAATCTCTGCCTTCTAGGAAATAGCTTAACTATTGCCTAATAGCTTAAGAAATGCAGTAGGAAAAAAAAACTGCAGATTCTACTCGTAATGAACAAACTTTGAAAGATCCTGAGTTTTGGCTGGCTTGCCTATGTCATAAATGTGTCTTCTGGTTTTGCCCCCTCCCCCCCACCATCTCTTCATTATCAATAATAAAAACCTAGGGACTTACTTTCCCATCAGGACAACACGATAAGATACTGCCATCTGGCAGTGGTGACACATCTCCTCTTGAACTTGTACCACGCACAAAAATATCTTTGGAGTTACTGCTGTGTATAATCCCAGTATTTCAGACTCTTTTGAACTCTCAGAAAGTGTACTTATTAAAGAGAGTCCCTGGGGAATGCAAGTAGCTGCAGGATATGTAGCAAAATTCCTGTTGTGTTTGCATGGTGTCTGGGTACAGGTATTTTGGAAGGTATTGAGAATTTAAGCTCATGTCTGAAAATATTTATGCATGTGAAAATCTTTGTGCCCTGAAAAGTGCTTCTGAAGTCCAGAGGGCTGGTCACGAGCAGAAAAGCTAATCATGTATTCGGTGTCTATTCATAGAGGCCTGAGGTTGTTATGGACTTCTCTGATCCACTATTTCCCCCCACCCCCCTTATGTTAGGATCATATGACAAGAAAGCAGAATTCTGATGTGTTGTTTGACTATAAGCTTTGAATATGACCAGCATGTTTTAATAATAGCTTAAAGTTAACCACCATATTGAATGCTTCTATGATTTTTATCAATTCATTGGATGAACAAAAAATCAGGATGATAGAAGAGCAGTACTGCTTAAGTTAGCATTGGCCAAAAGATTTTTAAACCATTCTAATATTACCATTTCTATGGCTTTTGGAATGTCCTCAGTTTTAAGGTACTTGTGTTCTCAAAGGATTTGAGGGAATATTTGAAGCCATTAACTCTATATCGGACTTTGTTTTGGGCTTAATTGATTGTTAAGGGATATTACAGAATAGTTATGCTCTAGGAAGGAATGTACTAGAAATAATCCTCTCTGAAGAACTGTACGGTTTGATGTACACTGCTGAAGCAGGAAATGATGACCTTTTATTAATCAGATAAAAAGTCTGAAAAATAATAAGTCAACTTGTATAGATTTATTTTGGAAGCAGGATCAAGTATCAGCACAGACTGCTTTTGGACTTGCATCTCAAGTGCAGAAAAACTTTATTAGCTATTGTTGATACTGTTACAATAAATCAGAAGAGGAAATCTGAACACTATCTGAGTAGCGAAGGGGGTGAGATATTAAGGGTCACCAATGGTGTCCCAGTTCAAGAAAGCATTTAAATTCCTACCATCAAGTAGGTCCTTAGGTCTGACTTCAGCAAAACGCTTTTCTGAATTGTGGCATGCATGGAAAATACTTCTCACTGCTTACATAAAGCTACCGGAGTAGTACACAGATCATCATAAATATATGGCAATTAATGTCTTATTGAAGTATACCATCAAGCCTTTCGTGAACACTGCATTTCACAGAAATGCCACTGGTAAATAATAAACAGTTTTTAGCTCTGATTTTCATGTATCTTTATCTGCAAAGCTATGTTACCTTGTGCCTTCGAATACAGCTTTTCAGGGAAAGGTAGCTAAAATATGCAGGTAAAAACGTTTTAAGACTCAAGGAATCATTGTGTGTCTTTGCATGTTGGACACTTCTAAAATTTTGTTACCTTGTACTCTATCTTGAAGAGACTTCCTTGGTTTTAGTGGTATCAAACCCCTGTTTCTAGCCTTCATTGCTCATGATATGTTATTTTGAAATGCTTGCTGCTTAAAGGGGGCCTCCCCCCGATAAAGGCTATCTTAGTGAAATTGCACAGTTGAGAAGAAGGATAGAGGGGGAATTTTTGAGTTATTTAAAAATAAGTTGTATGTTTGGGAGCTGATCGGGGACTGTGAACATGGGAGAAAGCAGCAACAAAATTAGAATGCTGATACTTTGTCTACTTAGTCTTCCCTATGGCTCTTCACTCCGTTTTCTCCCTAACTACACTTGTTATCTGTGGAAGCTTTTTCCTGCTCTTTTATAATGCTCATCTCTTTCTTCCCATTTTCCAATATGCTTAGCCATCTCTCTTTCTCTTTCTTATCTTCTCTTTTTCTCTTTCTCTATTTCTCTTCATTATAATGGTCAGTCTTTCCCTGACTTTTCATTCTGAATAGCTCAGGACTTCTTGGAAAAGTTAACTTGATAACAGGGGTTTTCTTGACCAGACACCTTGACCGGAAATGGTGTTGTCTTCTGCCTCATTAGATTTTTATATTGTTTCATCACCAGTTAGTTGAATCCTGGACCTTGCTACTCATTCTTCACATCCAGTGGAAATACAGAATATTTTTAGGGTAACTGCAGTTTATATTTCAGCCAATGACTTTAATCTTTTGGAATTTTTATGCTCTTTCAGATCTATTAAATGAACTGAATTGCTGAGACAAGTGCATAACATTCAGTTCAATGCTCCTCATCAGAGTTTGAAACTGGCAAAATCCTGAGCTCTTGAATTCTGCTGAAGCATGCTCGTGCCCAGGCAGCAAGAGGCACATAGCTAACAAGGTGCACCAAACCCAACCCGAGGCAGGGAAGGGTGACACTCTATAAAGGTACAGGAGAGAGGGGCAGAGCTGTGTATGGTGGAAGTAGAGACCAAAAGGAGAAGGAAGATTACCTGATATGTTGGCAAGTAGAGAAGGGAGAGACAGTCTGGAAAGGTGGAGAAGGAAGCTGAAGAAATGAGCACTTGGGAAAAGGGTATAAGGAGGGGGTAAGGCATGTCCAAGGGAGGAAGAGGTATCTCCTGGGAGGACATCCCTGTAAAATGGATTACCAAGTGCTGATCCAGCACGCTATACATGCTCTTAACTTCAAACATATGAAGTCAATGCACTTAGAGTAAGTGCATTATAAGTAACCTATTGAATCAGAGACAAAGTGTGCTACTCCATGTTTAATTTAGCCCTTACATACATTTAACTCTTCAGTGGACTCCTGTGAGCTATATCTTTTTAAAAGTTTGCAGAATCATGCGTGCTTTTGTATGAGAGAAAATTCATCCAAAGTAATTTCAATGGTAGCACAAATGTACAGCATGTTCGTTTGTAGAATTCTGCATTTGTCTTTTGGCTATTTAACTGAGTTTAATCACTCATTTGTTACTCTCTTTCCAGAATACCAGCTCCGTTTTGCTTTGTGCAGTGATAACATATGATCCGATCCAAAGCCTGCTGAAGCTAGTGGAAAGACTCATTACTTCCGTAGCTTTTAGATCTGACCTGTAATATACACAGAGGCCCAGATGAAAAAGGATAGCTTTTGAATATCTGCAGGAAGAGATGCACATTATGCAGCTTTAATACTGGAGTGTCATAAAACTTCAAGAACCCACTTTTTGCCTTTTTTTGTAAATTAGAGCTATTTTTATTGCACCTATAGGTTTGTAAAAATGCAATTATTCTTTCCACTCTTAAAGGAAGAGGTTAGCACTCTCTGAAGTTAACAAGATCACTATGCTAATTATTCCTTCTGTTATTTCCATTTATAAAGGTCTACATCTTTTTATTGTTACTGTTGCCTCCAGGGTAATTTTCAGGAACTTATTCTGATTCAGTCTACAGATGTGTTATTGAAATGCATATGAAATGGGCCTGCTCTGACAATAAGTGTCATGCCAGGATGACAGAATTGGATCTGCTTAAGTTTGCTCCCCAAACTTATGACACTTTGTAAATGACATTTCCAGATCATTACTCTCTATCAAATATGATGGGAAACTTTCCAAGAGAGAAATTGGAGCTAAATACCCCAACCCAGGAACTTTCAAGTATTTATATCCTTTAGGCTTACTTGCATGATCCTACCCTTTGTTGCAGGGATGAGCAGCAGGGGACACAGAGCTAGGAGTTGGGAATTGTCAGCACAGTTCAGGGAATTCAGTAAGCCCAACGCAGACAAACTGGGAGGCTTGCAACTGCACTTCAGCATCAGTATGCAGCTTCAGAAATCACTAAGTTGATTTCCAGAGATGCTGAGTGCGGTACATTTTCCCTTTTCATCATGGAGGAAAAGGTATCTTGTGAACAAAGTGCTCAAGATTTGGAGTTGGCCTCTGGAAATATAAAACCAAAGATGCAGCAGGAAAATAGTGAGCTGTACTGGACCCTTCCAACACCACTGTGAGGAGTAACCCTGTCATAGCTTGACGCTAAACCTGAATTATGCTTAATATTTTTAACAGTGAAGACAAGTTTTCCTAATGTTTTTTGACCTGAGACACCTCAACCCAGTAGGGAGTGTAAAGGCTAAAAAACAGCAGAAAACTTGATTTTGATGTGATTTAGTGAAAAAATAAAAACTTGCACTAGCCTTTGGGATGGGCACAAAGTTTTCAGGCCAGTTTCTAAGAGTTATCTGAGGTCACTAGAGAAACTTTGCTGTGATTAAAGGTGGTTTGGAAAAAAACCTTTGAGTCTTTTGAGTGTTGTAAAACTTCAAGAACCCACTTTTTGCCTTAGAGCTATTTTTATTGCACCTATATGTTTGCAAAAATGCAATTACTCTTTCCGCTCTTAAAGGAAGAGGTTAGCACTCTCTGAAGTTAACAAGATCACTGAGTCCTGCATGCTAGTTGACCCCATATAAGCTTTCAATTACTTGGACATGTATAGGCCTCAAAAATTGGTGCTATGTCTATTTCCCTTCAGCTGATTCTTTTAAACAGCTTCAGCAAATGTAAAGCAGCTTTTTCCAAGAGCCCAGTGTTACTCATTTTTCTTTCCTGGTGATAATTACTAGAGTTGTTAAGAGTTAGCATGACCTGTGTGCTCTGCTGTGATTCTGTTAGTGAAATGAGGAATGGACACTGTAGCAGGAACTCCAGTTGTTTGGTTGCCTACTTAATCATGGTGACTTCCCAGCTCAAGCATCAGCCACTCATTTGCTCCCCACCCCAATTTGAGCTGCTTCAGCAGTTTCAGTTTATATTCCAAAAGTCTTACTTTCACCTCTGTATGCCAAGGTCTGCAGGTGACTGCTGCAGGAGTTTGGAGGCATTTCAGCCATTCTTAGCCAGTTCCTTTGCTTATTTCCAGTTCTTGCAGAATAATTTTCTAAGTGTATCAGACCAATGCAGAGTATTTCAGTGTCTGGAGTACTGCACTGGAAGGGCTAGGTTCACGCTTGATTTGTGACACCGGTCAGATTGTGTAGGTGTTTGTCTGTTATTTGCATGTTTGAGGTATGGTATGGTTTATCTTTATGATATTCAGGAAATGCATCTCTGATGCAGATTGCTGTCAGTTTTTCTTTCATTCCTGGTTTCTCCATTTTTCTCTTCTGTTGTAAACATTACTGTCTATGCTGTCAAAATAGCAATTTATTTTGAGACAGACTGTCTTCTCATGAAAATTTCCATCCTAGAGAGTTGGTGGCTGCTGTGTGCTGACTGTTCAGTATTACCAAGTAACAGAGCTAACCTCTACTGTAGAGTCAGGATACCTCTATTTGTAAACCATCGACAACAGGTAGCCCTGATATACTTTCTCTAATAGGATTTCATCATGTTTCTATGAGCAGCTGAAATAAATTGCTTTAAAAAAAGTGCCATATCACATTAAATGGGGTTATGTGCAGTTATCCTCTGTCATGTGAAATAACTCACAGTCTCACAAAATGCAAGCTGGGAAGCAAGCCCCAGGCATCTTAAGATTCTTTTTTTTATTTCTTCCTAGCCTTGGAAATACTTGAAATAGCAATTTAAACAGAATCCATAGCCCTGTACAACAGTAGACTGGTACAGACTTTTTTCTTGTTTAAACGTGATCCTGCCATCTTTATCAGAAAAATATGCTAACTTGGAAGAAGTTCAGTGAATTCTTTTCAAGCTGTTTTCTGTGAGGATACCTTAACATTTCTAGCCTTATAACAGATTTTGTGTGTTTGTGGTATAAAATATATTTTGGATAAGAAGTTTAACTGAATTCTTTAGCAAATATCAGCTGAACTAATGTTATTGATAAAACTATTTTATGGGGACACAATTAGCATAACAAGTCTCAATTTATTATGGACTGTTAGGTATTCTCTTATAACTGTCTTGAATTGTCAGTACTGTGTTCAACAGAAGATTAAATGTAAATGTTTTATATCTTGGAAAACCTGAAGTAGGCAAAAATGCGTGCAACTGAATGTCTCTGTGCATTCTTGACCTCTGAAAGCACAGAAAAATTCTAGAATGAAGGGTGCACCGTCCTTTTTTCTTTTCTCCCATCATCCCCAAAACCAGCAAGTTTTGGACCTAGTGATTTGACACCTGGTTTTGAAGGAAGAGCAGTCAGGTTTTAATTTTTATTCCAAAGAAGTAAGCCACTGCTAGCTTTGCAGGCTGTCATCTTGTAATATTTTAAAAACAATTTATTTGTAAATAAAATAGCTGATAACTTTTTTTCTTAAATATAAGTCTGGAGTGCATTTCAATATGCAACATGACTGTATGTATTGTCTGTTACTGGTGTCCAACAAAAAGGCTTGGTCAGAATTGTCACTATTGATATACAAAGATACTTCTGTCTAGAAATACATCATTCTAGACGAGTGTCACTAGTACTGGCTGCTTATGCTAGAGGTACTGTTACCCTTCCTCTCCATCCCCTGAGTCCTGAGGAGGCCAGAGAGACACAGTAGGCTTTTGGCAGACCCTATTGCTGCTGGCACTGGCAGTATCCCTGCCATCATTCCCATAGCCTGGGCCCTGAACCCCAGTCTACGGGATTCCATCTTGTAAACAGTAAAATGAATATAGTTTATTTCCAACTGTCTGAAACTGGTTTTCCTAAATTATTTTGCAAGTACTTAATATGCTTCAAGAAATCTAATTGGGCTTGTGAACTACTCACAAATTGTAAAATAGAATATATTGTGATGAATGTTCTGAGTAGTTCTATGCAGAAGATTTTTGAAAATGTCAATAGTTCAAAACACTGCTAAAATGGGCTCTGGCTAACCTGAGCATAAACTGCTTGTATGTTATGTAAAACACAGGTTTTCTGCTTCTTTAGTTGTTACTAAGTATGAATTATCATGAGAAGAGACAGGAAACTCCAGTGTGTGAAAGTAAGGGTGCATGCAAATGTATACTTTGTTAGACACAAATGTAGTCTTGTCTCAGTATTATCTTAGATAGCTATTTTCAAACTTATTTCTCTGTATACACAGTATCTGTCTGTCTTAAATTTAAAGAATATATACAGCCACTATAGTTTTAAAACTGTACATACTCATGTGTACAAATACATATAAAAGTGGTAAGAAAGCTGTTTCCAATATTTCTGCAGGAGCTTAGTTTTGATACTCAAAACACTGACATCTTTGACCTCTTTTGGCCTGAATAGGTCTAAAGCCAGTTAATCCATTAGTTCCAACAAGAGTGCTCAGAAGGTTAAAAACATAAGAAAAGTATACACCCAAATTAAAAGGTGTAGAAAGATAAGTATACTATTTTTGCACCTGATTGATTGACCCGTTGTGGAATATCAACAAAGTGCTTGGAGATAAGGGCCCAATAAAACAGAACTAATGAAATTTTCTAATGAAAACAGAACTGTGGAATGTGATTTCAAATAAATCTTTCAAATGAGGATAAACCACTCTGAATACATGTGGCTTAATAGAATATAATTGTTTTAATCGGTGTTTGGCATACACCATCATTAACTACACAGATAATTTCTATCTTGTTTAATAAGATATTAATCCCACAGCTATGCAGCAGTATGTGGAAACTGTGTTATCCAAAGGCTAGTGTCAGTTTTCTTTTTCCCCAAAGCCTTATTATGGAGAAAGAATACTTGGATAGTTACTGGTTTATGAAGCTGCTTTGATTTTTATGTGTAGGAGTTTAAGCTGGTGTATCACAGTACTTCAGCAGGGCTCACATTCACAAAAACACACTGTCCTTCAGACATCTGAGGCCCATTTCAGAAACATTTTGCTTTGCCATTTCACCAGCAGAAATTACTGAAGGACACAAATCTATCTACTTTCCCCTGTACACAGAAAAGCCTCCCAGGCAGAGGTTTCAGTTCAGCACATTCATTACCTTTTAATTGCTTCTAAATTGCATTGTGACCTGCTGCATCAATAGCCGGATCTAACAGAAACTAGCACAATCTGAGCATATGTGTTGTTAAAAGCTTAACTGGCAGTTGTTTTGCTATTGGACTAGATAAAGGACACTGCATGAAGGACACTGTCATTTTGGGATGTTTTTCAATAACATATCATTAACTTTGGAAGTGGCTTTAAATATCAGCTTGTTTATATGCCAGAAACATTTCTTTGGGGCAATGAGCAGCATAGAACCTTGTTATATCACTATAAGATGTGAATATATATATTTTCAGTTTTACTTCTCACTGACTGAATGTAAAAGTTTCAATGTCAGCTATGGCATGTAAGAGCTTCCACAGAAAATGTACTTGCATGCAAAGTCACAACTGAATAAAGCATTTTATTTAAAATTCTAGGCCATGGTATAAAAATCACCATTGGAGTAAAGATAAGCTTGAATACGTTTCAGGCTGAGCCACAGCAAGCACGACGCCATAAAAGGTAAGCTATCATACTAACCACTGCGGAAGCTAAGGTATAAAAAAAAAAAATTATTGCTCCCCTGGAAGACTTATTCAAAGCTATTTTGCAATCACTTACAGAATGTAACCACACCATCCTACCTACTAATAATTTTAGCCAGCTAGCATATGTTTGTTATTCCTTTGTTTTACTCCTCCCCACCAGAAAAAAGTACAATTACCATGAGCCTAAGTGTGATGTTGTCTCTGTATTGCGTTTCCTTTCCTTCACCCTTTACATTTAGTAATGCATGTGTATAGGGTAAGTGTCACTAAAGGAGCTCTTGCTCCTTTACAATTTTTTGGAGGATGCTCTTTGTATCTTTTTTTTGCTAGAAGAGTGTTTGGTTAACAGCAAACAGCACTATTTTTACATGGCAGCTTCCTTTGAAATTGCCGTACTTTAGGGATTGTATCTGTTGTTATAGCTTAACACCAATGACTTTTGTCCGCTACAAAGACTACTGTGGCTTCATTCTGTAAGACATTTTCCACTTTAGAGTGAGGCATCATTTGGAATGCTCCACAGACTGCATCAGTCTCTGCAACATGGGATACTGGAGGGAGACTCAAAGGAAGGTAGTTAGACTCTGTTCCCAGATGGTTTGTCTATTGGCTAATATACACTAATATATACAAATGTTTAGATCGTTCTTGTGCTGTTTTCAAGTTTTGAGGCCACAGTTTATTGAATTCTTTCATCAGAACAGGCTTTTCCCAAGCCTGCTGGGAATACTTGAAATCCTAGGTGTCCTTGAACTGCAACAGCATCACCTAACTCCTCCCAGATTACTAGGTGTTATCTCTTCTACTATGGTATGAAAGGCACCCTGGAAGCAACGATGTGCTGGAAGTGGCACATGGAGTAAACTGGCAATGCTAAAAATTAGCAGAAATAGCAACAGGTTTCTGTGCAGTGATTCTTGGTGGATGGAACTGCCAGAGACCATAGAGAGGCACATCGTTACATGTTTACTGCCAGACAGATGGCTACCACATCCAGATAGAGGTCAAGTCCTCAGATCATATTCCAGTTTAGCAGCACCACCTTTCAGGTTGTATTCTTAATTTCACGTGCTTATTTGAATGTAGATGCCTGTTAGGGTACTGAGTGATAAGCATGAAGGGTATTGCAGCTGCGAATGATTTTTGCTTTATTTTGGACTACATCTACCTCAGCTATTACTAAACCCCAAATGTCTGCAAAGTATTCAGGAAATGTTGCAGACTGAAATGGAATGTTTGGCTGGAAATCATATAGGAGGCTATTATTGCCTTTTGTCTAGTTAGAGGCATGAACAAAATTAAGCTAATTAGATTTCCATTACATATAAAGAAAAATGCTGACTGAAAAATCTGTAGCCACAGTTATGTAAGCAATCAGACTATACATGGTCTTACTCTTCAATTCTGACCTTAAAAGCATAATATCTATCAAATATATGAAGTATTGCTTCAATGCTACTTTCAAATTTATCATAAGGATTAATAAATAGATTATGCACAAGCACTAAGCCTGGTTAAAGCAAAGTATTAGAAATATTAACTAGATCTATATTTATCAACTGCTTCTCTTTCAAAAGCATTTTGCTTTTGCTGCATTAAAAAAAGAAGCCCATGTTTCTGCTCTGTGCCCCAGAAAGCTCTCCTAGTACAAAAGATCTCTTAGACTAATGCATTTCAATAGAGTTCAATGGAGCATTTCAATGAAAGGTCTATCCCTATTTTTCTCCCCATACAGTAGCTTTCAAATGTTGACAGATATGATCTACTGCAATGCTCCGTAACCGTCTGATTGAAATCAAAGATAAGTTTTTGCTTGCCTTGAGCTGAGCAAAAGTTGACTGACCTAGCTAAATAAAAAGCTAAATTCAGAAGCATTAAAAAAAAAAACCACAAACAAACAAAAAAACCCCACCAAATACCAATGTCTTAATTTCAAAAGCTGGATGAGTCATTCCAGACTCAGGCTTTCATAGGGATTAGTCATTGCACTGTGGTCTCCGCTGTTCTCAATAAGCACCATATGATCTTTGAAGCAAGGACTTGCTGTCATACTCTGGCTCTGCCTGCAGGAAGCCAGCTGGATGGAAACAAGCTTGGACTTGAAGCCACATCTATCTGACTGCTCTTCATGAGCAGAAGGAATATCTGATTGTCTCTACCTGTTCACTTATGCATGCTTTTGGACCTATTGATTTTTCCAATGAGGTATGGGTCACTAAAGGCAAAGCTTACAAAGCAGAGTTTAGGCACAACACTTGTGCCTAAACACTGGATAACTATTGGGTGTGATAAGCACAGCATATAGCTTATAATTCACAACTATGATATCAAAGTGCTCCAGGAAAAAAGTGTTCAGACCTTCTGCTGTCCAAACATTTGTCAAATGCAAAAGATACCATTTCCTTTAAGTTTTCAAGTGTTATTTTTGCTATAGATCTATTCCGTCTTCCATATAATGAAAAACTGTTCTCGGTCACCATGCTCAGTCACCTAAGGCACTCTAGCTTTTCATGACTGTCTACATGAACTATCTAAAGGTGCTGTATGAAACCACCTTGGATAGCCTTCTGTCCTAGCAGTGGCAAAGTGAGGTTGAATATATGCTGGTAGCTGAAGTATGCTCCTGTAATTCTGGGGATAGCAGAGGTGAAGATGGATCCCCCATCCCAATTAGAGTAGCCTCTAGGCTGCTCAATTTTATGTTCAGCTGCCTGTGTTCTCAAGAGTCCATTTGGAAAGGGAGGTTTTCTAGAGCATAGTGAAGTATAATTACACCTGTGAAGGAAGTGGGGGCAGCATATGCAGCAGTATTCTGTTACTTGGGGGCCATCTCATCCTGGGGAAATTCTTGGGGGATTACTAGATTTTGGTGGAATTGGAAGATGAGATTCATCATTCTGTGTCAACTCAGAGTTAAAATATCCATTTAAAATATCTTTCCCTATGCAATCTCACAACCCTATGCAACCATGTAAGAAACAGAGGAAAGCTGGGAAGCTCAAATGACTTGTCTCTGTGGAAGAGCATTTTAGTCTGTTCTAATCTAATACCTGAATGAGGGTATAAAAGTAAACCAATTTACACATTTAGGGGTCAAGCTGGGGATTTTCAATAACAAATATTCCTTGGTCTGCCTTGATAAGGGATTCACGGAACTGAATGAGATTTCCTGAAGTACTCTATATATCATTGTCTATCAAGTTACTCTGCCTCTTTGGAGTTGTCTCCCAGCTCCAAACATATATATTTGCTCTTTTTTTCCAAGTCTGCATTGGTCCTAACCGCTCTAGTCTTTGGAACCATTACTCATGTTTCCTTTATTCTAGAAACATAGTAAGCAAACCATTGCAGCTGGGAGGCCACAGCTAATAACACCATAATACAGTTGGATATAACTGTTTAGGTCCAGCAGTTTGAGTCTAAGTACAGTCAGCTTTGACTGCCCTCTTATACAGCATGCATCCTAATGCATCATAACACACATTTGTTAATTGGTTTCATAGCTTATTCACTTACTGCCTATACCAATCATTCTTCTTACTGTGCTCCGGGCTGTATTCCCTGATTTCATGTGTCTTGCTGTGTAACCTTGGAAAGGGCATGAATGTTGTAAATTTTGAAATGAGATTTGAAATTAGCTTTCTTTGTGGGCTTTTTTTCCCCTCACTATAGTCTTGCAAGGGAATCACCTTTAGGCTTTTACTAAAATAGTTTGGCTTCTAAAGTACTGGTAATAAATTGTACATTCTAATGCTATTTCTTTACAGTTGCAACAAAATTGTAAATATAAGGACAATTTTCTTGTGACCTCTTTAGAGTTAAAACAGTTTGGCTGGCCCACCATCACAGTTTGATTATCTCATCTGTTAAAAATCCCAATGTTCAAGTGGAATACATATTTCCAGGAAAGTAAGATGTGGTTGGAGAGTTAGAAATGACCCTGTGGGTTGTGGGAAAGTGCAGCTGGGGGAGAGTCCTGGACACTAGGATCTAATTCTCTAGTTTCTTCTGTTGATTTTTAGGTGATTACACTTATTTAGTGTGAGAGCTGTCTAGATTCTTTCTGTGGGCAACTGACATCCAACATGTTATCAGCTAAAACAAGTGAGATTATCTAATGTTTGGGGATGTGCTTTCTTCTCTCTACAACGTACTGTGAGAATCTAAATAGCTAGTGTATACTGCATGCTTATGCTTAAGTAGCTGCAGGGAGGTGAGGTGAAACCCATTCCTGGAAACAAATCTTATGTCTGAGGAGGAACTTCTAAATGCATTTGAGAAAAATACTGATGGAATAAGAACATGCTAACAGTTACTCTTTTTTAATTTATTTATTTATTTATTTTCCCCTTCCATATAAAGCTCTTTCTTTAAGAAGAGTACCTAAGAAAAATCCTGTCTGGGAGATTAGAGAAAACAAATCCTTGAAACAAGTAGATAAATAATTTGTGAAAATTAATCTCCAAGTAGAATATGTGGAGATTTCATTGCTTGGATGCTTACAGTGAGGTTGGGCAAAGTGTTTGCTGACTTCTGTGGATTTGCAAAGACTTGCACTGTCAACTGGGCTGGAGCTGTAACTTCAAATCCTTATCAGCCAATCAGAACATGCTTCTTTTGCCTAAATTAGTGTCTTCAAAAAATCAAAGAACAGTCCTGTGTGTACAGAGAAATGAAGGACAGAGAATATATTAGTTGGTCCTCATATTGTTTTATTAATATTGTAGCTATTACATTTTTACACAGACAAGATAGTGCTTTATATTTTAGGCAGTTAAGCTTTTTAATTTTAGAAATGGTAGGGAATTTTATTGTGTAATAAAATTTTGTCTAGCTCCATATTTGCTGAGAGTTAAGATCCAAATAGAGAAAGGTCATCAAAACTTAAGTAATTCAAGCCTATCATCTTGTGCTTATAACCCCATAACATCTCAGAAAAGAAACTCATTATTGATTGTGCCTAAGGCCTAGGATAAAGTATGTCTCTATATAGTTAATTGTACCCCACGGTACTGCATCATTTCTGCTGTGGCAAGCTCAATTTAGTTTTGTGAAAGTATTACCCAGTAATATTTGCAGATAGGTCTAATAGACACCCATTAATTAGGTGACCACAGGAAATGTGGAGCTGCCTGGCTGGGAAATGTGACTTTGTAATGAATAATGTTTAGATGTGCCAGTATTAATGGCATCTCGGCATTTGTTGATATGTACCAGGGAAAGAAAATCAAAGAACCATTTAAATAGGGTTCAGCTGAACTTGTGTTTTTCATTGCAGATAGGTTAAAAGTGGCTAGTTCAAGATCAGATCCTAACCTGTTTCAATTCATTGCAACATTAAGCTCACAGGAAGTTTGAGACTGAACCTTACTTATTTATGTCTAGTCATCTACCAGTAGTAGAATGAAGAATAAACACAGTGTTTGAAAATAGCAAAGACTTGTCAGCCTGTGTCTTTCTCATTGCAACAATAAACTTGTTTACATAGTAGTACCTAGTTGGCTGGATGAGCTCAGCCTGTATGCTCTTGTAACGAGGCAGGAAGCACAGCATTTTGTAGGAGGATCTAAGCTTCCTCTCTGAGAGCACTTACTTATCTTGGGAATTGTTGCATTTAAGAACCATTTTAGCAACAAATCCATATTTTTACTGTTCTTCCTGCAAAATGGCTTGAAACTAAATGCACTGTATCACACACCAGTAGTGTGTAGTTGTAAAATAGTGCTGTGATTTCTGAAGTAGATGGCCTCCAAGGAGATGCCAAAAATCTACTTATTCTTTAGAGTAAGTCCCCTAAACCATAGTGTACCAATTTATTGCACCATTCATGTATTGCATGGCACTCTTACAAAGTGCCATTAATGTGACTTTGCTCTTGTAGATGTGTCTCTTCTCCTACCTACTACTTGCCTGTGAGTTCTCTTTTTCAACAGGGCAAAGATCAGTCAGGACTTACAGTCTAATAGTATAAAAACTGTAACATCAGTTTCTATAGCTGTATTTTTCTTGATGTATGCTTTGCTGTGACACTGTGGAAATGGAGTGGAAAACAGTTCAAATATAAAAGGCTCATGCCCCCTAGGATAGCACTTCTGCAGCAGCTATTGACCTTCTGTGACTAAAGCTTCTTTTTAAAAATGACTGTGGAAAAACAAGGACTACCTTGAGCAAAGGACTTCATTGTTATGAAGATTACTTTTTAAACATAATTAGAATTAACAAAATTAAAACACAATAAATGTCTGTAGCAAGCACCCAAATGCTCTTTGAAATAACCAGTCTGTTGTACCTGTCTTTATAGAACAGAAAACTAATAAACAGGAGGTGTTTAACATTTCAGATTACTTCTTTAGACTTTATTTATCCTTCGCAGAGTTTTCAAGTGTTCTGTGGAACTGTAAATTACTTCGTCTCTTGTTTTGCTCAAAATAAGTTATATAACAAAAAATATTGCTAAGAAAACGGTTGCGAATGTAGCAAATGCTCTTTGATATTACATCTAGTCTTCTTCAGCATGTTAAATTATTTTTTGGACTTTCAGATTAATTAGTGCTATATCAAGTTATTTGGAATAAAAGTAAACTGGGTGGAATTTGCAGAACTATATTTTTGCTCAGTGGATGGTTTCCATGGAAAGCCTATGCTACAGCAGAAGATTCTTTTTTTTTTTTTTTTTTGGGGGGGGCAGTATTTGAAGAAAAATAAGACTACATGAAAACAAATTTTCAGATTTATAGATTAAAAGAAAAAACTAAAGGTCTACTTTGCTGCAAGCATCAGTTAAAAGCTCCCATTTCTAATTTGCCTAACATGTGCAGGAGGAAAAACATTACTTTCACCAGAGTCAAATATAATCTTTGTCCAGAGTAACACCTACAGCTCATATCATTTCAATGAACTGAGTGATTTATGGTCCATGTTATATTATTTTCCAGGATGATTAAACAATGAGAGGAGAACATGAAATAATGAAGAAGTTAAGTTGGCAGGGTTTCTATAGCTACAATTTGTATGACTTGTATAATTGTTTAATGGAATAGTGATGAGGTTTATATATTCTTAACTGGAGGAAACTATAAGCTGGAAACATAATGTAGAACTTCAGCTGGCTGACTGATTTCTATGTTCAGTCCATGTATACAAAATTTTAGATTAGCTTATTGATTATCTAGTTGAAATATCTACCATGTGGAACACTAATTTTTGTCCAAGAAAAAATTAAAAGAAACTTCAAAAGCTCTAATGAAAGTCTTACACAGTTATGTACTTATTAAGGCAGTGCATTCCTTTTTTAGGTGCACTTAGTTTAATAAGTCTGCTGCTGCACATTTAATCTTTACCATCTTTCACTTTATAAGCTCAATATTAATTCTTCACTAATTCTGCATTTAAATAAATGTATCCACACTTGCAGACTACATAGATAACTTTGTTAGAAATGAGTTTTCCAATGAAGCAAGAAGCAAGCAGGTTCTTGTAGATTAGAGAAAAAGAATGGTTTATACCCTGTTTGTAACAACTTTGATTTTAGATTTTATAGAATAACTTTATTGGTTATTGTTTTAAGTACAGTTGGAAAACATTTTCCTATATGGTCTAAAAGGACAGAGAAATAAAATGTGAGCATTGCCTAAGTAGTCCCTAAAACAAATTATATTCCACAAACCACTGTACTTTATAATGAGAGGGCAAGCACAGGTTCACCTTTTATTTCCACCATCTAGTGGCTAACAGTGTCTGAAGATGATGATGATGTCTCATGAGTTAGGTGACACACGCCTGAATCCAATTAAATGTTTCCGTCAACACATTAGGGTGTTCCTAAAGACTATTGCACAACCAGCAGTGGTGTTGTCATTTCAGAGGCCAAAAGCATGTTCTGCTTTCTGTGGTACCTTGACAGTGGTCATCCGTTCTTCATTCTACCTGTTACGATGTTTCATCTATGTGGAAAGTGTGGATCCATCTGTCTATCTGCTCTTCATGCTGTGGAGCGTAGAACAGAGCAGCTTATCTGTCCCATGCACTATCCATGCAACAATTTCAAGAGGTGCTGTAGGAAAATGCAGTAATCAAAACAATGGAAGACTTTCATAACTGGAAGCATATAAATGGAATCTTTAATTTGAGTGACTTCTTTTTTTAGTGTGGCAAAGTGGATTGGAGCACAACAGACTCACTGTTATTTACAAGCAGAGGGTTCAAAGCAACTCACAAACACAAACTGATTTTTAAATGCACTTAAAACCACTTGCACAAGATCTCTCTTTTAGGGGAAAGGAATAATCAAAATACATTTAAAATTAAGCTTACTGGAGTATAGGCGTCTTTCTTTGAAATGAGAATGCAAATGGATTTTGAGAGACAATTAGATTAGGTACGTATTGATCACTTGGTATCCCCATAGCAGAATTGCAGAAATTCCCATTGATTTCCGGAGGCTGTTTCAGCACAGTGCTCACTGCACACACACGCACACCCCCCCCCCAATCTACCTGGGACCTTCTCCACCATTTGTCTAATGCATAAAATCCAATGGGGAATGCATCTGCATAGGAAAAAGCCTGATGCTCTTCTTCCCTTAGGTGACCTCTTGATCAATGGAAATTGTAAATAGGAACATGGTTGATTGTTCTGGACCTCTACAACTGTCGTAGTGTTCTGTGACACTCAGCTAGAAGTGTAAAATGTTCATTAAAAAGTCAGTAACAAGGAATCTCATTAAGAAATTGACTAATTTTTTTTTTAATTTAGTGGAATTATGAAATACTTAGTCAATAAAATACATAATGTACACAAACAGGCTTGTGGCACCTTCAGCAAACATGTCTGACTAAAGGGTGGCTGGTTGTGTTGGTGCCTCAGGGGACAGAAGGAGGCTTTTTAAAATTTCTGTGAGAAAATTGAGGGGGGGGGGGGGGGAAACATTGTGCCAGTACACTCATTGGTGGTGGCACACTCTATGCTAGCCTCTCTTTTTTTTTTCTTTTGTTACACTTTATGAAATACATGAGTAAGCATTAAAAATATAATTATATTAACAAAACCAATATTTAGCTGTGTCAGGAAGTATTTACAGTTGCAGATGTTTTAACTGAAGCTGTTAAGTAAAAACATTGAATGGGTGAATAAAAATGCTTGCTGTTTGAAAAAGCAGATCAAATGAGAGATAACCCACTGGATTAAAAAAAAAATTCTGTTTCTGTTAACATAACTTCAGAGAATAAATATGTATTGTGCTCAGTGGAACTTCTGAATTCTGGAAACTTGGTCATGCATTCATTCTTACACTTCTCTCCATTGTACTTCAATTCCTTTGCATATTGAAGTAGGATTTATAGTTGACTGACAAATTTGAATACAGTATTTGAATATGTATATAGACAAGCCTGGAAAGAATGGTACTGTGCAGATGAAGTACACAGTATCAGCAACTGTAAGTGACAAACATGCATGTTTTTGCTATTGCTACTAGCTTTGTGAACGTTTCTGAAAAGAGCTTAAAATTTCAGATGGTGCCGCAGATAATTTAAATTGTCACACTGCATTTCCATAGTAACGTGGGACTACTAACTGACATACTGTTGCACCTGAATTTTCCATCTGAAGCAATATCTTGCTTACTATTACTTTCCTTGGTATCTCATCGAGTTATTTTAGACTATGCTGCTTAACCAGGCCTTGTCTAGCCAGAACAACCACCTGGGGTTCCTCTGTCCTCCTCTTTCTGGTATCTTTTCATGCTTTCTATTTCAGTGTGAAGTTTCAGCTGTGTGCACAGCTATGGGAAGAAACAGGAGGGTGCCTGTTAGAGAAGGCAGATTATGGTTTACTTCATGTGTGTCCTAAATCTTTTGTCGGAACAGAGGTAACAGTAGGGCACGCAGATGAGGGGGCTGCAGAGATCTTAAGGAAATGCTAGTGATCAAGTGGCTTCTATCACATATCTTTGTGCAGCCTTGTCTTGAAGGCACTTCTCCTTGCATTAAAGTCTATGTTGCATGGCAATTCACTGAGGTCAGTAATACAGGAATTTTCAGCTAGTCTGGCATTTGACGTCTTGAAGAAACCAAGAGAGAAGGAATTATAGGGGAAGAACCTTTCTCTCTGAAATAAGCACCCTCCAAAGTTCTTTTGGCGGCCTCTGATATGCTGCTTAATGGTACCGTGTGGTAGTCAGTATTTTATTTGGATGCACAGCACAGTTGTGAGTAATATGTGCCAACAAACAGAATTTCTTTCTCAAGTCATGACCCTGCACCAAATCTAGTTGCTGTTTTTGAATCACATTGACAGTTCCAAAACAGTGTGCCAAAACAGTGGTCAGACACAGGTTTTGCATGTAATGGGTAAAGCACTTGCTAAAACCCCAGAAAAAAATTGGACTACACTTGGCAAAAATCTACAGGTATAACACAGTTGGTCTCCTTGTATCATGTTAACTCAGGGCACTTGTTCTTGTAGTTTAAATATAATGTCTTCTGGCTTAGATTCAATGGGATATCCACAAATAGTACTGCACGTGGAGCCTGAATGACCAACTTCTTTGGCTGTTGACAGAATTTAGGCTATGTATAATGTACAGAAAAAAACATTAATTGAATAGATATGATCTCATAACATTCACTAAGGCTTAGATTAAACCCAAGAGGCTTTTTCTGTACTATGTATAATGTAACTACAGCAGGAATAATTTAAGTATAGCAAAACCATGTAAAAACAATTATTTTTATAACTCTGCTTTGTCCCATAGGAAAAAAGAAATCAATAATGCAATACCCATCTGAGTTACTTTTTTATTATTATTATTTAGTCAACAATTGGATATATATCTAATTGAACAAAAGGTATATGTTTCTTTGGTTTCCATAATTCTAAATATTGTGCTTAATTTCTTTCTACCCAATTACAATTCTAATAGGAAACTCTGCCCTAGAAAGTAGATGCATGTTCAATGCAGTTGGTGATGGCACTAAGTTTAGGATTTTTTTCCCCCAGATTTATAGGTTGATATCTTCAAGTTGGGTCACAATATGCTCTTTGAAATCTCTCAGCTGTGCAAAAGATCTGTTTTCTAACTTGCCACCGGTATGTACAAATTCATTAATCTGGAAGATGCCAAATTTTCAATATACTATGCTCTTTGAACCTGCTGACCCTATAGTCATAATATATACACAAAAGGCAAACGCTCTTTCCCTGTAATGTACTATAAAAAGCCAGAGGGAAAATAGTATATTTTATAGAAAAACATTAATTCTAGCTGCACAGGTTGTCAGTGGCTTGACTGCTTTCTGGAAACCCTTAGAAATGGTTCTCTACACAAATTGGTCTCTGAGCAGGTATCTGCTCTTACATATTTCTCCACCAACCCTCAGATGTGTAGCAGTATTAGTAATTTAGTTGTGATTACTTATAGAGTATGGCATAGTTCATTCAGATTCCACTGCTGCCTTCGAAAAAAGATGCTTAGTTCTTTTATCAAAGTGCTAGTCTTATCATAATGGCAGTTTCACAGGGAAGAACAAAATTAAGGAAAGCATAAATCTATTTGACCCACTGACATACAGCCATATTCATAGAGAATATTACAAGAGGCATAATAACTATGTTATTACTAGTGGGAGTAGAGCTTTTGTGGCAGATAGGATCCTATTGTAATCCTTCCTTCATTTTTGATATGTATCCAAATAATTTTCAGTAAGTGTTGTGATAAGTTAAAGAATGTAGGAAGCAACTCAACAGCTTCCCTTTTCCCTTTCAGCTTACACTGCAATATTTTATTTCTCAGATGCTACTTTGCTTTAGAGAAATATGATTGACTCACTGCCTCTTATGTTTTGTACTGGAATTAGCAAAACTCTGCTTTCCATATTCTGTATTCTCTTAGTAACATGATGATAGAAGGCCTGAGGGGAAAAAAGGTTTAAAAAAACGAAAACAAAACAAAAAAAACACCAGAAAAGAAACCAAGGGTCCCAACAGGAGTAATCTCTGTAGGTTTCTTTGTGAATATTTTTTTGGAAATACTGCAGTAATGGTAATGGAAAGTCTTTTGATTCTGCTACTAAGAATAACTCTTTGGAATACAACTTTGTATAAGAGTCAGTAAATTACAATGAACTTTCATTGCTCCTTTTATTAATGGGTCTGGTTGCAGTTCTGCAATATGGTCTCATGAGCTGTGACCTCGCTGCTTCACAACACATTTCCCTGCTGAAGAAGTGAAATAACCTGACTGGCTTCATTTCAGCCGGACTTGCTAAAGTGCTGTTGTTCTTGAGGATCATAAGAACATGCAGGTTTTCAGTTAGTGAGCAACAAATTCCAGGGTGGAATTTGCTGGAGGTGCTTTGGTTCTGTTCAAGTGCTGAATCCCAGAAAGATGCACAAAAAACTTCAGTAGAAGCATCTCTGAGTAGTATGTGATTTGGCTTTAAATATCAAAATCATCAAGCTTTCCAATCCCTAAATAAGATTCCTTTCAAAATCAGGACCTTACTAAATTCACAGAATTGAATTTAGGAGCTAAGCTGTAATTGCATGTGAGCAGCCCACAGCCAGAGAAAGATTTTAAAAAGTCATTTGTATGAGAAGCCTTTTTAAGGGGAACCTAAGCAGTTTATCTGATTGTGACTAATGCAGAATAAACAAGCGAAGGTGGTGTTGAAAGTGCCACTGTGCCTGAATATGAGGAGGAAAAGAGCCTTATACTGATTCATGTGCAACTAATTCTGTATTCATGCTTTGTTATTCACAGCTGGCTGAAAAATATAAGGAATTTGAAATAAACTTGATGCAATTTTCATGCTGCTAGAATATGATACCTTTTTAGACAGCAGGTAGGGGAAAGCTGGAATGTACTTTTCAGTTTCTGTACATCATGACTACTGCAGGCAGTCAGGAGCTGGCTTCTTATTCCTATAAGCACCTGTGCACAGATGAAGGGCCAGTACTTACTTTATAGCCAAGCCAGTGCACGTCTGGATTAGGACTGATTCCAGAGCAGGAGTGCAGAGCTGGAGATAGATCATACACTAGGGAAACGCAACAAAAAGTGGTTGAAGGTGTGATTGTTAAAGTCAGGTATTGCTGGGTAAGGATCCACTGTTGGGTAGGGAGTAAGGATGTGTGCTTGGAGAGTACAGTTGGAAGGGGTGGAGAAGCATAACTGATTTGTATATATGTGATCTGGTACAGGGCTGGTATCTATAGCTGCCACCAATATATGTACTGAGCACCACAGTCCCTTCCCCTAGCATCACCCATGGCTGGCCATTGCCAGTACTCAAGAAAAACAGGTTTGGGAACCCCTGAGGCAATCAGTATCCAACCATGGCTCAGACTGGTTTCCACTAGAAAAAAAATGGTACTATCAGATTTTTTGTTTGTTTTTTTCTTTATGAAATGTGTGTAAATTATCCTGCTTCCCTGAATACAGTAGACATTTTCCTTGGTGCAGTTTCTAGGCATCTCAGTGCTTCCTCGGCTTCATGCTTTTTAATGTCTTCTCCTCTGTTTGAAGCTTTCTCCTTGAGTTCCTGTTTTTTTCCCTGATGTTTTCAGTTCAAACGTACCCATGTGCCCACTCCTGTGTGTGGAATTAGTCACTTGGGAAGTGCTGCTTTTCTCTCCCAGTTAGTTCTTGCTCTGTTATTGCCACGTAGCTCAATATCTTTAATGGTAGTATCTATTATTTTCTTTATCTCACTCCATAAAGAAGCTTAATTGTTTTGTTTCAGGGTTTTTATTTAGCACGAATGATGAGCATACTAACTACACTACAACTTCAAGGTCTGTGATTGCCTATAGATCAAAGGCACTTATGATGCCAGCCACTAACACTTTCCAGGAGAAGAGGTTGTTTAGCTAGCTGTATATTAATGCTGCTTAGCAGGTGGATGTGAAACAAACCAGCATGATGAGATAGTGCTCAGCAGACCCTCCCCAGTGTGCCACAAACCACAGTGTTTAAGAGTGATTCAGCTGCATTAGCTGGGCTGAGTTTCAGTGGGTAATAAAGCCCAAAACAATCACGCTGTCTTTGTGTGTTCATATTTCATATTGCTTCTACAAATATACAAGGATGGCTATTGTGTCCTTTCATGTAACTTGTCAAAATCACAACAGAAACAATTTTTTGGACTTGTTATAACTGGAAATAAATTATATTGCTTTTTCTGAAGAGTATTCTCCATAAGAAGATATTTCTTATGTATCAATGATTCCTATGATTCTTTCCATAATACTTCAGATCTGTGACCACTGATCTAGATAACTTATAATTTGGACAAAAATAGCAGGGAGTTGGCCTTCTAGGAAAAGAAAAAATGCACTACCTTGCTACTCATGATTTTTTGCTGGGGTTAAAAAAAGCAAAGGCAGCTCTGCCAAAATTAAAGCATGGCTGTGTAGCTGTAACTTCAGTGGAGCTATCTAGGATTTGCTTAAAAAAAAAAAAAAAAAAAACAAAAAAAAAAAACCAACCAACCAAAACCCCCAAACAAATGGAAAAAAACTTTGCCATTGGAAAGCACCCTGAGCAACAGTGTTGGAAAAAAGATGGCTGAAAAGGATGAGGTATAGCCTTGGACTGTAAACTCTTAATTCATTTTAGAGCTTTCAGTAAGCTTATTTGTGAATAATGGTAAATTTTTTTCTAGAAATAAATTGATTTAGAATCTGGCAAGAACTGTTTGGATGTGGTAGTCATTTAAAATGGATGATAATGCCAGGAAAAAGGAAAAAAAAAAAAAAGCTTGCAAATAGCTCAAATGAAAATGAGTTGGTCAAATGCATCAAAAAGACCCATTCACTTTTTTTAATAGACACTGCCAGGTACCTGAGAAACATTAACGTCGCAAATCCTTTTTTCTTTTTTTCAACTGGAAATATTAAAAGGGTATGAATTGGAAAAACAGAACCTGTAAGGACTTAAACAGAACAGAATGTGAAATATACAAAGCATAATAATCACTAAAACTATAAAACACCAAAGATATCCCAACTATCTGGATAGAAGTAAATAATCTGGACAATGCAGCCTGAAATAATAGATAAATAATATTAATTCTAATGATACAGGAATAAGAACTGTATCCTAATACAAGTTCCAATGTGTATCTTCAGTATTGAGTGTCCCTAAAGTTGCAGTGATAGCAACACTTTTGATTACTGTTGTAAGTAGTTCAGGGAAAGAGAAGAAGATAGTAATGGTGGTTCTGGTTTATTAACAGTCATCAATGGGAAAACTACAGAACTAAAAACCTAGAATTGCAGTTGAGAAGTGGGTTACTTAAGACAATTCATCTTAGTGTAAATATTTTTGGCCTAGTTTTTTGACTCGTGCATCAGAAGAATCATTCAATGCAGTATCTTCTAATTCTGACTGGATGTGTCTAGTCAGACCTAACCCGTCCCGTCCCCCCACCCCCTCCCAGGAAAACATGTGTAGCCACATTTGAGTTGTAGAATGAGAAACCTGCTGTTATTTGATGACAGTAAGTGCAGTCTTTTGTTTCAATCAAAGTTTTGTGCAAATATCCTAAATGGGACTCCAATAAAGGAAAAGAGCATAATGAGAAACTGACTCCTTCCTTTCTTGAAAAGGTACATTTTATGTTCCTGATAGAAACCTGTTAACTTGTAACTAGCACATACGTTTTGGAAATGGGGACAGAACCAATCTAAATTTTGCATATATGAAGTTTATTCACCAGCACATTGTCTTATACATAGATATGCAGTATATATACGTATTTACCTCTGTGTGAGGATGTAGCTCAGGGATTGAAATTCCAGCAGTGATATCAGAAATGATACTACAAAAGTTTTTTCTCTAGTCAGTGCAATATAAATGGCTTAGCTAATTCAAAACAAATCATTAAATTCTTTCTGGTTCGCATGGTTTAGTTATTTTTATTCTCTTCCTTCTTTTCTGCCATCTGTCTATAAACCTATTGATGTTCCTAGTATTCTCTGGTTTTTGCTGTTGATGCAGTATATCAGTTTCCTTTTTATTACAGGGATTTTTTTCCCCCGATCTTTGGAGGACACTTATGTAAACTAAAACAAAGATTAGTTATAATGATGATGTAAGCAGGGGGATAAAACTGCATTGATCCAACATTGACTACAGTCAGGAGGAATAAATCACACACTAGAAAAAAAGGATGGGGTCAATAGTTTTGAACCTCTTGCTTATTTCATATAATTTTGATACATTAAAGTCTGGTTATTTTTTCCCTATGTTGCTACTTTATTTACCAGAAATGGTCTTGAGAGGATTAAAAAAATATTGTCAAAGGCCTGTTGAATATTTTTAGAGAGATACATTGCATATTCTAGTATGCAGATTCAGGTAGTTAACAGCCTTGTGGATAGGCTGTGCAGTTCTATCAAACCACTTAAAGAGAAATGATGGATCAGGCTCTGCATAACTAAAATAGCCTTATAATTATATAGGCACAGAATTAAAGCAACTAGTTCTTGTGAGGCTTGTTTCCAGATTCCTTTTAAAGTTGTCTAGCAAGCTCTGTTCATTGAAGAACAATTAGGGGTTGGTCCTTAAAAGTCAAGGTTCAAATTAAATGGATGCAATAAATCATGTCTGAACAGAAAAGCTGTATTCAGTATGTTAATCCTCATGAAGACTACACAGAAATTAAACCTAGCAGTGTAACTCTAGAAAATCAGTCTGTAAAAAATATTTCTGGTGCTTCTTGAAAGTACCCTTGCTTAGGTGGAAGATACCTTTCGGTGGTGTTTTGTCAGATTTTTTTTTTTCCTGTGCAAATGTTACATAAAGGGAGTGTTCTCATACTATTGCTCCCATTATCCTAAGGGTAAAAGCCTGGACCATAACTCAGAAGAGTGCCAATAAATTACATTTGTAAGTGCAGATCATTCTCTTCTGTATTTTCAAATCACACTTTTCTTAGCACTTCGTAAAGACAGAAATCACTGACCTTTTCTCTTTCTAGTATTTTGGTGGAACTCATACAGAACTGCTTATTTCTAACAAAGGATATTTTCTGATCTTAAGGTCTGCTGATTCAGTCTGTCGTGCTATAGTTTGTGGCAAACTGTCTTCTAAGGCATGATGTTGTTGTGGAGGTCAGTGCTCCAGTGGTGGAGCCAATCCTGTGTCACAGCGAGGCAAAATAGTATAAATGGGTTAAAAAAAAAATTGACAAATTGTTATCGGATGGATAGCTATTAATACTGCTGTCTAGATGTAACCTCCAACTCAATAGTGCCTAAATTGCTTGTTGGAAGCCAGAAAGTTATTTTAGGCTACAATCATCTTATATGTCTTATAATCATTCTCTTAGTATCTGCTACTAGGTCCCTTCTGACACAGCGCTGAAATAGAGCTGTCTGGTGCTGTAGGGCCATTCGCTTTTCTGTTCTATATTTTGATTCAGGATCTAGGATTTACTAATTTTAAAGTTCATATAACTACAACCGGGAAGGAAAAAGCTTTGGCAATCAACAGAACTAATAAAGCTCTTGCAGAATTTCTTAAAGGTCTCAGCATTCTTTCTTAGAAATGCGGATTTGTTAAAATCAAGTCTTCATTGCAGGACTTATATATCAGTTTTGATAGAGATAGAGTTCTAAATCCTCAATCTCCACAGAATAGCTGATGCATAAAAATGAACCTGCATCTCTCATACCCATGGAGAGTGCCTCAGGGGCTTTCCTTCTTTCATGCGTCAGCTCTACTTGAAATGGTCCTGAGTTCATCCTGGTGAGATATGATAAAACTTTGTGAGACTGGAAGAGCTTCACATCCATATTTTTCTTTATTATAGTCATTAGATACTTGTTATTTTGTTAACACCTTGCTGAACAGTCTTCCTTCATTGACTATAAGGAAGACAAAGCTTGTATTTTACCTTCTTCACGTAATTTGGTTGGATTCACCAAACAAAAATGTAACCATTAATCTTAAGAGTGAATATATATTCATGGACTGTGATGAAGGGATGTGTCTGAAAAATATAATTAGTCCTTCTCAAGATGGATATGGAGAATTTTGACAAATTGCACATTTCTGCAGAAAAGGTTAATAGCACCATTGTGCTTAAGTCCTATATTTTTGGAGGACCCAATAGCTTAATCTAAAGCAAAGTTTTCTTTGTTCTTGAATTGTGGAATTGAATAATTTGCTCCCATAAAATGTTTCTTAGCAGGGTGTTTAATTAGATGACCGGAATTACCATTCTGACTGGGATTTTCCAGAGGAACCTAAGAAAGTTTAAACAGATGCTTGGAAAATATCTTAGATCTGCAGGGTTGGCAGCCTGCCCCCAGGCTGGGATCCCATGCTCTGAATTGCCCCTCACTGCAGAGTCATGTTAAGTCTCCAGAGCATACCTGGGAGTGTCACATGTACTTCTATGTTAAGACGTTGCATCATAACTTAAAAAAAAAAAAAAAAAAAAGAAAAAATCCAAAATACCCCACCACCTTTTCATGGCAAATGCCTACTCTTTTTCTTCATTAATGAAAGAAATAATGATTTTTTTTTTTAAGTCACTTAAGGCTAGCTTTTTTTTCTCCTTTCTAGAACTTTTTATTTCTGAACAAACACAACTGAAATAGAAGGCTGTTTCAGAGAGATATTTTTGCAACTGCAGTTCTCTTAGAAAGAGTGTTAATTTGCAAGTAGTTCTTGGAGAAACTTTTTTTTTTTTTAAGCTCAGGAAATCAGCAGCTTTTGAAAGAAGGCTGTTTGGAATCTTCTGTAGTCTAATCCTGTTTCTTCCTCTGTTGTAATAACAATCTCATTTTTCGAGAGATACCAAAACCCTCCTCCAGCCAGTCAGCACAAGCACAAATCATTGTGTGGAAAGTTTGGGCACCTTATGGTTCTTCTCTTAATAGGTGCTTTGCTTTCCCATTGAGAAGGGTGGGAACATCAACTTTGGTATTCTTACCTGACTTGTCCTTGATAATTAATCCTCCTCAAAAGAAAGGAGGACTTTGTTCCCCAACTAAAGAAAAATAATAAGGCAGCTTTCTTATGACAACTGTACACCTCTCTAGGTTCTGTTACTTTAACCCCTGGAAAAGGAGAAAATCTCAACTGCTGTTGCCTTCTAGTGTAGGAGTGTAAGGAGGGGTTGTGGAGTGGCTTTTAGACCCACCAGCTGTCACCCTCTGCTCTGGTGGTGTCTGTAAATGAGAGGGAAGCACTGGAAATGGGTGAGGGAGCCCTGCAGTTTGCCCTATGGGAGCACATGGGGAGAGAATCCTTGAATGCTTACATACATAAATCAACGGTGGTGGTAACTGGAACTGATGGGGGGGGGGGGGGAACAAAAAATACAGAAGGATACACTTACAGGATAGAAGAGACACTAAAAGAGAATGAAGAATAAACCAGAAGGAAACAATAGTGAAAATACAGAGGGAGTATAATTGCTTATGGAAAAACAGGTTTAGGTTCATTTTGTTCTTGTACTTTTTCCCTTAGAAAAGGGAGTTAAATGAAAAACAAAGAAGAAGGTAGGCAAGAAGAAACATGAAAGGAGGAGAGGAATCTTAGATTAAATGCATAATAAAAGAATTAATGTGGAAAATATTAAAACAGGTGACCATATGAAACATTTCCTTTTTCAATTTAAAAAGGATATGCATAGGGATAAAAATCCACCTAGTGTACAAAAAGCAATGAGGACAGTCTTGGGTGCTCTGTCTGTTTCTCTTTCCAGATTTTATTTCATTTTTTGACTACTGTTTTTCTGACTTACACACCCTGCTTTAAGTTTTTGGAGATCTATTTTATGAAATGCAGAAAATAGTAATATGCTCCTAATTGTCCAGCTCTAAGCCTGGCTTTGTGTTTAATATTTGGGACATCAGCAAGATCCACTCCAGTTCTTAGGAAATTGATTTCATTTCATTAGCACAAAGACTAGCCTCTTGTATTGCAAATTTATTTTATGGTATTTCATTCAAGAAAGTTATAACATACTCTGTCTTTACAACGTATCACATCTCTCCTTGTTCATATCATGTCCTCAATAATGGTTTGTATTTTGAACACATATTGTGAAATCACATGCTGTATTCAGTGGATGAAAACTCATTGGAAAGTTGGCTTTGTATATTTCTAGTCAACACGGATTTAATGTAGAGTATTATCTACAGCTCTGGTAATTACCTGAAACCTTGGGTACAGTACATTCCTGCCAAAAGGTCAAGACAGTGAATTACTAGCCTGGTACCTTTCTCCTTATGACTTGCAGTATTTAATTTTTTCATTCTTCTCTTAAAAAAAAAGAAAAGACAAACTATTTGTGGAAGGCAGTAGCATAGTAGTTAATAAGGGAAAGCTGCCTGCTGTAGCATGCTGAGAATACTACTTAAAATATAACAATGTGGGTATGTGTAAAAATGAAATGCATCCAATTTCTTTTTCAAATGAAGATGTGAATGAGCTTGACTTTGCCTTGTATACTTAATTTTAAATATGCATTTTTGTTTGTTTGTTTTGTAACTTATCATGAGAAACTGATGTTTGTAGCTATGAATTTTTCATAATAATCTATATAAACTTCTCTAAATTATTTGAGATTGGTAAGCAGAAGATATTAAAGAGGCTATATCTGAAAGCTTCCTTGACCATAATAAGGCTTTTAAAAATATAGGAAACCAGATCAGTTCAGTCATTTAAGTAATTTTTTCTAGAGTACTATTTAGCAAAATATAAAATGTTGCTCAGTAAAGATCACTTCAATGGCTATGGAGACCTAAATCCCCCTAGCTCTAATTCAAATAACAAATCATATTCCATAACCAGTTAAAAGCCAAGAATTTGTTACACGGAGAAGCAGGAAACAAAAATTGCTAATAAATAACATTACAAATAGCTTTACATGATCACACTTCAGTGGTTTTGATTTGGTAAACAGCAAAATGATATCAAATTGAACTACTTAGTTATTAAATAAAGAAATGTGACCTGTACAAGGTAATTCTAATTAAAATCTAGTGTCTGTGCACTGAAATTTATTGCACCCTTAGCAAGCTTTTTGCTTTCAAAACTAATTAGAGTGATACAAAGTGAATGTGTTTTGATTTTGGGGGACCTCATATTCATAAACTTGTGGTACCTGATGCCTGTTCCATCCTCACGTCTTGCCTAATTTATCCTCAAAAAGTACGTGTGCTTTATGGCCTGCTGTCATCCTTTCACCATGACTTTACCCTCCCTTTCATTTTGCATGCCTTAGTTGTGCTGTCCTCAGAACATTCTCTTCAAGTATGGTTTTTCTGGGAGAGGATTTTTTGTTTGTTTGTGGGTTGGTTTGGTTTGTGGTTTTTTTTAACAAAAGAGGATTGCCTGTGGGAAATTGTAATTTCTAGTCTCTGGGCTACACTTTATAAATGCTACTTATCTGATTTGCCTTGTTAAACTGTATGCAAGGAGGGAACTAAGCTGACTTGATAGTAATTTTCAATATCAGCCTGCCTTTTTTTGTATCTCTATGCATTCCATGCTCCTTACTGTACATCAAAGGTTTTAAAAATTGTTATATGCCCCTACCCTATTATAAAGTAAATAAGGATGCTGGGTTTATAAAGTAATTTAGGGCAGAATTTATTTGAATGTGTTTTATCTGCCTGTTGGGGAGTATTTCACAGCACTTACAACTGTGTAGTTAGGAAGAGATTTCACCTATCACTGGTTAGACTTTGTCCATAAGGACATTTTATATCTTCTGAAGCATGTCCTTGTTGGAGGTAGGACCCAGCACTAGATGGATTATTGATATCATCTGTAATGGCAATTTCTATTTTTTTTCTGTGCTTGTAACTCAGTTGTAGTTCTTGAGTTAGCCAAGAGAGAGCAGAACTTGGGCAGGGAATGGCATGATCTGGATACCAAGCTCTGCAAGCAGCTGAATTCCTAATAAATGGTGTTTGAGTAATCTCTAATATTTAATAGGACCTATGAGATTGCAAATGACATTTTCAGTGAAGCATTTCTTTAAGCTATCCTGTTTTGAAGTATTTTCAGGATTAGACGTTATCTTTATTTCGGTATTCACAGTGCAGCATGTCACATAACGGCAGAGGAAAATACTTCATTTTTTGAATGCTCTTGACATCTAAAATCTGTTACAGTGACACTTGCGGAGGTAACCTCTTCCACCAAGCACCACAGCATTCTGCACATCTACATAACAGTATCTCTACAACTGCTGTTAAGTTCACTATTGTTTTTAGGTTAAACAACATGGTTGACAGCAGAGGTGGACTTTCAAGCTACCTACCCTTTGCTAACGAGTATGACACTGCAGTCAACTATCCACTGTGGAGATTAAAATAAGGCATTTGCTGGTTGCATTAAGTTGTTTTGCGCTACTGGTTAGAAAGTAATCAGGGTTTCAGAGAATCCAGAGTTTGTGTTTTCTGTTGCAGATAAAAAGGTATTTGTAATGTGGATATGTTAATAAAATATTTCTTGGCTTACCATAAACCATTTGAGATAACAGGCTCTTGTTAATGGAGTAATAACAGGTGATCTTGTTCATCACATGTTTGCTTTGGAGTTTGCAAACTGGATAAAAAAAACATTTTAGCATCGGGTAGTCTTATAGAATGTTATTACAGTAATGATGTGTTTTCAGAAATCTTGATAGGCTAATGTTTGACCTGTCTAACCAGGGGCATGATAATATTTAATTGCTTTAAGGGAAAAGTTTAACAGTAAAATGAAAAATGCTGTATATGCTGTGGTGTGCATGGCTAATGAATGCAGTTAGCAAATGCATGTGCCAGTTACAAGGTTTAAGAATAAACCAGCATATTTTAGGATTTTGTTTAGAGAAAGGAGAAGCAGATTCCCTGAAAAGACTTCTCTGATACCTGTTGTTCATTTTGCTTTTATGAAGTCAAAGGGATTGTGAATGTGACAACCCACTGTTAAGATTTGCTTCCTTAAAGTAACTTCTAGAAGTTACTAACAAAGTACTGGCTTATTTAATTGGTTTTACTTGGTATATACATAACATTTTCCTCATTTAAGCTCCCTTTTTTATATACCTCCATCACAGCCACCACCAGAGGCAGACTCTTCTGGAGACTTGCAGTTCTTGTTTGAATCCTTGAGGATGCTGGAAATGAGGCTTTCTTCCTTCATGTACATCCTGCCTGATATCCCTCCAGACTAGAAACTCTATTTCAGCTGTTGTCTGTGTGGATTTAGCATACTTTCCTCCATGATTTGTTCAGATCCAGGAAAACAAAAAATAGAGGTAGACTATGTTAGGAGTTTGGTTTGGGAGTTTAGAGCAGGATTTTGAGATTCAAAATATAGGTACCAAATTGTGAAATCAGATAATGAAGTTGGATATTGACTATGTGGAAGTCAGTGAGATACTTTTGGCATTTTCTGGAACAGTCAGAGAAAGAGAAAAGCTTCTAATTTTTAGCAGAATTAACAGATGAAGCAGTATCTGGGAGGAAGGGAAGGTGTGAAAAAAAAAAAGAGCAGAAGAGGATTTCTAGTTCTCAGTCTTTTGATGTAGTTTACTGTAGATCACTTGGGTATAATAATCCTAGAGCATTTTCTTCACCACACATGAAACCTGTATGCACAGAATGCATGGCACTATAGCATCTGAAGAACATTGTTTGCCTCTTTATTTTAACTTTTAGTATTTTTCATTCCTTTTTCCCCCGAGATTGATTCCTGTAATTTGTTAAAGCATTGTCTGCTCAAGATTTAGGAGGGCATTTAACAATGCCTTCAGCCTTTTACTAGGATAATGGCTGAGATGAAAATGCCCTTAGAAATCATAGTTAATTTTAAGTGTGGTGATACAGTCTGACAAAAATAACTTTGTCGCAGTTTGTGTACTTAATGTCAACCTGACTCAAGACAAGGTAAACTTGCTTTAAAGAGGTTTTTTTTTTTTAATAATGTGATATTCTTGTCGATCTTTCTAAACTGATATAGATATAGAATAGGTGGTCTTGTGCCCAGCAGGTAAACATTTATCTATTTCTTTAAGCAGATAATTTGTTGTCATTTTGGTTTTAATTTTATAGGATAATAATTAAAATAAGTCAACGTTTTTTCATGCAGATGAGATATTTAAGCCCAGGTTCACTTCTGCCTAAGCATAACTGAAGGCAAGTTTTTCAAGTGCTTGACATATACCTGCTTTCACTAAAACCAGGAAATCATTTGAACAGAAAGTGCTAGTATATGTAATGGTTGTTCCCCCCCCCCCCCCCCCCAATCTTTTTATGTCTAGATCCAGACTCTCAGATGCACGTAGTGGTCACTTTTAATTGTACTTGGAGATAAATTACAGTAGTGACACGGTTTTGTTCTAAGCATTGCAATCTCCAAGATGTTTCTGTGACTAACGTGGTTCACTTCACACGTTTTTGGGGCAAATGTATTCCGCATTTCTCTTTCTTTGTAATAGCTGGTGTAAAAAATCTGTTTTTATATTTCCGTTATTGGTTTTGGCCCCCTGAAAGGATAAACAATCGGCATTTTCTGGAAATCCAACTCTATTGGGTTTCACTGCCAGCAAACATAAGTGCTAGTGGCAAGCAGGTAAGATTTGGCTTAGAATTGAATTTCCAGTGCTTATTTCTCTAGCTCTCTGTAAGCGAGCCTTAAAGTATGAAATTATAAGATAATATCAAATTACTTCTGGTACAGTTGTATTTATTAACACAATTCCATTTTACTGACTTTAGCTCATCCTATTTTTAATGTATTAGATCAACATCGTATTTGTTTTTCTGTCAAACAATACTGGAATATAATTACAATTTAAAATGTAGTTCAATTTTTTTATGCTGGTTTTTCTTTTTTTCTTAAATAAGTGAACAATATAGTATACTTAAGATAGATTAAAATGAAAGATTTGCTGCTTTTTAGGATTTTGTTGTCATACAGCAAGATTCTCGCCTACTCCTTAATTATGAGGAGATGCTGTTTATTCAGACTGTTGGATATAAATACATGTAGATTGCTCATAAGAATATGCGCATAGTTGTTTAATATTTCCAGCACAACATAATTTCTGATCCAAGTGAAATGATCCTCAAAAAACAGAACTCAGTGTAGTGTTCTGAAACTTGGGAACAGCAGAGGAGGGTGTACAAGTTCTACATTCTTTCAGTGTAGTTCAGCTAATTTTTGATGCCTATTGAGTTAATGGATTTTTTCAAATTCATGATTTGTGATATTTTTCAGAGGTATTTGAAATTTCTGAAAATTACTAGGTTTTTTGTGTCAGTTTGGTATTTTTGAGGATCTTGGTATAACACTGGATGGAAGTACCTCCTGGTTACTTGATTGAATTTTGCTGTTGTAGATAACCGTGCCATATTTTCCATTTTATAAATCAATAGATATGCAGATCTCTTCAGTTTTGGAGCCAAACCTTGGTTAGCTTTAATTACTGATCATTACTCCTATAAAGTGGACTCACTCCATTCCATTTTTTACCTCTTCTGTTTTCAGGACAAGAAAGACTTTTTACATCCCATCAAGCAATGATCTACAAATAAATGTATTTACCTTTAAGGAAAATTCTCCCTAACCTCCAAAGTCCTCCAAACTCTCTTTCTCTCCCTCTCCCCCTTATCCCCTGCCCCTTACTTTTTTTTTTTTTTTTCTTTTCCCTTGTCACTGGCTCTAATCTTTTGTTTGTGATGAAGTATCATCCTAAGTTGATGGGAGCTTTGTCTTTTGCTGAAATAGCCGAGAATGTCAAACCTACTCGTTAATGCAGAGCTTTGGAGGAAATGAGGATGAAACGAATGGATTATTATGAGATTGTAAAAATCTACCTAAATCAATTCCAAATCTCAATGAATAAAGCAATGTATGAGAGCTAACTCTGAGAACACTAAATATACTGAATATCATAAAACACCTTAAAGATTTTGTCAATCACAATTCAAATTTGTATTTAATGTTCCCTGTTGAGGGAGAAATGACAGAGGATGTTGCCTTGTTGAGAAGCATGTGGAATACAGAAGTGTCAGTCATGTTTCTTTAAATTTTATTATACCTCTGAATGGAAGAAGCATAAAAATATCAGCAACCAAATGAATCTTGAACTTTGCTACCAAGGTAGATTTGATGCTTTCTATGAACAGATATCTTGTTTGACTGGAAAAGATCTTGCCTCCAATTTCTTGTCAAACGTGTTGGTTTCTTGCTGTCAAAAAGTGTTGTTCCATTTCTGGTATTTCAGCATCTTTTGCTATTACAAAGCTGGTGCCGTTGGCTGTCAGGCCTGCACAGTCTCAATTGTCAGACTTATCTGTCTTCAGCAGGATTAGACAGAAATATGTCTCCTTCACATGATGCTCCAGCCTTAGGCTGCACCAGCCCCAGGAAACTTGAGTACATTAGCTTCAAAGAAACTGTCTGCAACCTCTTCTGACAGCATACTCTACAAAGTACCCTCCAATCTATTCCTCAAGCTGTTTTCTCTGTGTCTTTAATATTTAGTCTATGTGTTGTATAAATACTTTACCACTTGTCTCTGGCAGTTAAGTTTTGTAATAGAAAGTGTTAGACCATTCTTTTTACAAGTTTACCTTAGTTATGTGCTAATATATTTCAAGATATAATGAAAAAATAACAGCTGGTCCAGTACAAAATGGTCCTATACTTGGAAGCAAAAGATATACATAAATGGCATGACAAGACAGTGCTTATTAAAGACCTTCCTAAAATTCACACTGTATCCTGATATATGAACAGTTTTCTTCAAAACAGTTAATAGGCTCCATGGCTTTATTTGGTGGAGAAAATAAGAAATAATGTGACTATCATCTGTGAAGCTCTTGTCATCAGCTTATTTAGGCACCACTTCTATTACTGCGATCTTATATTAAAAGAGCAAAACATAACTTCAAAACATAGTTATCTTCATTAGTCTGTGTACATGCAGTCATGCTCGTGTATTTATGTATACATGCTCAGACTTACAACTGCACATATATATCCTCGAATGAACGTTTTATTTTCTAGTAAATAGCATCTCACAGAGCAGTCCTAGTTTGCATGTAAAATATTATACCATAAATTGTGTTTATATTTTTCAGGTTAAGCTATGTCGTTCTTCAAATAGCCTGGTGTTACGTATTATAGCATTTAGTGCCTGTGTAAGCTACTTGTTAACAGTGATTGCATTGCTTAAAATCTACATTTTCTTAATAGTAACAGTCTGCCTTGTATTTTATGTCATTTCAAATTATACATACCTCAATGACAGCATATCCCAGCTGAGCCATGATAACTAAATAAAACTGCAAAACTTGAAGTCAATAATACTACCAAAAAACTTGGTATTTAGGTACCATGCAAGGTTTCTTACTGTTCTGATGCACAGGAGAAATGAGATCTGCACTTCACTGTGAGAGTGTTACTGGTTTTATTGCTCTGACTACATAGGGCAGGCAGGGGTACAGGGAATATGACTTCGAATGCATCATGAGAACATGATGCCTTGAAATTCCCAATTCTAACTGCAGCTGTGTTGAATTCATGTTGAAATTCATGTTTTCAACATGAATTCAACCCAATGGTTGAATTGGGTTGAATTGGGCAAGCAAACATGAATGGCTGCAAAGTGCTGTCCATTTCTACTGTGAATATTTTAACTGAGGAAAGAAAAAGGAAAAAAAAATAATGTATCCTTCCAAAGGAAATAAATTCAAATTGCAAACCAGCCCAGAGGTAAACATATAGGCCTTTGAACAAAACTTTTGAACATAAAATACAGTGATGTTTAAGAGTATAGAGTCATATATCCCCATGAATACACATACACCTTTTCTTCTCCATTGTACTTGGAACAGGTCACCAGAAAGCAAAGATGTTTCTGTTATGATACACATAGAGAGATATCTATACAATTGACTGCTGCAATATTTTTGAAGCTGTTCCTTTGCTAGCATACCATATTAGTGGAGTTATCTGATACTGCATTGGACTTTCTCATGTCTCCACCAACAGCACACTTACAAAAAGGAGCCAAGGAGCCTTTTTCAGCTTTAAGCCTGTACAGCATATAGTTTTGTGGACAAGAAGGATTGATTCTTCTTTCTTGGCTTCTTGTTGCTGTTGCAAAAGTTTATTTTAAAAATAAGATAACTCTAAATATTTGGCTTCCCTGAAATGGTGGTTCTTGTTCATGAAATTTCATATTCAGAGCAGACATGAAGCTACAAGAGGCCATGTAACTTTTTGCAAATGTGTCACTTGAGCACTGAGATAATTTTTCCCTAATGCAGGTTTCTTACAAACATACTTTTACAGCTAAAACCTTACAAATCTAATCAAAAAGATGAATATTATAGAGCATGTACAAAAAGTAATTACTTTGGAAAACTCTTGGAGAGCAATACACAGAATGTGTTCAGGATGTGTTGAGCTGATCTTTTGCAATGATAATTCTGACGGAAGTTTGTGGGTTGTTTGGTTTGTCTTTTTTCTTCTTTTGGAACACTTACCCTTACCTTTTGGGTTAGCAGTGAACAAGTTTTGTCAGGGGTGCATGTGCAACCTTTTCTATACAAAAATGTCTATATTTTGCTGAGAGAAGCTTTGTGATTAGCCCCTGCTCAGTCAGGCTTTGCTCAGGCTTTGCAGCTGAAGATCTCTGTGTGGTTGATATGCAGCAGCTTGGGACTGAGTATGACTTTCTAAACAACTGCAAGAGTTAGCTGGTTTCAGTCATGCTGGGCTTTATTTGAGAGCAGGAAGCTTGTTGCTCTTCTGCTGTCAGTACTACATGGGAAGTCAAAAGGAGGACGTAGCTGCTAGGTTTTAACATAGAAAGAATACAGAAATTGGCCGCTGAGAATACAGAAGTGGCCACTAAGTTAAAATCTGTGGTGTCAGAAAGGTAGTGAACCTAATTGTTGGATAAGGAGAGGCTAGAAACCTGCCAAGATGAAAGGAACAAAAGATACACATTATAGGGGAAAAAAATTAAGTCTAAGTTATCTTTTAGGGTACTAATTCAGAACCAGTGCAGGTTGAAGTTTTAGCAACAGTAGCAGAGATAGTGTTTTGGCCTAAAGCTATTTATAAGCCCTAGCTCTAGTGTTGGAAGATCTATGTGCATGGAGGATTTGCCACAGTGACTGGGAGCTTAGACCCTGTATGTCCATGATGTGTTTTATATGAAGGTGTGGGTATCCTTGGGTGTTTCTGCTGTGTTTCACAGTATATGAACTGGATCCTTAATTATTTATTCTACATGCCATTAATCAAGGGGCATGGTTTTAAGGCAAGTTTTCTCATATGCAGTAATTAAGCCAGTTTTCCTACTGGTACCTTTCCTTTATTCTTTAACTTCTTGTATCTGTGAATAATCTTGTTTTCTCCATTGCTAGTCTGGAGCTATCTGTGTGTTGGATGGCTTGCCATTTCCAGGGTGTAGATTAGTCAGTTGGTAGCTGCAAACAGGAGATGAGCCTACCTGCTTTCCCATCTGTGGGAACACTAATTAGAGTTTTCTTTTTCTATTTAGCCACCATTTTTTTTCTGAAACTTGTAGGAACTTAATTATCTCTGAGAATTTTTCTGTCCCCTACCCTGTGTCAGTTGGATTTGGATAAATTTAAACAGCAGCGTTTCTCAGTTATTAAGGTAAAAACAGTGAAACAGGCAGCACAGTCACATAAGTTTCATTGCCCTAGGAATCAGGGCTAAAAAATTATTTATCTTATGGCAACACTTCACCGATACAGCTACACTAGTGCTAAACCATAGGTTTTGGTCATGTGCAAATTTTTCCTTCTGTCGAGTATGCATTATCATAATATAATGGTACAAAAATCAGATTATTCCCATAATCAACAGCAGTGATACAATTGTATACGTTGGCAAGAACATGGATAGGATGGAGTACAGATGCTACCCAAATATTCATTCTCCCTGACTCCACTGGATTATTTTAAAAATATCCTTTAACTTAATGTTATATAAGATGGTTTAAACAAGATGGCTTTAATTGTTTTTTTATTTTACTTAAACTTCATGAAGGTTCTCAGCAATGAGATTTGCCTAACTGTCTGATCTGTGCTGTTCTGAATCAAAGCTGTTACAATGTTAACTAGACCTTCATTTGTCCTTTGTCATATGTTAACATCGGTAATGTTCTGATTCTGTGACTACAATATAGTTCTCTAGGGAGTAATTTGTCCCAGCTAGACCATCTGAAAACAGGTACTTCATGCTCTTTCTCCCTCAGTAATTCAGCTATTCCTTCAGTAATTAATGCTATTTTAATTAAAATTTTATATATACCTACCTGTATGTACCTGGGCATAACCTAAAGGTATTCCAAAATTTTTATGTCCCCTCTTATTGCAACTTTCTCCACAAATGTCCCTAATTATTACAATAGTAAAATAATGAAACTGGGGCTGTACAACTGAATGGCTCATTCCTGTTTATTGCACAGGTTAGAGTGTGTGCCTGGGACCATTCAGGATCAGACCACACATTTATCGCTCCAAATAAATCTCTAAACTGCAGTTAATATCAAATTCTGTACATCTGCTAGTTGGGGTTTTGGGGTTTTTTTTTGTTTTGTTTTTAAATCTGCCAGCACTTACTATTATAAAAGTTAGTGCAAATACCCAGGAAAACCTTGCAGCAAGAAGTATGCAGTGCAATAAAATAAACCATTTTTCTCATCGTGAAGTTGGAGCCACTCTTTCAGGCTGCAGTTAAACAAGCACTTAAACATGTGCTTAAGTCTTTGAATTGAGTGTGTAGCTGTGGCTAGGCCTTTGCTTTACATGTCTAAATGAATAAGAAAAGTTTGATTTTGTTTCTGTTTATAGTACTTACAGAAGTGTATTATTTATGACAACTTCAACATTCTGCTATGGAAAATTCACTTAATTTGAAACATCTATAAATTACCATCAGGGTAAGAGTTTTTGAAACTCTCCCCTACACAAACACAGGCACTCATCTTTTTATGAGGCCACAGATAGGCATGTCTTCTCAATAGTAGTGCTATTTCTGGTGCAGGAAAGTTGTTGAGCATATTTTCTTTATTCTGGTTAGGAAACTAAGCTTAATAGCACACAAGAAAGAAAACGTTTGACAACTATTACAAAATGTTATGTATTGCTGCTATTGTAGACTGATATTGGAAAGCACTTGGATCATTGCTACATCATGAAACTTCAGAAAGCGATTCTGCTCTATGAAGTGTTTCTGTGCTTTAGACAGAAACAGCAAATTTTTGCATTAAGGCAAAACTTTCAAGAGTTTTTTTGTTTGGTTGGTTTTTTAACCTTTCCTCCATCCTAAAAATCTCTCTCTCTCAATATCAATCTTGAATCTGAAATTCAAGGTAGGTTCTTCCTGGCACATATTTCATCAACAATGAACTTCTGTAATCAGAGCTTGAAAGTGAAAGCATGAAGACATACAGCAGTTTTAAATACAGTGTCTTTGGGGAAAACAAAAAATAACTGATGGTTAAAGGTCTGAACCAGCTGCTTTCTGGAGCCCAGGGAGCTATAGGATTTTGCTGATGCTTCTGTACTTTGATGTTTTTGTCATTTAATTCCCTGTTCAAGACTGTAAATACTTGTAACTGATAGAGACACTATTCTCTCTGCCTCCTCTTACTTTGCTCCTAAAGGAAGGACGACTCAATCCTGGGGATGTGTCCTTTGCCCTCCCTTGCCTCTGGCTTGGCAGCTGTGACAAGTTTTCTCACCTCTCTTAACTGCCTAACACTCAAATTTGTGCTTGGATAACATAGGCCCTTGACAGAAGAACAGCAACCAAAGGCACAGGACTGGATGATTTCAACACAGGGGAGAGCTGAGTGGGAGGCTGAGTTGCCTGCCCTTCCCTCTAAAGCACCACATTATCAGGCTCCTCTAACAGCTGCTGCTTTGGCTAGGCTCATCCAAGCACAGCTTGTCCAGATATGTCCTCCCTTCATCCCTGCCCCAAAATCAGGAACACCTCCGGCTGCCTTGAGACGTTACTGCTGCTGAGTAGTGGGGCTGGCTCAGGCTATAAGCAGGGCAAGCATCTTGCTGGTAGCCTGTGGGAGTGATGGACTGCCTGCTTTGCACAAGCCTCACAAGACAATCATTGGGTGGGTCCCTCCAGACCAGGCCCCTGTGTCTTGACAAAGCATACTGGGCAATAGTGTGCGACGGAGCTTCTCACAGCACCGTCATTCCCTCAGCCAGTCTCAGCAGCAATCCCAGCCTGGTCCATCTCATGCTCCCACCTAGAAGAGCAAGTCCTGCTGTTGGTCCTTTCCTTCTCTCTCCTCAGTCTAGAAAATGTGCTGCCACAAAGGATGAATGTGGGCTCCTTTGCAAGGAGAGGGATTGCCACTTGTAGCTTACATCTGGAGATCAAAAGGAGGGTGGTCATACTGGATCAGAAAAAGATTGCTTTAGCCCAGCAGAAGGGTGGTGGGAATGCACAGGGATGGGGGACAGGTAAGGGAGGATGTCCATGCTCGTACAAAGTGTGGGAAAAGAGAAGGTCCTGAGGAAGGACCACCAACTGGAGAGACATACCTGTACCAGCAGGTACTCTCAAACTCTCCTGCCCTCTTCTGACTTCCATCCCACCCAGAGTCCTTGAAACAACGCTGTCTTCCTCAAACTCCTTTAACTTATTTTTTACTTAATAATTCATCTGATCATGTAACTTTATCTCATTTCCCCTGCAAAACTCCACCTTTTCTACAGGGCAGAAAGACTTGAGAAGGCTTTGCTGATCAGTGTTGTGCTCCCCTACAAATACACTGTGCCCAGGTAGCAGTCAGTACTGGCAATGTCAGCCTTCATATTTCACAGTCATCACTCCAGGTGAAATAAAGAGCTATTTTACTGTGCTGGCAAGAAAGAAAAAGCTTGCATTACCCTAGCTATAGAAGCTTTAAGAATTACAGTCCAGAAGTAACATTTCTTGTTTGAGCCTGCCTGAACAGCGCAAGCCAGTTGAGGATTAGGACTGTCAAGATGTAGGCATCTACTCTTAGTCAGTCGTCTTGGTGAGAAACGAGTAGGGAGTACAGGGCTGGGAGGAGCACCTGGCCATTCTCCCCACCAGGTTGTCCAATGTCCCTGCCTTGCCTCCACAGGATGCTTTGCAAGCTTGCACAGATATGAATGCAGCTTGCAACTTCTGACAGTCGTACCCTGTCTGGTTGCTCCCCGTCTCCTGTTTTGGACATAACTCCCCAACAGTTTCTTCTGAATCCAGTTTGTCTTCTGTTCCTGACTTGGTTTGATGCTACTGTTTCTCCAGATGCCAGATCACTTGTTCAGTCAATGCTATGCTGTATTTTTTCTTATTCCCTCTCCTCCTCAGCCAAGAGAAGAAGAAACATCTGTGAGTGTCCAAGTGGAAGTCTGCAGGGAGAGCTGACCTTGAGAGTGATTGTTCTTATAACAATAAAATAGATCTTATTTGCTATATACTACTGAAGTATGTGAACTGTAGGCAATGAACAGGCAGTGTCACACTATGGCTATTGTGAGCAGTGCAAGCTCGTATTCCTGTAGAAGAAATTAAAAGGTCAAGATAACTTGAAGAGATCTCTTTCAGAATTTCCTTTCTTGCAAAATTTCAGAATTGCCTTCCAGCCCACTCTGTTTATTACTGCAAATGCCTTGTCTCATACTTGTGACTGATGCTTTGTGTTTGGCATGAACAACTGAATATCCCTGTAGCCAGTTGAGCACTGCTGCCAGTGCAGGGGGAAAAAGATTCCTTCCTGATCTCATCAGAAATCCTATCTTGAAACATCCCCCATTTTATTATCGCAAATAGCACAGTCCTAAGTGTGATTGGCATGACCCATCTTTTAGAAACGAGTTACAGATTTTGAAACCCCAGATGAGGTAAGTCCTGCGCATCCCATCAGTCTGCCTTTTTGTACAGATTTCAATCTTTAGTAGTTTTTATTTAGCTGTTTCTTCACTTCTTTAGCAAGAGAACAGCACTTCTCCAAGTGCTTGAGCAGCGACTGTTTGGCTCTTTCCGTTAGGCTAGCGTAACACTGAAGCTCTTGTTCATGCAGTGGCAAATCAGTCTGCGTGTAACCAAGAACTAAGCAATATGGGGAGAGCGATACTGTTTTAATGCTCTTCTTGTTGACATCTAATTCCCTGGATACCCTTTGAAATAGTTACTTTTCTATAAAAGCGACACTGTTGTTGCCATTAACAGACTTCTTGATGTGTATTGCTCTGAGGGAATTTTTAGTAGCCATATATTATGTACACATGTGCATGCCTGTGCATAGAAATATAGTCACTGAATTTATGGCACGAGCTATTACTTCTTTCCTTTTTAAGCACTCACAAACGAGACTATGAAAAATTAAAGGCAGCTACAGTGAAGCTGTTGATCCACTAATGTAGAATTACTCAATCTATGTCTAACCAGCTTGATCCACCCTATCAAGACCAAGATGAAAGGATAGTTTCTGCTCTTCTAGTAACCAGACTTGCAAATGCCTTTTTAAAATTATGTCATGCTGAATTACATGGCTCTTATCATTTGCAGATCTTTTTTGAAAGCAGCCTCAGGTTACATGCGTATTGGATTACTGCGCATCAAAGAGATTAAAATAGGTGTGTTATAAAGATAAGGGCTTTTTCTTATTCTACTTGCAAAAAATTGCATTAAAAAGACCCTTCAGAGAAAACAAAAAAGGGCTCAGAGGAACCAAACTGGAAGAAGCAGCGCATAGAAAATTGCAGAATGGCTGACAGATTCCTGACAATATACACTGGTGCTTTGTTTCTTGCTTTAATGTGTGTTTTATATCCTCATGAAGAAGCATAAAGTTGGGCATTAACATGTGAGAATAGAAACTACCTACACATTATCAGCTCATTTTAGAGTCTTGTGAAATTATAAAGAAAATCGCAGTTACTTTCAGATGCTAATTTTCTCAGGTACTCCTCACTGACAGACCTGATGTGAATTTATAGGTGACCAAATATCTTTCAAAGTGCAACACATGAATTTATTCAGCAATTTTAGAGGAAGAGTTGAGGTGGGGCATCTATTTTTAGAATTTCTTTTATCTTGAGGTCTGGAGATTTGAAAGTTGCATTTGATCCCATTCCCATTACCTATTAGCAATAAAAAGGCCACAACAAGAAATTGTGAAGAAATTATACGTTGCTATTCGTAAAAGCATTTCAAAGAGCTATCTGTGCACAGAAGGATCAAAACCAATTAGGAGATCATTGAAATTGCAGTTAAAATGTGAAAGAAGAGTAAGTTCTATGTGAGTTAAAAAAGAAAAAAAGCTTTTGAGAATGACACATACATAGGTGTCTGTCTCATACTCTTGTTGACTGAGGGAGAATCCAAGCTCTGAGAAAGGCTCTTGCCCTTCACATCAATAATCCAGTTCTTGAAAGCTGACAGATTATCTGATGTTGATTCAAGGAGCCTTGGAGGTACAATGTTTGATGGGAAGGTCTAGGGTACCAAGTAACTTGACTTACAAGATAAAAAAAAGTATGAAACAGTGTGAACTGTATTAAGTATAACCCAAAAGAGGTTATCTGTGATTCAGGATGTTCCCTAGATGATCTACAAAGAACTGGTTTTGGAGACTTATGACTTATACAATCTGATGTTACTGAGCTTCAGTTGATTAGTACTTATTTTTAAAGCATATGTACCTCCAGATGATCTGAATATTTTTATTTAGAGCATTATAAGGTATCATATGTGTTAGTCTATTTTACTAGTGTCATAAACTACCAGGACTAAGGAAGCAGTATTAGAAGAAATAGAATGTAGCTAAGATGCTAGAAGTGGGGGGGAGAACGTTCACTTGGGGAGGATTGCATAAGTTATTCACCACATCTTGGCAAAGAAGGAATATTCAGATTTAATAATAAAACTGAAACAGAGTGGGAAGTATGTAAACTCTGGTGTCTGATCTCATTAGCCTGCCCCAGGGTGCATGGGGTGGGAGAGAAGGCACCATCCTTGTCCCTGGTGGGGGTTGGTTTTGGGTCCCTGGTTTTGGGTGTGCACTACGGTGACAAGGGACTTTAAGGTCATTGGCAAACAGTGGACCTCACCTGGAGTTTCATTAAGATTTGCCACCCACCAAACTGTTTGCTACCCACCAAACTACATTTTCCTTACAGATAAGGCTTGGTGTTTCCTTGTTTTGCAGACATATCTTTAATTAGGAGATTTTACTCCCCTTCCATCACTTCCTTGGAAGGTCATGACACTTAATCCTTTCACTCTTCTGCTTGGTGCTGCTGAGTTCTAGCCCAAATAATCTGTGTCTAGATGATTATGATGTCTTAATTAGAGAATTTTCATTTCATGTGAGGAATAAGAATCAGATGAATTAATAAAAGCAGAATATCTTTTTTTATTCTAATAATTTTCAAAATAAATGGCAAAGGAAGAGAATCACAGAGTATACGTCAGCAGTTTAGTATCCTCAGTGCAGTGCATCAATAACTTTTGAAGATCTTGTGGCTCTTTCATTTCATATTTAATTAGGCTTTATAATTCTAATAGTAATTTCTTTGAAATAAATACATTTGTGCATTCAAATGTTGGACATCAGCATTTGGAGTGGAATTCCAGCCTCTTCTAAGGTATCACAAAAATCCTATGGCAGCACAAAAACTAAATTCATACTTCAAGAAGTAATTTCACACATCGCTGTCTGGTTCTTCATAGCTACCAGCACCTAGCTGAACAAAAGGTGGTTGACTGTTCAAATGTCTGAATTTTTCTATCTTTCCTCATATACATGTCACTTATCTCCAATTCTCTGCATGCTAGTGCTAGTATTGTGGGGGCATGATTCCTGAATCATGAGTTTTGAAAATCTTACATGGTTAAGAGCCCCTGGAGAGATGAAGGAACAACAACTGATGGTTCCTCTGCAGTATACAGAAATGGTTCTCCTGGTGGAGTGCCAGTCCATCGTGGCAAGGGCAGGACCAAGACGATTGCTGCTGGGTGCAGGGACTGGCTTCAGGCCTCGATTTGCTCCTTCCCACAGTCAGGGACTGGGGTTATGAGTAGGTCTCCAGGAGGTTGAGTCCTGTCATTAGTCAGACAACAAATCCCCTGCGTTACAAGTGTGGCTGCCTGACTGAGAAGCCATGTGCAGCTCAGGAGCCAGAGTTTGGCCTTCCTGGCTGTAGCATCTCATCTACACTGTTCTATCACACACCGTCATGCAGTCACAGATCTCATGTTTCATTCACAGCACTGGTTCAATGTGTGATCTTAAGGAAGTCACATCACTTATGTTTAAGTTGTCCTACTGATCAAATGCTAATGACAGCATCTGTGTAAAAGTGTAATAAGTAATCTGTGGGAAATATAATTATTGCCATATAACAACTGATGGTAAATGCTACTCTTCATGTTTATTATAGCATCCAAATTTTACTCAAAGAGTTTCCAAACAACAATTTTGGAACCCTGACTTCTTGGAAGTAAAATATTCCACCTTTTTTCCATTCATCCAGGTATTTTTACTGTAGTCTAGTCCATGGGTATATTCCTGGGTTTTCAGTAGCTCTCTGTCAAGAAAGCATCATTTTCATTGTAGATTTTTTTCAACACAGTTTTTACTTCAAAATGCAACTAGAATGCTAGTTCTGTCATTTAGTTTGGCTGTTCTTGGAAATGCTGTTACAATGGGTAGGTAAAGTGCTTAAGTAGTTCCAAAATCTGCAGTAAAACCCAAGCATGTGTCTATTTTAGCCCTACCATTAGACACTCTTGTCTCTCTTCCTGCTCTTACAAGAATTCTGAAAATATTGGGAAGTACTTGCTGTAATTACATTTTTGAAATATTGCTGGATTTTTTTTTTCTTTACCAGACACAGGTAAATGAATGTCATTATTGTTTTCCATTTAGGAGCAGAGTAATTATAAAAAGTTATGCCTTTTGCCTAAAGAGTTGCAGGTCTGACAGCAAAGTGGAGGACCTTTAGTTCAATATTGCGCATGCCTGACAGTAAAGCTCTGCTTTGATAAATGATTAAGTATGCTGAAATGTACATTGCTTAAAGTATCTGTGGTTGAGTAGCATTTTTTAGGGCAGTATATCAAAGGATTAAAGTAAAAGAAAGGAGGTTTTATCATATGATAATAAACCTTTAGAAATAGGCTTTAATTCCTGTTGCATTCAGGAAAACAACAATGCTCTGATTTTTCATCTTCACTCTTCTCAGATGACTTTTGTCTTTATCCAACTGAGTTACATGTTCTTCTGAATAAATTCCAAATGGCTGGTTAGCAGGACAATAAAAGCAAGCCTGAACTCTTTATAGCATTAAATTAAGGACAAATTACTAGGATTTTTTTTGTGAATACTATCTGTAGCAGACTTTAGTAGAACCAATCGCACAGTGGAAGTGTGAAAACTTTGATTAAGAATTAATCTTTTGTAGTTCAGATGGCATTAAGTTATAACTTATTACTGGAGAAACTGGTTCAATCTAATTTTCAGAATGGTGATGGTTTTCCTCTCAACCAAGACAAAATCTCGGCAGATAATTAACTGTAGGTTTTGAGCTTCTCTGTCTGGAAAAGCAAGGCTAAAAGATATTTTGGAACAAAAAAAATAGTGGAGTAAAAAATAGTTTGTTTACATTTAGATTTGTCTGTAATAAAATGAATTTTCAAAAACCCAACTGCAGCAATAGAAATGGAATATCTAAACAGATGCAAGTAAGTAGATACAAGAGTTTTGATTAGCAAACATATATCATCAGCTTCCTTTCAAATTTCAGATCAGTGCTACAATTACTGAACTGGAAATCCATATTTTATATTCGTTAAATGTAAAGCTAGAATTCTGACAATGAACAGATGCTGTAAACTGCCTTCTTAGCCGTGATATTATTTAGTAGAAGGAGGAATGAAGGACTTCAGTTCTGTGTAGCATTCAGCAATGACTAACATTTAGGTTCTTTGGTGTGTTAAAAACCATTCCATATTTGCTGCGGCACACAGATGTTCTGTTAGAAAATGTGTTTGGTTTCTCAGTCCTTCTTAAGCTTTTATGACCGGCCTTGAAATGCCACCAAAGCTTTATGGCATAAAATGATTGTGAAGTCACTCACTTTCCTTGAAAGGTAATAAATTTTAAGTTTCAGTACTGCTGGAACATTGTCAATCATGTAAGGCTTGATCTGATGTCCACTGAGGACAATGCTTGTGATGGCTTCAGTGGGCATCAGATCAGCCCATACTTTTCAGTCTTCACTTATTATGTGATTAGTGTAGTATTTTGAAACCTTTCTAAATATTGATTAAGTTCTTAATTGAGATAAATAATGGATCAGAAGCTTTTTTCCTTTATTTTTTTAAAGGAAAGGAAAAAAATGTTACAGAGGTATTAGAAGGACATTTAAAGTCCAGCAAGTAGCAGCTACCATAGTGTTACCTGGAACGGTATAGAGAACAGGAGCAGAAAAGCAGACAGGCAAAGTCAAACAGATTTAAAATGACCCGAGGAACTGCTAGTATCTATTCTAGTTGTTCCAAAAGACAAAGATGGGAGATCAATCAAAGAAGAAATAAATATACCTTTACATCTCACGAGTAGCTTTTTGTCAGAAAATAACCGAAGTGTGTTAACTAGAATAGTTAAAGCTTCTTATGTTAAAACCAATTTCCAAGAAAGTCAGGCAGTCATCAGAATAACATGAAGTTAGGATTTCCAATTTCCATTCCTGTAGAGAGAGGATTTCAGATCAAAAGTGTATACACTGTGTATAACAGTGACTGTGGGAATGGGTACAAGCTGAACCTGATTATGCACTATAGATGCCTCTCCTCTTTCTGCTCATTCATTACAACTTGTGATGTGGTACCCCCAAATTCAATACAGTGGTAACAGTACAGGAGTTACATAAGGAAAGTGTAGTACCTGTTGTTCCTAAGAGTGCACGCAGGACAGCAGCAGCTGGAGGATGTTTCCCTTGAAAGATGTGCTGTCAAAGTCTTCCTGGGCACTAACCTGTGCACAGTTCTCCATACTTGTGTAAATTAGGTGTTGATTTGTCCTCTTGTAACCTAATAAGGAGTACAGTATCTGTAATGTATAAAAAGGATTTAAAAAACCCCCAAAACTGCAATGCCAGTTGAAAAATGTCTGCTTCTTATTTTTTTAGGAGAAAAAGGGTGCTAATATCCTAGGGAAAAAGCTATAGATGCATTTTGAATTTGTAGAATGAGGTGCGTATGAGCAATTATCTAGCACTGATGAATGAATATCATAATTAACAGGGAGACAAATAGTGTTATCCACAGAATAGTCTCCCTGCTATTACCCCACGGGTATCTGCAAGTATTTAACATGGTAGACATAGGAACATGGCTTACACAAGTGGAGCACTGCAGAGAATTGAGACATTGAGAGGACATGTAAAAAGGTAACTTATTGTATTCCTTTCTTTTTGCCACTTAGAGTGGGACACTTCCAAACCTGATGTTCAGAAGAATGCAGGTGTCTACATGATGAATTAGGAAACTACTCAAAATGCTATCTTTTCTCTATATCAGCAGAGTTGGATGTTTCTAAGGCAGGAGGAATGTTGACAGCTTCAGCCTATGAAAAACATAGGAGACTATTCTGTTTTAGTATGATGCCATCAGTAATTCCTTTTCCATCAGGGACAGTGCATATTTGTCCATGCATAACTACTGAAACTATTTAATAATATTTGGCCTAATAAACTTTGAAAGCTTCTGAAAATATGGACACAGTAAGCAAGACTGGCTTTAGAATGTCCCCAGATTCGCACTACTATAGTATGTGTACAGCTCATAGTCTTTAATATAAAATTCCCACAACTTTTTCTTTGATGCAAAGGAGGTGATATTGTCTCTATAAGGTAGAATGTATTCTGCTAAACTTTTAAAATCAGAATAGATATGGTGGATCAAAACAAAAGTTTACCCAGGAACAAAACTAATGTTAGGAAAGATGAAGGCTGGAATTTGGAGAAGGGTACAAAACATGTAGGTTGATGATTCAGTTTCAATGTAGGAGAGTTGGGTTCAAATGCATAAATGAAGCAAATCTGCCTATTGACTGTTTTGACTATTGCACTTTTTATGAGGAGCTTCAAATGATTTAGTTTGCATTTCATTTAGAACAAGGGAAAGAAATTTAAACATCTTTTGTTTTCCCATGCAACAGAATTCAAGTTTTATTCTTCTGTTAGGCCTGCTTCACGTACAGGAAGCGAGGTCTTTGCAATTCCCTAACAGACTTTCTGTGTATATCAGGGATTTGCATTAAATTCTTATACTAATGTATTAACCATTGATTCACCTTTTCACTCATCCCATTTGAACTGCTGGTGTGCTAGATGGCAGGAGAACAACTAAATTAATATTACTTCGAAGTTGCTTTACTTTGGAGACAGAAAGTAGCACCTACAGAGGAAAAAGACTTGACGAGGCAAATTGTTAGTGTCACTGGAAAATAAGAGAAAAGAAACAACTGCAGAAAGAGAGAGACTCATAAATGTCAAATCATAACAGTGTCACCAGGAAAAGACTTTTTTTTTCTTTGTGACAATGTATACCTTGGTCATCTTTTTCAGGTGACCTAGGTCTTGACTGTATCATGAACATAACATAGCAGAAAATGACTTCAAAGTCAGAAAATAAACTATCCAAACTATTCTAAATGTGGTTAACAAGCACTCCATGGAAATATAGCATATGGAGGAAATTAATGTAAGTGTTAAAAACCTGGATGACCAAGTCACCTGCTGTCAGCCCACTGGCTTTTTTTTAAGCTGCACTTTTTCAATCACACTTAAGTGATGACATTATCTGCACACTGTGTTATGAAGAGTAAAAAAGGTAACACTTGCTGAGTGCTGTTTATGAAAGAGCAGTATAGGGCAGTTGAAGAGTCATATTTTCAAGGGCTTTTAACTTTGCCTGAATAACAAGCCATTGATGTGAACCTTCTCTCTTTCTCTGATTCTTTTTGCTCTCTTTTTTCACTTTCATGTTAAATATTGCAACTGATATCTGATGCACTGGAGTCATGAAATAAAACAATAGAGAGAAATCATGGACTTTACAGAAATGCTGAGGTTTCCCTCAGGCTTGATGAACTGAGGAAAGCAGAAATGAGAGATGTTAGGTCATGCAGTCCAGACTAGTCTCTAACATATCTTTGAGCAATTTGTCACAATCCTAATATTGGTTAGAAAAGCTACACAACTATTGTTCTGACAAATGGTGCTTGGTACAGGACCTTATATTCCCTGTTTCAGAATGACAGTATCTATTTCTGGTCAGTCTCAATATAGTCCTAAGCAAAATCCTATGTTAGCAATACATATGAAAGCCCATTCCTACACTGAAGCAACCACTGTTTTTGCCTCATAGGTGCTTTTTAGTTCTGGTGTGCTTTGGATGTGATATAAACATTTTTTGATGAATTAGATTGGGTCCACACGTGGACCTTGGTGAAGAATTAATTCATTTGCTTATTGGATTGAGTATTCATTGAAAGCAAATTAATATTCCATCAAGTATTTCCTCCCCTTGCTGCCATGTGCTGCTGAAGGCTCTTGGAGTGTGGGAATGTCAGTGACTGAGAGGACTAGGCATAACTTTCCTTCCAGCAGCTGAACTGAGGTGATACCCTCTCCCTGGGGAGTAAAGTGTGATATTTCAAAAAACCCAGGGGTGATAGGAGATGGTCTTGGTGTTGCAATTATATATAGCTCAGTCTAACCAAATGAGCCTGCAGGGCATTTTCACAGATTTTGAAAGAAAACAATAGTGCGCAAATGAAACGTATTGATAACATGATTTGTTAGGCCTGGAAGGCAGCAAATGAGCTATAATGTACAAAGTGCAAACCTATGCACTTAAGTAAAAACAAGAATTTCAGCAATAAGCCAGGAACTCTTCAGCTGAGGAGGCCAGAGGAGCAGAAGAGCCTTGGAGCATTAATTAATTAGAGATTGGCTAGGGGCCAGCTGTAAGATGCAGCTGTGAAAAACACAGATGTATCAGCTGAATTTCTTTCAGCTGAGGTAAAGCCAAATCTCATCTAGAATACTATACACTGATCTAGTTAAGCATGTTTGAAAGGTGTTGGAACAGGTGAAGCAGAAAAGTTTTGAGGTGGATGCAAATAAGTCTGGAGAGCCCCTGCTGGACTCCAGAAAGGAAAGGAGGAAAAAAGGTCTTTACTGGGCTACAAATCCGCCCTTGAGGATTTGCTCAAGCAACAGCACAGTACCTTGTGACAGGAACAGTCTTGCTGTGATCGTAGTGTGGAGTTTTGCTTCCGACTAGTTCTTCTACTGCTTGGTCTAGGGTTAAGGGACTGTATCTTTTCCCACCATGTGAATTCTGTCAGCAAGGAGAGGAGAGAAAGTTCAGCCTCCATGTTAATATCTGTGCAATATCTGCCTTGTAATATCTATCTAAGATCCTTTTGGGGATATTCTAACAAAACAAGAGGTGGGTGTAGATCACTGTCCAGTGATCAAACCAGAAGAATAAAAACAGGGAGAAGAAATTACTTCAGGGGAAAAAAACAAAACAAAACTACAACAAAAAAAACCAAAGCCCAAAACAGTGTTGATGCACTGATCTGTATACTTTTATACATATATAACAATATTTAAAATTATGTATATACTCACATGGTATGAATAAATGCTGTCTGAAAATCTCAATTTCCAGAGCCCATAAACTAATATGTATATGAGTGGGATTATATAAAATGATATGCTATAGTAGGAGTATGCACTGAATGGTACTGAAAAGTCCTTTGGGTCATGTAGACATAAAGTACTGGGATTTAAAAGTTTGCATCACGGATATGAACAATATTTGCTATTTTCTGTAATGGAAAATTTAACTTAATCCTTCCCATAAGCAGCACATGAAACACTCTGCAACAGGCACACTTCAGTTTTATAACAATGTTCCCATAAATCATACGCAAAATGGTAATTTCGTGCAAGTTCAAATGTCTAGATTAAATGAGGATTGGTAATTAACTATTGTTTTTGTTGGACTATCTTTGGATATATTTGTCAGAATGAATCAAAAACTAGAAATGGCCTATTACGTGGTTGTGTTCAGTAAGGTATCTAAACTGTTGACGCTGTTAGTGCATCAGGAGAAAAAAATAGATTATTGATTTGCTCAGCTATTAAAATGCATGGGTTATGCACTACAGTTGGGATAAAGATTTGCAAAGTATAGATCAAAAAAATGTCTATTGCCTTCAGAATCAAATACAGATAATAATGTGTAGAAATACTCTTCAGTGGAACCAAGAATTTCAAAGACGTTGAAAGCACAGATTTCTATAAAGTATAAAGTACTTGGGACAGGGACCTTTTTCCCCCACTCTTTCCTTCCATTCTTTGAACAACTAAGTTCTGTAAATGTAATTTTTAGAGCAGTGGAAATCTATCATAGATGTCAAACTGTATAGGACATTTAATCAGATAACTTTTGCAATCCTATTACAAGTTAGCCTATGCCAGATGCTGTATTTCCTCTTTGGGTGAGAAATAGAAAATGTCCATGCGGGATGACATACACAAGGAGGGTTTCAGAGCTTAAAAGCCCCAACAATCTTACACCACTATTTGCAACATTCAGGTGTCTTGTACTTTAACACTTAATTATGGAAAACAGCGATATCACCAAGAATCTTTGTCTCAGGTATATTAGCACCAGAAGCTGAAATTCCCTCTGAAGGTGGTGATAGTAGCAAATGATGTAAAACCTCTATCTGAAAAACTCTGAGCTGGTCTGTCTTGTTGGTTTTTGTTGTTAGCCTGTTGTTGAGCCTTTTTAGGACAGCAAAGTTAGAGTTAGGGATATTAAAGAGCATTATACATTCCCATTTTCAGGGGATAAGAATGAATTTCATTAGTTTGGCAGTCTTATTTTAATGCAATTGTGGAGGTACTCCGCACTAGAGACAGTAGGTGGTATTTATCCCACCTACCCAGGGGTGAGGTCATCTGGGTGACCGCAGATTCAAGCATGTGTGTCCCAAAATCTGAGCAATGATTGCTGGTAGCAACATAAGTTTGATGTTGATTTTCAGCATTTCTGTTTTGTTTCATTCTGGGATACCCAAGAGGCTTGCTCTGTGTATTTGTCTTTCCAGAAGCTTTATTCGTATAGGATGATGTTGGCCCATTTTAGTGTGTACACAAAACACTGGGAAAGATAGATGTTAAGGATGGAGGCATTGCCAATGCTTTCAACAAGCTGCCCCAAGCTTTTTCATCAAACCTAAGTAAACAGTATGTATTGCCCCCTCCATAACTAGTTGCTTGCAGCCTGAATAAGACTTAAAGTATGTTATTGGCACGCAGAAAGAAATGACGGTAATACAGTGGATAGTTCCTATCCCCTTATTTTGAGATAGGGTTTTTTTTCCACTTGTTCAAGAGATTTGACATATTTTGGGGGTTTATTTTTGAAATATGTAATACAATTACCACTGGGTAGCCTATGTCATGATTCACTGTGTTTCTGTTATAACAGCTTTTCTGTTATAAGTAAACATTTTCTTCCATATGAGAAGAGCCTATGTCTCTCTCCCTACGGGACAGGTTATCTCACATTTCACATAGGTAAGATGCTGTGCCTAGCTAGTTGCTGTGAAGCAAATGTCTCTCTGTACAAGTATCCCTCAAAGGGGAAGCCCAAAAGTGGATGTTCTTTGTTTTCTTTAAATTAAATTTTACTTACCTATCCATCAAGTATCTGATTTTATTCATTCCTTCGTTTTGTGTAGTACAAAACAGTGACTTATCTATGAACCCTTGTGCTTTGGGGATCTGGGTTGTTTTGATGTCTCTCCCTCTCTGTCTCCCTGTTTTCTAAAGAGTTTTTGGTTTATTTATGTGTATGTATTTGGAGGCATTTTCAAAGTGGCATATCATAGATAAAATTATAAACATTTTATAGATTGATATATTAAGACACAATATGTGTTAAGTGTGTGTAAATCTAAGCTTGCTGCTTATTTTCATAATCAATCTTGACTTCTTTTCCACTGACCGTCATTTTCTGAGTAATGTTGCAAGAAGGAACAGCAATTTTTTCAAGCCATATGTTTTCTGAAAAGAATTGTATGTCAGAATTACTAAATATAAAGCAAATACTTATATAACTGATTGTAAAACGCTCAGTAATGCTGAGTATTGCAATGTTGTCTTGTTTGCATACAACTTATTTTTATTACCTTAGTATCTTTCTATTGTTGGTATTCTTTATCTACACTCTCTATTTTTATACTCTCTATTTGTAGTTAAATTAGAATATTCCTAGTGAAGGCCAAATTATTCTGAGATTATAGTCTCTGTCAATGGTGACTTTTTTTATTTCTTCTTTCATCTTTTCCTAGATCTTTTTGAACAGTACATTTGAAATTACCCTCTCTAGTTTTGGCACAATAAATCATGAGAGTTCAAATTACCTAAGGTCAAAAACCTTTTTCCAGAAGGACTTGCATACTAAATGTATTAAGAAACGCGTTGTAACTCTTAAAAGGCAAAGTGATGAATAAGTTATCAAAGGAACTTTTAACAAGAGTGGAAGTAATATATATCCCACAGGAAGCTATTATGAGCCCATTAATACCACAAGCCAAAGTTTTACTTACTGAATATAATCTAAATTGCATTGAACTCACCAACTCTCAAGAGAAATACTCAGTTGCTGTGGTCTTGTGGTTGATTTATTCCGTTGATTTCTCCAAATATCTTTCTTCCTCCCCTCTTTGTTTACATGAACAGTTCAAATTCAGTTACATAAGCCACAGTGATTTGGAAAGTCGTTGTTCATAACAGGGTGATGTTCCTTGATGCCTACGAATAATAGAGAAAATTTCCTTGATGATCCACACATGATGCCTCCAAACCTTAAGGTACTGGGACTTGAGCCATAGAGTGCTCTGTGTGCTGCAATGCTCTTTTAGACCCTCTGAGCATGTTAGGTTTTGGATGCACCCTTCACAGAAGGCTGGGAGCAGCATGGCCAGCACAGTGCTGAAGCAGCTGCTTGGCTTTGCTGGAATTGGTATTTCTCAAGCTGAAGGAGTGGTTGGGCAATCTGGGAAAAGATGGCCAAAGGTACCTCATGACTTACCTCACCTGTGTATGAGTAAGAAATGGTGGTTAAGGGAGTGATTTCTCTGTTGTGCAAACCATCAGTAAATCATGAATACTAAGGTGCTGTGGGTGGTAAAGTGAGTGTCCGTGCACAGGAAGAAGAGGAAGCCTGTTTCGGGTTTGCAGGGGGCTGATGTACCTCTGTGTGTCTGCATGCATCTATAAAAGTGCCTCATGAGGGAGCACTTGCCTGCATGCATGTTTTGAGATGAGGCCTGCCCCAGCTGGAGGCACTGCTGGAATTGGTGGTGGCAGCTCTTTCCTGGCCATGACCAGACAGTGGCTGTGGTCAGCCAAGAGCACCATCCTTTGCACAGGCTCCCACCTCGAGGACCTGCACGGGCAGCATCCCCAAAGCCTCTCCTAGGGCAACTGTGGTCTTCACCTGCTTTGCAAGTCGGTGCCACCCGGGCAAGCGTGGCTGATGGTGGCTGTGCGGGGCAGCACAGCTTGCTGCAGCCCTCATCCCACCTGTGCTGCACCATCTGTCACCCAGCAGTCAATAATGCAGCCTCACCCCTGGTCCTGCACTGACACCTCATCTGTCAGCCCCTGGGCCATCTCCTAGCTGGTGTGATGGCTGTTGTCTGACATCCTCCCCCTGCAGCTAGATGATGTCAAGACTGAGTATGACTTCATTGCTACTCTTTCCTTTCCCTTTACCCTCACTTGCCAGGGGATAATGGCAAACAGCTGTTTCCTCATGAGCCGTCTCAGGTGAGCACAGCGACATGCTGGGGTTTGCCCAGCCCCGCTCCAGGCGGTTTTATGGTACACGGCTTTTCTTTCTTGTCCTTTTTGGTAGAGAGTTTAGCTCATCCTCATGAGTTAAATAAATGCATCCTCAGAATAGATATTGTGTACAGTTTACTACCAGCATTGATTTAACCTGGAAAGAGTTAACCCTGTTTGTTCTCACAAAACCACAAAAAGGCATATTGTTTAAAGACAGGATTTTGCACTTTTGCTGTTTGGGAGAGCGAGACCTAGTTCTGGTATATTTAAGGAAAATGTCTAGGTCAAAGAAAGAAAAGTTTCTTTTTGGACTGAATTTTCTCCAGAAGGCAGTAGAACCGGGGCAGGGCTGCACGCCTGCACTGTCCACCCCAGGCAGTTAGAGTTTCCGGCACTTTGCACGGCTTTGTTTTTAAGCCAGGTCTTTTGTAGTGTTCTCACACAGGAAAATTTTAAAAAAGAATATTAGGTAACTTGAGCATGTTAAAATTCCTCATGGCACATAAATGTATTATTTCAAATATTTCTTATTTATACATTGCTTGTGTGTGTGCACTTACCATTGCTAAGCGGTGAGAGGAGCTCCATTGCGAAGCATACCAGCTACTGAAAGTGGCCAGTCTTAGCTTCCCTGCTGCTGTGAGCTGAGTCACAGAAAGGCTGACTGAGGGAATGTCACTGAGTTCAGCAGTGCCCATTTGATCACTACCGAATGCCCTTCACTCACAGATTTTCTTTAAAAAAGTATAAGCATGGACTAAATATGAAGCAAAGAAACTTGATCCTTCATGCTTGGCTCCAGAAAACTCCTAGCACCTAGGAGGTATCTTGAGGCAGTAGAAAATGATCCCTAAATTGTGTCTTCCCTTAGCAGGGAGGCAAGTTCATGCCATTTCTGGTCAGTGAGGAAAGCCTTTGCAGTTACTTTTTTTTTTTATCGTACAGGGGCTAAATATAGGCCATATATTTTATGTTACTAGTTCCTTAACCAACCCCATCTAAAATATTTATTAGTGTCTCAATTATGTTTTGGTAGGCCATTTAACCCCCCTTCCCCTTTCATGCTCACCAAATTAAAACATTATCCTAAGATACATAAGAAAAAAATCAATTAAATAGGATGAACTCTCAGACAATCCCACCCCCGCAACAGAGAGAACAAAGCCGAGCATTGAGATGGTTTTGTAACAATTAGCTTTGGTCGGACAAAAGCTTTTGAAGGATTCTGCTTCTTTATTTATCCTTTCTATTCTGCATTTTTAGAGTGGTGCATTCAACAATCAATCATACAGTACATACCAAATAGCCAAGCAGCCCTAGTGGGTACTTATGTATGCCCTTCACATTTTTTGGCAGCTTCGGTTCTATGACTCATTTTATCATGAGCTTCCACTTTGATGGCCTTTAAACTATCTCTCCATAGCTGTTAAAATGACTGCAAAGTTTGAAATCCTTTCTTGGCACGACTTAATTCTATAACCCAATTAAATCAGATGGTGTGAGCTGTTTCTTGAGCATTCTTGCTTGTATCCCTTATTGCTCTATCTTCAGCTTTTCAAACGTTAAAGTTTGAGGAATCCTAAAGTTTCTCTCTCCTTTGTTATCATGGAATGCAGCTAAAGCTGCTTTGTCATGAAAATGTATTTGATAAGCACTTAATGGTAAAAAGATTTAAAATAGAATGTTTAATTTGTCCATGACAAACTTGAAATGTATTTTTGGAATATGCATCAGATTCTTATGAGCATGGATAGATTAGATTAACATACCCTGCTGGGTCAGATATACGCTCTAAAATGTCTGTTTATACTTGCCGTTGCTTTTCCTTTCCAGAGAGAACCCTTTATGTGCACCCTATATATCCTTTTTGGTTGCAGTGTGTGTGTGTAGAATGAGAAGGTGTTCTGCATGAGCCTCCCTGTATTGTTATAGTAGAAGACGGCGTATACTTCTTTAGCTTATGTTAAAATGGTCATGCTGAACAAAATGACCATCTGTCTGTGCTTTAAGTACACCCTAGTCCCATTTCTCGTTTGATTCCTATGTAGGAATCTGTTACCGCCCACTGTTGGAAACAGAACGGCAGGTCTGCCCACGTATGGCAGTTCTGCATTTCAGTTACAGATATCAAGCCATACGATCCCAAGTAGGCAGGAGGAGCTGTAGTTATTTAGTTATTTGCTATATCTGGGCAAATGTGAGAGCAGGTTAACTTTTGCCATTCACTTCAGGGCAGGGAGCAACATTTGTTCCTGCCTAGTATTCTGCTGCTCTGTCTCCTGTCTGCTTAAAGCACCTCCAAGCTGACTAGTGTTTTGGAAAGTTCTTGACAGTTGTCATGAAGATATTAGGATTTTACAGTGATATATGTCTCTGTCTGGGGCCATATAATGCTAGATTTTTCTTTGGTGTGTTATATGTAACAACTAAAACTTTATGACGATGAGTTTTACTCCTTTTCTTTAAAGAATCCATATGTGATGTTATATGATGACATTGTTCTCAGGTTTAACTGCAGTGGGATACCGCTGAGGCAGGAGGGAGTTTTGTCAGCAACAACAGAGAGCTAAAAATGCTCTTTAACTATGCTAGAAAACCTGCACTAGCAGCAGATCACTCCTATTGCAGATGTAACCAGTTATAATTTGGTAGTATACTAATCCACATTGGTGGCTACCAATGGTGAAGTTGATTTTATAACTTGCAGTTCGTTTGTGTCACAAAACTGGTTTATTTGGTGTTTGATGTAGACAGTAGGAGACAGTAGGAGAAATAACTTTGACATAACTTTGAGAACTTTTCTTTAATGTGTTTGGATAACTTCATGCAATGCATATTTCAATACTAAGAAGAGAATTTTGCATATATTTGTGACAGTTCTGAGCAGATGTGAGCTAAGTTTTACAGTATATCAACCCAAGATTGGCATTAACTCTTTTTTCCCCCAAGTAAGAGATGAGCAGTGACATCAGGTTGACTTACACCAGGTGAAAAAAGGAGCTAGTGTCAGAGCCAAAGTGTAATTATTAATAATCCCAGGTTCTCATACATTTAATTGGAGCACAGCTTTTTCTCATCCAGCCTTTATTGCTGGGGAAAATAATTTAGGGAATACTTGTCTCCCTTGATTGTATTTGGATATCATGTCAGATAGATTATAAAAATTTAAACTCTTCTTCAGAAATTATGATGTATTTCTCTGTACAACCAGCAGCACAGGAAGTGTGGAGTTTCTAATTGACAATATTGGACAGAATCAAAGTGCTAAAGAGAGATTTGAGGGATGTCACCCTTCACTAGTATTTTTTATTAGTTCAGTTTTAAATGTGTAACGCTTATTTGAAGAGTTACTAATGAAATACAAGTGTGGAGGCCAGATTGTGACCTTACTCTCCTGCTGAGTTCATGACATTCAGAGGAATCAGGATGGGTTTGTATTGCTGTTTCCAGTTTTGAATTTGTATCAGATAAGCTATTTATAAGTCAACCCACTTTCTGTAACAAAACAAAACTTTTCTGAAACAAAGCCTGCTTTATGCTAATTTTTTTTTTTTTAATCAAGTTAAAATTATTTATTGTCAGGACTCTTTATTTAAGCGATGACTAAGAACAGAACATTTAGGATAACAGAGGACGTACCTGTACCAGTAGTTTTAAATGTAAAGTATATTTTATAATTAGAAACAGAGAAGCCTGGAGGAGGTAAAATACTGGTTATTTAAAAATGATCACATAATCATGCTTTGAAACCTGTGCACACTTAGGATTTTCAAATAGAAAGGGTTTGTGGAGTTTTATTTTCTCATTAATGCACAGGGAATTTATGTGTATTCTGCCAGTTAACATTAATAGGGGATACCCAAATAAATCTCCTATTGCTCTGAGGGATCTCATGGAGTATAAACCACCAATAGCATTTTTATACAAGTGGAAATGCAAAAATGTCTCTTTACAGACCTGAACATTTAAAGTGAGAATGCTGCATTAGGTGTTTATGGTGCATAGCCAATAACGCAGTTTAAGGTACAGTTTTCTCATGATCCAGAAAAGTGGTGACATGTAGCAATTTTTTCTGTTATTATTCCAAGTCTAAGTAAATAGAATATTAAATATGCAAGAAATCAACACTAGTCATTTATGAAATTATCACTATGTCACTCTGTCACTATCACATAGTCACTATGAAATTATCTAGGTGCAAATTAGCAGAGTATGTACTTACTGAATTTTAAGGACAAGTACATAAATTCTCTGAGTAAATGAAATGAAGCAATTTTATTGTCTCCTTAAGGCTGATACAAACCATTGGAAACAGAGAAATCTTGTCCTTGGTCATACTTCGTGCAAATAAATGTATAAAATATCATCTCCTAAATATGTATGAGTAACATAGTGCAGTGCTTGATAAGATGATGAACATAAAGATGTCAAAGAACAGCTAAATCTAACTGAAAAAAGTAAACTTATTACAAGAAAGTGTTAGTGGCAAAAATACAATCTGGGTCATCTTTGGGTTTTTAAAGAGACAGGAGTTTCTAATGCTCCACTTAACACTTGTGCAAAAAGGGACTTGGTAAGCGTGGCAAGTGTCTATATCTAATCCAAACTCTTCGCTACTTCCCTGCCAAACCTCTTGGTGCACGGTGCCTTAAACGTCATATCCTTTGCCATGCTGAGCACCCTCCCATTCCCCAATCTGTAGCATACCTTCCACTCGCAGTGCTGTAACTTTGAAATAAGCTGTTGTAGCAGTGTTATTTTTCCAGGGCCTCTGTGGCAGGATCCTTTCCCTTGTTTCATGCTGCTGTTCTTTTGCTCTTATTCTTGTGGCCTTGCACCTGCAAAACCTAATACTGCTTTTACAGCAGATTCTCGTGGGAAGCAATTGCCACTCCTGTGAGAATCATCCCTTCCTTCCCCACCTTTTCTTACTCATTATTTTATGAGCTTTTGTTTAGAATAGAGGAGGACTGAAACTTAGTGCAGAATACAGAAAATAATAGGTATTTTAATATCTGTTCAGTATTACCTATGCACAAAAGCTGAGTAACCAGTAAGCATGCAATACTTGTGTCAACATGCACGTTAAGGATGCTCTAATCCCACTAAAAACATCATAAATGGCAGCTACCAACAGGGATTTTGGGAGGATCCTGATGAAAAGCATATAGTGCTGGGGGAAATCATGGCCATGTTCATCATCACCACTCTCTGCTCTGGAGAGAGTAGCCTGAGGAAGATATTGTCCAGGGAGTTCATCACTGCTCTTCCCGGCTCGCCACTGGGGAGAGTTTTCCTTTTCCTTCCCTGCCCCCCCTTATCACCTCCATTTGTACCCTAAGGTAACTTTGAAGTCTTTGACCTTTGAACGTATGCCATGAACTCTGGACCCTGCTATGCGCCTATCTCAACATCTTTTGTGCAACATGGTTTTCCATGTATACATGAGAACAAAGGAGTATGTGGCAGCTTTAAGAAATAGAGAACTATTATTTATGCAACAGTAAACTGGAGGCTCAGACTAAGTTCAGGACCTACTGTCTTGGGCATGTCAGGCCACATAATGGGTATGTTTACATGACGCAGTGTAGTGCTATGCAGAGATATCTGAGAAGTATTTTTACTACAGGCTTGCCTCAGGTATTTTGAGTTTCATAGCCATGATGCTGTTGAGAACATAGCCTGGGGAAAGCTCTGCACTTACACAGCTGCATGCCTTCTGGTACCCAGATTAACCTGGGTTTCTCCACTTTGAACTGGACTGTGGACATTAACAGTAGTGATTACGAGTTCCTCCTCTTAGGGTCTTGTAGTTTAAATAGAAAAGATGGTAAGTATTCCACATGAAACGTTATTCCAAAGCAGATAAATGGCGAAGCAAGAACCCGGCTCTCTCAAGTCCCATACCTGTGTTCAGCCTACTGGTTTACACTGCCGCAACTTACTTGTGCTAAAATACATCCAGCCACAGATTTACGTAGTATTCAGTTCTGTGCTTGGGAACTTTTCATCCTGTTACATGGAAACCTGTTCATAAAGAAGTTATAATGTTACTATATAAGCATTAGCACAGCTAATCTGTTAGATGTTTGGTTGGAGTTAAATTACTAGTTCAGCTAAAATGAATGTATTTTTTCCTGGCTTAATTAAAAGCACACAATGCAGGGCCACTAGTTACCCTACAGTGAAATTCCTCTCAGTTTGATCTTTCTGATTTGGGAACTTCTTATCCTAATTCCAGATTTCTGTATGCCTTCAAAATACATTTAGAGCTAAATATAGAAACAGGGTCATGATCATGCTTGGCTAGTCTTTAATAACATTTTCAAAAAGGTTTTTCAGAAGGCTGGAATGGTCAGATGTAGCTTGATAATTCTGCTTTTTCTCTGAGATGAATAAAGCTAGCTCTTAAAAAAATCTGATGCCATCTAATCTTTTGATGTCCCTTAACTCCAAAGAAAATGGAATCTTTCCGGAGGGAGGTCCAAAGAAACTCCAGAAAGAATTTGGAAGAGCTTTGAAAATGATAACCAGCTGGTTGTGAAGCAGCAGGCTGCTACTACAGAAAGGGCTGTAAAGCTAATAATAGCCTGGAAAGAATGGCTAGCTAGCTTATGCTTTCAGAATATCTGTCTGAGTATCTCCCCTTCATCTGATACCTAAGTATTTCAGCTCAGAGACCACCTGTGTAAATCATCCTTTTCAAGAATGTTAGGTATAGATGCACACCATCTAACATGCGTTCTTCACACTAAATAATCCTAACTACCATAATCTTTAGTTGACTGGGTTCTGACACACAACATATAAGACCATATTATTCTTGTTTAAACAAGAATGCTGTATATACACACAGAAGATTACTTATCTCTTTTCTCTAAAAGATGGAAAGCTATATAGCTTATTAAATGAGAGTTTGACTGAGTATGCTTATAAAATTATATGCTTTACTTTGAATGTCTACTCTGGTGGTACTTGGGCTCAGACAGGACACAGACATATGGGAAGACTTATTTAAAACCTCAAAGCTTTATATTGATGCTGAATAGTTCAATCTTTGATGCATTACCCATGTGAAATAGGTTACTGCTAAATGTTATTCCATAGACTGGCTCTTCCAGTCTCAGAGAGACTTGAGGGCATGCCTACACTGTGCAATATTAACACTGTGGAGACAGAGAGATCTGTCCTGAATTAGGTCAGAAATCTGTATGATACAGACATTGTTAGGTCTTACCTATCCAATAAGGAATATTGACAAATATTCTGGAAGGATGGAACTGCATCCATTTTTAATTAGTCCTACTTACCACAAAACTAGCTTAGTTTCTTTGCATAGTGCTCAGCTGTATCGCATAGCCCAATATACCTGTAATATCCATGCATGTTACTTTGCCACAGTGATAACCCAGTAAATACAAAGGAAAACCTAGAGTAATAGATACAAATGGCACTGGCTTTACTGTGCATCTTTATAATGCACCGTGTCAATCTCTCTGGTTGCACTGACATCTCCTGTTCTGTACTGAAATGCACGGGAGTACCTGGCCTGTCACTCTGCTGAAGGGGTGTGTTTGTCAGGTAACACAAGTAGTGGAAGGCTAATCTGGGAAGCTCAGGGCATGTTTTTCCTCACAGATCAGCCAGGCGGTGGTATGCAGGTATCCTTTTGGACTGGATACATAATCCCTAACATGTATTTTGGGCTGTCCTCTAAAGAGGATGTCTGATTTTAGGAACTAGTGATATCAGGTGATGGGTTAACAGAAATGAGCCTCTCTTGTCAGATCCCATCCCACTTCCATCCCCAGACAACAGGAGGGGATGAGAGAACAACCTATTACAATTTACAACTATATAAACATTACAATGTTATGTTATACGAGTGCTTTGAATGACGGGCAATGAGCTTATAAACAGGGGCCAGAAGTCTTGGCTTCAACATCTCGTCTCTTCTACCATATAAACAGTGCCACAAGTCACACTCTAGGTAAGAAATACAAATTTTTCTGTTCATTCCCGGAATATAAATTGAAAGAGCTGCTAGGCCAAACGCTTGAAAACTAAGCAGGTATTTTGATAAATTTAAGCCATGAAGAGAAAAGGTTTCCTGATGTGACTGCTCAACACTGAGAAAATGTGAGCAGACTAGCACGGATTGTAAAATGCTTTGAAATAAGCAACTGAATAACAAGTGGATAAGGAACTGAAGAGATGAAGGAGAAGAAAAAATGAGAATGAGCAACTGAATAATAAGTGAGTAAGGAAGAGAAGAAACCTAAGGGAAAAAAGAAGCAAACACAAGCAAGAAGAGAGGAGTTTGTGAACTAGAGAGTACAGGAAGAGGAGCAAGAACTGGTTTCTCACAGAGTTAGAGTCCACCAGACTGAAAAAAGAGTTCAGCCATAATTTCAAACAAAGGTACCCAGGATTTGGTGTTTAAACCTAAATGTCAACACTAAAATCAGTGGTCTGATTTCAAAAGCAATACAGGCCTTACTAGTCCAAGTTGATGCAGCACTGCAGACACCCACCCATGTAGTCTCAGAGGCTGTAAATTGGGATGGGATAGTTGCACTGTTTTTTGTAATGCTTAAATTCACTGCTTTATTCATCCAATTGGAAACAACAGGTCCTCTGTTGCAGTACAGTAGCAGTCATAATAAAAATTTTGTAATCTACCCCATTTATTTTATATGTAATTAAGATCCTGGTTTTAGAAATATTAATGGTTTGACATATTTATTTGTTCACAGTTTACTGGTTTCCTCTGTAACTGAGTTACATTTTTTGTTTTCTGTTAATCAGAGAAACAAAGGTGGCAAATCTCAAATCTTTTTTGTGATACAAACAGACAGTGAATGTTTGAGGTGGGGCAAATGTAATGCTTGTATTAATACATTGCTCGTACTTCTCCTGAACCCTGGAATTCCTACTTCTGGATTTTGCTATCCTTTCCAAACGGCTTCCAAGCTTGCTTTGCATCAGGCAATGTTCTGTCATAACCAACACACTGTCACTCTATAAACAAGTGAGAAGCTTTGAGGTCTTCAGCCAATTATTTGAAGTTTCTAATACTTTAAATCTGATCGGTGAAAATCATCTTTCTTGTGTATAAAAGACACAGAGATTTGCTGGACTTCCATGAGAACAGAAATGTGTTTCAGATCTGTTGTGATCAGACTCCACAGGAGCTCAGGACAACATCCACTGTTCACAGGCCATGTGGCATCTTACCTCTTGCACATGGTATAGAATCAGCTGTTCATCATCTTGGTGTTAGCTTCATGTGTGCGTGTGTATATAGAGAGATAGATGTATACGTACATAGTTCTATAACTAGTAGTTCTGGGAGATTTTGGCAAACACATAGATCCGTATGTTTGAAAGTAAATAAAAGTATGTAATGCAATTTGACCACTCAAGTGAAAGCTGACCACTTGGAACATGAATACAAAGATTGCTTAGTTAACTTTAAAAGGCCTCCTACTTCCAAATTCTTTATTCTTTCTTTTGAAAGGTAAAATAGTCAGACCTCATTTTACAATATGATATCTGTAAATATAAGGCAGATTTTTTTAGACATATTAAATACCCATGACATCCATCACTATTGATTTAGAATAGTTAAAAATACCCAGTATAAGGAGCACTAATCTTGCTTTCCAAAATAGTAAAAGAAAGTGCTTTTATTATACGCATATTGTATAAAGTTGTCAATCTTTCTAGGGGAACTAAAACACAGAGAGAAATATATTTAGTCGCTGTACAAATGCTTCAGCAGGAGGAAGACATAATTGTTTAAAGAAATTTTTGTTCATTTCTTCAGTCAGAAATACGAGACAAAATATTTATTGAGGTTTCACCAAATTGAACTTAGGTTTGCCACACATGTATTCTCTATATTTACAAATATGCCAGCAGAAATAGAAGACAGATATAAGTGGCAGAAAGCCAGATGGGAATGAAGCTGCAAAAAGTTCTAGGAAGAAGCACTTGGATTAAGCAGCTGTAATGATAGCACTATGTGCCTTGTTCCACTAGGATCCTTAATCAAAACAAAACACTTTTTCCCCTTGATCTTTCATTGTTATTGCATGCACACGTATATATGCAACAGTTAAATAGTGCAAAGGTAGCACAGAGCCCATTTCCTTCCAGTCTAATCTTTAATTGTGAGTAATGAAGAATATAAAATAATGTGCATGTAAAAGTAGGAAACATCTTTATATATTTCAATTCCTATGGAAAGCAAAATCAAAGTTGTATGTATGTGCTTTACAGCATATCTTCAGTATCTGCTTTTTCTTTGAGGAGCAGCCTCTCTGTAGCAAAGTTTTTTTACCAGCCTGGAATGTACTCTGGCAACAAAAGCTTGAAAGAAACACTTCTGGACTTCAGTAAAGCTTTTGATATGCTATCACCTGGGAAATCATGTAGATGGAATAAAATGAGAAACAGGAGGAGAAATATTATGTGACTGAAGAGCTGCTTGGAGTATGAAGTATAATGGAAGGGAACTTACCAAAGTGGAGAAATTCCTTAAAGATCTGTGTTGGACTGGTCCAAAGAAGTAATAAAATAGTATGGTGATAGATGAAATTGATAAAATAGATGAAATTGTCTGGAAAAAAAAAGCAAGCTTGAAGGCATTATTAGGATATTACACATGAAAAATTGATTTTGTTTAGTGAAATTATAGAAAGAAAAGTAAGTTTAATAACACTAGTTATTAATGCACATTCAAGGTTTAATCACAAGCTCTTCAACTGTACAACAAACAGTTCTACAAACTGAAGATTCTTATTATTTGATGATGAGTTTATTAACTGTATGTATGTTTATGCATCCCAGATGACTGGGAGCCATAAGTGTGCCCAGAGCATGAACAAACCCACTGCGACCTTATTGTGTGTCAGACAATCTGTTTTGAGTAAGTGTATGGAACAGAAACTACCAGTGTTCAAAGCACTGTTCTTACCTGAAATACTCTCTATAATTGTGGAAAACTGAATTCAGACTAGAGTGGAGAGGAGCTGTGGGTATCTAACAGTGGTTGCAGAAATACTAGTAGCTAACATGGAGCGGTAGCCCTATAAAGAGCTGATGTCCACAGAGCATAGCAGAGCTGTGCAGCCTCACTGGTTCAGTCCTGGAAGCTGCACCTAACATGCCCTAACATGGCAGTGCACCCATCCTAATTAGCTCAGGCTCTCTGCAGGTGTATTAACTTGAGAAATTCAAAAGAACTATTGGAGTTAAGGGTCAATGTTGGTACATGAACAAATAAGTATTAAACTGGAGGTAAATAATTTTAGGCTGGAAATGAGAAGACTGTTTTTAGCCATGAGAAATTACATCTGAAGATCTGAGGAACAATCTCACCACCAGGAGCCGAGACATTGAACACTGTATGCTGTTTAAAGATGGATTTGATATGTTTAAGGAAAAGACTACCTTTAATATTTATCAGCAGTGTAGGGGATTGAATCAAAGGCTGCAGGTCCTTTCCCAGTCTTCTTGTAGTGAAGCTTATTTGTTATTTATTAGGTACTGATGTTAAGCTTCCACTTTTTTTCACTTAACCTGACAGAGTTGTTTATAATTTTTTATTAAATTAGCACCAAATTTTCTTTCTCTCTATGCACACCACAGCATCCAAACAATGGGACTAGTGACACAGGTTGGCTAAGTAGATACAGCATAATACTCCTGCCTTCTTGCACATCTCAATGGTATTTGCTTTCAACGTAATGATAAAGCAAAGCCTGGTCTTTTCTACTGCCTTCCTCTGGGGAATAAGGAAATGCTTTTTTTTCTATTAATTAAAAAAATTTACTCTTAATGTACATTTTTATATGTAGAACTAGGACCATACTGCATGGAAGGCCTCACACTCCACTGTTTCTAGGTGAGTATTAGTTCTTATGTAATATTTGATCGTATGAAATACTCAAATCAGTCATAGGATATGTTTCTGACCAGGTTAAACAGTTGTAAATGTCATGCTCTAGCTTACTCTTTAAATTGTAGTGGAAAGTCAAGGTGTTGTTAAGTAGCATGTTAACTAGCTGGATTTGTTTCAAAAATTAGCTTCTGATAGATTCTTGTGATGAGGTTTAATGTTCTGGTGTGGAGGTGACCCAAGGATTTCCCACTTTTTGATTTGCTCTAGAAGGGGTTCTCTTACCCGAAAACCCAGCCCATTCCCTATACTGTATAGAATGGCTTTTGCAATTCTAGTGTCTGTACAGAGGGATCAGCAAGCGAACATCGTGTCCTGTCAGACACCATCTCTGTTCTGCTACTCCTCAAAGACATTCAGCTTGGGTCAATGTTTTACCTAAAGAGGGTTAAATAAAAATAAAAAGCTATTTTATGTTGTATTAATATTAATGAACGGCTTGGTGTTGCATTAAGCAGTGACTCCTTGGGCAACACATCTTTGTTTCAGTTGCTTTCTGTTGTAGTTTTTATCTGCTGGTGCAGTGCTCTCTCACCTTTCAGGACTGAATCTGTTGTGCCTATTAAACATCCCTTGATACAGTTTTGTGTGTCATAAAGGCCCTTGAAACTGAATTTGATGTACTTGAGAATAATCTCGATTCTTTCAACCCCCTTGTGTGCAATTTGAGGAAACAATGGTATCTGTTAAAAATTTAGAGGAGAAAAGCAGTGGATTTACAGTCCCTGGGAGAAGGTTGTAAACTCTTACTGGGGTGCTTATAAATGGACATTATCACATTTGAAAAGCAGAGGCAGTGGAAAACAACCTTCAGAGCTGTAACCTTCAGGGCTGCTTTTTCTCCTTGAGGAAACCAGTTTTCTGTAACCCATATTTTTTTATGCAATAAACTTTTTTTCTTTCTTGTTTCACTTTTTTAAATTATCATTTCAGATATGGTGGTGGTGCACTAGAGAAGACACTAATAGCTTTACGAATAGTAATCCTAACCCTGCACTGACTGGCATCCAGTGATATCAAGTTTTTGATAGATATAGAGAGAGAAATAAAAAGACTTTTAACAGCATATGAATGCTTTGTGGTTTTAGGCTAGAATAGTTCAATGTATGTGAGCCTCAGCTAAGTGTGCCATAGCTGAAAGACAGCGTAATTGCATTGCATAGCCTGCTCTAAGATAAATTAATTGTCAGTCTCAAGCTAGTTTTTGCTGGTCTTGCTTCCACATCACAAAAAGTGAAATCATCATACTTCCCACTTTTTTTGGTGACATTAGAAGGAAAACTAAACAGGAATGAGACATGAAGACTGAGCCATCCAGTGATGTGGCTTGTTCAAGCTCAGTGCTGGTAATGAGGCCCAAATCAGGTAGGAGAGAGGGGTAGTTGTAGTATATCCCTGCTTACTAGAGCAGGGATATACTTTCTATACTATATAGAGGGAACTGCTAATACTAGTAATATTCATACAAAATAGATTCATATGAAGGAAAGAAACACCGGTCATCTGTGTATCTACCTGTTTCTGAATATTAGTAGCCATTACTCTCCATTTTATCTGGGCACCTTAAGTACCCACTTTTAAGCATTCATCTCATCACTGTTATGAAGTAATTTATGTTTTGTTCCCAAAAGATATAGGAAAGATATCTGACAGATTATCTCTGAAGATCATGCTGAGGATAATCAGGTGTAATTGCAATTCCTCCCTGTTACAATATTAAGAAAGAGAGGAAAATAGTTGTAGCTTCAAAACTGTAAGCAAATTATATAGCTGCCTGTGGTTCCAGCTTAAAAATCAAAAAGCATCCTGTGAAAAAGTGGAAAAAAAAAATCTTAACTATGCTATAAAATGGTTGTAAATAAATTGAAGTGTGTGTAGAATTATTAACTGAACAATAAAGAAAAAAAACGTTTGCCAGTAAAAAGTTGAGCTTCATTTTGCTCACCACTACACAGAAAAGTAGTAAAGGGTGTCTGCCCAGATAGCTCACTATCTGCATGATATGGTATCATTAAATTATTCGACTAAATCAGTTAGCATGATAACATAAAGGCTTCTCATTAATACCTGTCTATCATATTTAGGAAGAATCCTGAGATTTGAAAATTTTATGCGTGAGCCAGAAAAGGGTTGTACTCAGACCAGTAATTAAAATATCTCTTCAGTTCTAATGGGCTAATATTGAAATTCCAGCTGTGTGAAAGGCTTGTATCACTTTGTACCTCTGGTTTGAAAGAGCTGAAAATTTTTTCTGTTCAAAAAATAATAGGCTTTCCCTGAGGAAGCCATTAAGTATCTTTCTTCTCTATGGTTTTCCCCTAGTGCTTCTGTTCTTTATAATCTTCAATTCTGTAAAAGTTAATATTGTCTATTAGTTTAATTTGCACCAGATAAATGGTGATTCTTTTATAAACCACTTAAAGCAAAGCCATCCAAATGTAACTGAAGGTATTATATCTTGGAAATACTTGAAGTTAACAACCCATTCTTTACCTGAAATGAAACGTCCTTTATTGACACTCACCACTGTTTATGTTCGTCAGTCAATTCTTATTACAAATATAGTCTACTTATGAACAAAGACAATATAAATATTTGAACATCAGTAAATGTCTTGTGATTAATATTGCAATAACTCTTTTGATAGAGAGGATTTACTGTGCTAGATTTATGAATTAGCAATTCTTTTTCAAGAGAATTGACCCCTTTTTTACTTTGAATTGTTTGCATAAGGATTTTTTGTATTATTTGTTGTATACCTCCACCAGGTTTTTGTTGTTTTCTAATTCTGTATGATCCCTGATCATGTCTGTGCATTTCTTTTTACTCACAAATTAAGATCTTGTGCTACATTTATGAAAATGAGACAATTGTGAAATGTTCCATAGAAATGTATTTAAGCTACTTTACCTAATTCTTTTTCTTTCAGTTTGAAAACTGAGAATTTTAGGGGAGATTTAATAAATATAAATACATTTTGACAGAACTCTTGCAGATATTGACACTTTTAAATGACCGGCCTTCCAAAAATAGATTAACTGCTATTAGTAGATGCTATTGTTTGGGTGTGTGCGGGAGTGTTTCTGACAAAATTACAAATTAGTCTCACCAGTCTAAATTTTTTTTAGACACTTATAGGTACTATACTGACAAATAGAAACACATTTAGATGAAAAAATCCATCCTGAGATCTGGTAGATGCAAATTTGTGCAGCTGCTGTTGCATTGTCAAACGTGTGGCACTGTCGGAAGGATAACATAGAGGTAACTCAGGTCAGACTCCTACTTTCTACCAAGTAAAAGTATCTATCTGGATGAAAAGCTCTCCATAAACATCCGATTTGAAGTGATTTTGGCAATGAACTAAACTGAGAACTTCCAAATTGCAAATATTATACTTCTGCAGTAAGAGGTTTTGAGGTACAATGTTCTTGTTCAGACAGAAGAAATAGCCCACTTCTAGAAAGCCATGGGCAATATTTAGGGTAGGTCAAAGGGTGTGGAAAGATATTTAGGAAAGGAATATAATTTCTTTACTGGTGCTATAGTGGTATAGCTTAGGTCACTTTAGTTGTTGCTTTAAGGCCAGGACTGGCCTTGCCTTTTCCTTTATGCACACAAAGCTAGCTCAGGAGAAAATGTATCCTCTACTTTCTTCATCTGTGGCATCTTCTGTAGCAAGGAGTCTGTAATGTTTCCCATAACATAATTTTTATCAACCCAGAGCTTTTCAAACCATAGGAATCTGTAGACTGAGACCTTTAGCTTTTATGTTTGTGAAAGCTACTTAAAATAAAAATAGCTTTTGTAATCCTCATGTTCTTATCTAGTAGAAGCTCTATCTTACTTTTAGGGAAGATGCTACTGATTTTCAGATCAGTTTTACCAAAGATACAAGATACACATTAATTTTCTTCTCTGGATTAACATGGGTAATTCCATACGCACTGCAGTTTTGCAATAGCTGTGTAAGGCACAGTCTTCCAGAGCATACTCAACGGTACACACTAGAAATGCCGTACAGAGTGAACTGGAGTAATAATTATGAAGATTAGTTCTAAGAGGTATCATACCTGTTAAATTGTATTTTACCACTAAAGAATTATCATGTAGAAAAGCTGAAAATGAAATTAATAGGCAGTATGTATTTGTCTTTTTAGACAGGAACATTGGCATTTTTGTCTGCTATTTTGCTTTTGTTGTATGATATAGGGAGGCTCTTTATTAAGGAAAAATGTATTATCATGCATTTGAGTATCCCTCTTGAGAGAAACAGCTGAAGCTTGACATATGTATGTGCTCTTGAAACATGATCATACAAAGTAAGCATATCTGCTGGCATACCTGCAACACTTAGAGTTGCCACAAATAACTCGTTTTCAGTAAACAGAATCCTCCATTCCAAGCATGTGTCATACATAAAGAAGAATCAGTTTGGTTGTAAAGATATCTGAATCTCAGCACAAATGTACTGTCAAAATTGTCACCCCAGATAACCAGTCAGTAACAGCCTGAGCCATTTCATATATTTATAAATATATCTCCTATTTTCAGTATATAAAAGAAATCGGGTTTTTGGTAGAACTTCTCAACCAGTCCACGCTCTCTAGCTGTATTTATTTGAGATGGACTCAGAGCAGGACATGGACCTGGACACTTGGCCTGCAGTGATGGTCAGGATCGGAATCATGTAAATGGTCTTCAGCTTAGCTATAAAGTGAACTGAGTGAAAGTCCTGGATCTGAGCTCATTATAATCTTGAGGTACTTGAAATTAAAAAGGTTTATATCGTGCCTTTAACTTATGAATCCTGATCTTTTATTTCTGTAGTGTTCTTTTGTGAAAGATCCAGATCTTTAATTAAAAGTGGTGTGTATCCCTTATATGAAAATATTACTTGAGTGACTTTCTGTAATAAGACTGATCTGGAAATATGGATCAAGATCTATTCCCCTAAACTGCAGTATTTCCCACGTTTAAATGAGATGTGACTAAGCAGCTATATTTGAACAGTTGAAAACACAAACACAAGTAGATTTTCAAAGTGGAAAACAATCAAAATTCCACCAAGTGTTTTAATTTATAGCTTTCTTATATCAAAAGCTGAACTAATTGTAACCTATGCTACTTTTGTTTGCATTCCATATATATGTGATAAGTATTGGTAACATAATTTTCTCAGGAGAAGCGTGGCTTGACTGGAATAATGGCTCTTTATTAACATTCTGGTGAAAGGATATGGTTTTCCTCAGCTGCTCTTTTTATCCTATGGTTTTAGACCTGTTTGAAGGTACAGTCAGGGAGGACGTTTAGCAGGTGTGACCAATGCAAACACACTGGGTCCTAGATACTAAAGTGTCCCTATGCTGATAAGCCTTTCTCATCTCACCTCATTGCATCTGAGCAAAGATGATACTTCTTGCATCTGAGCGTAGCTGCCATTGTCAGGGCCTTTTCTATCAAAACTTGTCTACATTGTAAAGTGTAGCTTCTATATTTTTTACCTTTAATAAGTGTATTCTTCTCTATCTGTATAGACCAATAAAGGAATAGAAGCAAACTAGAATGTTAATCTCCCGTCTCCTCGGAAAAAATAAGGTTCTATTCACAATCTCCAAAATTGTGTTCTTGTTTTCATAACCCTGAGAAAATATAGGATATTTCTTCCAAAATATAGGATATTTCTTCCTTTGCACTGGATTCCTTGATATACTTCAGATATATCTTATAGTATACCTTATGGCATACCTTGACTCCTGTAGGATATTTAGGTTCAGACTGAACTTTATTTCTCTCAGCTGTCTTTCTACCTCCTTGTCTTTAGTCTCTTCCAGTGTGAAGTGTCAACTGTTCTGACTCGTGGTTGGTTATTCTAAATGCTTTTTCTTCTTTTATTCAGTTATTTTCACCACCACTGTATTATGTCCCTCCAGGGAACACCTGATGCTTTGGGAACAGTGCTTTGCATGGGAGTTAGACTATTCTGTTCTGTATGAATTTTTGTAATGTGTTTACTACCTCAGGATCTGAGCACTACCCAGTAGTACATTAAGTAACCAAATCTGTCACAGGTTATTTGCTTCCTTATCCTCTCCTTAGACTTGCAGTGGAATATTTTCCTTTGGTGTGGTTTTCTGTTGTTATTTTTTTAAATGTGAGACCTATTTTATTATTTATCTCCATGCTACGGAGACAGAGATGAAAGAATTGTGTTTTGCACTTGTAGCAGAAGTGTTGAGTTCTTGGTTCCCAAGGATATTCATCCCAAAGTCAATTCCCAAATAAATAGCAGTTGCCTATCTTTCACAAAGGCAGAGCTGTGACTCTTTTAGTAAAAATCTAATAATTGCTACTGCTGCTGATATAGAAATATATCTTTTGGCTACTCAGAGAGTGCTTTTAACCATGAAATTCACAGTATTTTACTGATGAACCTTAAGGAAAATAAAAATTCTAACTTGCTATCTAGCAATGTGTCTAAAAATGTTTCCTGGAATGTCAAATCTAATTTCTGTTATAGATAATGTAGTCAACAGTATTGCTCAGAAAGAGGGATAAGTTTTGTTTCTTAATAGATATTTCCCTTTTCTTGACTTCTCTAATAAATATAGTAGAGGTTATCTTTTGTAAATGCAATTATATATGCAGGTTACAGCTTATTTGCTTTTGTGTTATCTTCAGATGCACTGTATTGGCTTCATCACTGTTATACATTTACGTGCAGTGGCACTGTCAAATGCGACATACTTGAAATGTGAAATACCTGTAATGAAAACACAGATGAATACTAGAAACTGAAATTATTATTTTTTTTTTTATGAACATGATGCTTTATTTGTTTTACAGATTTTTCAGGTAAAATATTATGGGGGAACTAATCCATTCATAGGACTCAGAGAATTGAGTCAGAACTGGGTTTGCATTTGTTATCTGATAAAGGACTGTTGATGGTATCGTCTCTCTCCATCCCCTGAATAGTGAACACCGAGGCTCTTCCTGCTCAGAAAGGCTTATTACTGTTAGATTGGCTTCTAAACCAAGCTAATACAGGTCACAAAGTGTGGTAAATTGGCAGCTGCTCTAACTGATGAAAAAAATAATTGCAGTGTGAGGCAGGAGAAGTTCTAAAGTAATTTTTCCTTAGCAGAAAATAGGTATTATCAAATACGGAGAAAGCTATGTTAAAGTAACCTTGAATTTTTGCCCTGAAGCCAAAAACAGCTGGAATTTTCAGTCATGGTAATGGCTACATCTGAGCGGTTGCATAATGAAACTCCAACATCTAAAAAAGTTTCTTGCGTATCCCCCACCCAATTCAAATGTGTTATTTTTCCAGGAAGGAAGCCTGTATAGCTAGGGCTTTCTTTTGCACCCTTCATAATGGTGTCCTTGAGACCTTTTTAATGCTTTGATGTGGGCCAGACTGGTAAGGCTGTGTATCTGAAATTGGCACATAGCATTTAATTTTAGGAGCTCAAAATCAGGTCATTGTAATTTCAGAAGAGCTAACACTGAGATCTCAGCATTAATTATGAGTATAGTCAGCAAATAAAAAAAAAATCAGGTCATTTTGAATATTTTTCTCAGATTCTCATGTGTAGTCAAGAAAATATGTCAATTGCTAATTGGGCAAAATATACAAGTTATAGTAAGAAATAAGAGGAGATAGTGAATTAATTCATACTACTTTATGTCATGAAGATCAGAGGTTGTTGGTGGGAAAGTAAATGTGAATAGGGTCAGAAAGATTTAAACAAATATAATTGCCAACAGGTAGAAGACCCTAATATAATCTGAGGAGCAAACTTCCTTGATTTCTTTCATCTCTGTGATTTTTGGTGACCCAATATGAATTGTAAATGGGTAGACGATTACCAGGCAGCAAAATCTTACTGTGTATTCTTCGCAAATTCTCGCAATAATGCCTTTTAAAATGCCTGCAGATTGTTTTAACACAAACTTCAGTATAATTTCCTTTCTACAAGACATACCATTTTGCTCTAGCAGAATGAATATTTCCAAAAACGGAGGTAAATATCTGATGCAGCTTAAGGATACACCCTGAAGATACACATAATATTTGCATAAGAAATGACTGACTTATCATGTAAATTTTCCTGTGTAATGTGCTAGCTTGCCTCCAAGGGGCATGTAAACCTGAAAGAGAGAGAAGTCAGATGTAAAAGAGGTATTTCTGCTTCAAAAGAGCAGTCTTATCTGAGGGGTTAGTATGTTGTATCCTGATAGGAAGGGGTTTGTCTCTCTGGGATACATGGAAAAATTTGTAGGCAACTTGTGCAACTTCTTAGTTGATATCTTGAAGATGTATTCCCTGTATGTTATGCTGTAAAAGTATGGTATCTTTATATGTCCTTATGCTTCTTAGAAACTGAATTGCAACATCAAGGATATTAAAGATGACAAAAGTATTTCTATATAGCTGAATTGCTAGGAACCTGTAATGGTTTATCGGAATATTATATCTCATTTTAATGTAGTGTAACAAAGAAGCTATTTTTAAAAGGAGGAAGAACTGATATACATGAGGTAAAAATGTGAATTAACTACATACAGTCATCCAAATCATTCAAGGTGCATACAGGAAAGGATTGTAGAAAAATGGTGACTGGCTGATGTTGAGCATGCACATAAATAGATTACTTGGAGCTGAAAATACAACTCTAAATTAATACCAGCAATGAAAGAAAAGTGTAAAAGGGAAGGCTGGTAGAGCATGATACCAAACATCACTGCTTTAAATATTTATTTTTGCAAACACTGCTGGTTGGTGGCCAGGAAAATTGGAAAGTATCTTTCCACTCAGTATATTTTATTAATCACACAGGTTTTTCGAGAGGAACATAGTTGTATGCCATTAGTGAATTGTGAACTTGATGCCTTTCCAGCTTTTGACAATTAGGGGGTTTTGTATGTGTAAGCCAATGTCTATTTGAAATCAGTAAAACAGGACATTAGGTTCAATGGGCAGCAGATCAGATTCTTACTCATTTACCATCAGAGACATTTTTATCATTGATTCTCATCTGCTTCTCTCAGTCAATAATCTATACACAGCACTATCTGAAATATCCCTCTTTGCTGAGGTCAAGTGTCTTCCACATGTCATCAAGTTCATGACATGAATGGCTCAGAGGTGTTTTCTGGAGAAAGGCAGTGATCATCTGGGATGTAATTTAAGGAACCTTGAGGTTACAAAACAAAAAGAAGGGCTTCTTTAGGAATTAATTTTTAAATTGATACTTATTAAATTCAGTGAAGCAAAACAAGGCTGCATCACTGATCCATTTGCCTGTGCAGTGTGCATATTTCTTCCCATTTATCCAAGCCATTGAAAGCCAGGAAGATGCTATTTCTGTAGGATTGCCTGTAGTCATGCACTGGAGAAAACTTATGCAACTGTCAGCACCTATCTTGTGGCTATAATCTATTTGTAAGATGCAGGCTGTGTTTTCTACTTATTTGGCATTTGTGCAGAACTCAATGCGTTGAACATTCAGACTCCGTTGAATCACTCAAGGTGCTCCCAGTGATCTCGGTGGAGTCAGTGGGTTTACCCCAACAACACAGAAAGGAAAATGTAGCTCTTGTAGTTATCTTCAAACTGGTATTGTCTTTGTGACTTATTGAAGTCTGGGTTTGTGCAGTCGCTGTGCTCAGACCACAGTGTTCAATAAAGAGAGGTTCTGTTGAATAACTGGAAAGAGTCTTTCTGGCCAGGCTTTTGAGAGCCATGCCGTGTTGGTCTCTGCTGGAAGCCGCATCTTGCATATCTTACAATAGCAGCATTTTCTGTCAATGCCAGAGCTATTGTAGTCAGTCATCATTCATGGAAATGTAAAAACTTTGTAATGCCAAGTGGTAGAAGGACAATGACACTGGACTCGTTGCAATGCATGACACATGCATATCCTAAACATATGGAAATATCTGTGGCTGCAGATGGCCACCTCCAGCTCCTTTTAAAGTAAGCATTTGATTGTTTGTGTGTCAGAATGTGTTTCACTAGGTTGTAATGCTGTAAGATGGTACAATATAATATTCTTTCTGCCATTAGGTTGGCCGTGAAATCTCAGTGTTACCAATGTATACCAATGTATTATGAGGCAAAATGACCCACCAAAGGACTAAGAACAGACTCCACCTTATTAAATGAGTGACAAAATTGAGCAATATCATTACCAAAATAACTGTGAGGGAATCAGGTGAAGGTTAAGAAATACTGCACTAATTTAGTAGTCACAATTACAAAAGTCACAAATTCAGCTTTTGGAGATGTTTAAGTGAAATAACAGTGCAGTATTGCAGATGGCAGTCTGCATGTGCAGTCTTGTTGTTGTGATTAAGAGGAATATCTGCAAAATCTGAAACAGTAGTATTATTCATATTAATGTTGATAATATAGTTTGAATGCAGCCAAAACCAACTCAGTCTGAAAGAGAAACTTTGTTGTTCCAGGCAGAATATACAAACAGAGATTACAAAGTCAGAGTTGCAAAGATCACACTGGTGCCATTGCAATATATACTTTATAGTATCAAAGCAGAACTCACATCTGGCTGCCATGCCAAAGGTTTCTTTGCTTTGCTTTGTTTCAGAAGCTTCTTTCTTTTTATTTTGCTGCATGAGGTGCTGGCATTGCTCATCTGGGAGATGGATCTAACAGCTTTGTTAGAGTACAGTGTTTTCATGCATTAGGACAATCCTCTGTTTGCCTGTTGTGAACAGACTGTCTGCTTTACAATGTTCAGGCAATGTAAAGAAACCAGATCATGAAAAAAACTGTGGCTGAATGCCTGCCTGCACATTTCTCTCCCAGTAGTTTTTCCTCAGGAATTCAATCTGTACTGACAACTGGTAACACAAAGCCAGGTTTTGAAAAGTATTCTGTTGGCTAACATGCAGATGGATAGCCAGAGGGGCCTCTGAGTATGCCTGGGCACAAACTCCTGTGGAAGCTTTGTCAGAAATAAGCTTTCGATTATGATCTATCAAGAATTCCTTCAAAATAAGAAATAAAGCCAGAGAGGGGCCTTAAATAATGTCACAAAGAAAAAAGATCAGCTGTTTTTTTCACAGTACAGTGCTGTGAGCCAAGCCGTCGTTGGCACAGCTATAGGCTGTCTCCATCAGCTGCTTTATCCTGGAAGAATGCTTTAATATTGACTGTTCATCTTTTCAACATCTGCTTTTTTCAGTCTTGTCTCATCATCTCTTTTTTGCTCTCATCATTTCACTGTGAAAGGATTATTGTAGGTGAAAATCTTTTAAACACATCCCATTCAGATTCAGTTGAAACTCACCACTTTGGAAACCTTTAAGCCTTTAAATTATTATCAGCTCTGTACTGATGACTGCTAGAGACTAGGTATATGATAAAAACTGTGCACTAGGGGAAAATGCATAAGGCCACAGTGAAGCCAGCAGGGATGGAGCAGATCATAAACCTGTTTCCTTCTCTAAGTGTAGTGATTGAACTACCAATCCTTTCCATTCCAGGTGGCTGAAATCGGAGGACATTTTTTCTGTCTCTCTCAGAATTATGTTGAGCACCCAGAACTTGCACTGCCTTTACCTGGAGCCATGGTACTTGGCAACCTTGGAATCCAGTCCCTGCAATTCACTGTAAATAGCCTTTCAGGGAGAATAATTCTGAGTTCAGATGTGTTACCTGGGCCAGCAAAGACTTGCTCACATTGATGAAGTACCCTGAAAAAAGATGACCATTGGCTCACAGACACTCAGCATTCAAATGTTCATCTAAAACTGCTCAAAATTTTCAGGTGTGGAAAAGCAGTCTGGAGATGTTACAAGGTCACTTTGTGTGTCTGTGATTTCCTGTGGATACAAGTTCCTCCTAGGGATATTTCAGTATTTCTATAACAAATAGAGAAGCAGTGATAGTAAGTAAACTAAAACTATAACCACCTTTCATATTTTGTATTTCAATATCAGATGCATATGAGTTTGTCACAGATTTCCAGACTTCAGCTAGTAGTGTGTCCAGATTATTTCTTTGCTATGTCCCCTTAATATATTTTAAAAACAAAACCAAAACCACTCTTGGACGTTATTATACTGGTTTTCTGCCTTTAAGGATTAATTTATTTATGACAAACTGTTGCTGTGAGTATTTGATATGCAATGTTTGACACCAGAATTGAATTCTGATTGCAACTCTTCACCTAAATGAAATAGTATTTATTTTATTCTGCCTTGTTTTGCTTCCTGGCTGGGTTTACTCTGATTTGCTAACTATGCTGAAAAAGCAAGGAAATTAGTGGGCCCTTTTTTCCATTATGGAGAGGTGGCAGGGAAAAAAGGATTATATATATATATTTTTTTTTTAAATGTAAATTTTCTACGTTATAGTCCTCAAAGTTTATGTTGTTGAAAATACTGGTCCAAGTAGATCAGTGAGATTCCGCAGGAAGACATAATGGTTTTGTCCAAAGCTAAATTTTATCACTTTCATCTACAAAGAAGCAGCATTCTTCCTAAGGGGTACCTTTTCTTCAGTGCCAGAGCTGCAAAAAGGAGTGCGGGTAGTGCAGTCTGTCTGTCCATGTACCATCATGCTTCACATTTTCTGAATTTATTGATCTGTGTTTTCCTCTGGTTTACAACCTGGTTCTAAATTTTCATGACACTTTGAGGAAATCTGGAAATAAGCTTTTTTCAGTCCTATTAATAATCTTTGCAGATCTTGCACATCTTTTTAATAAATATTTTTCTTCAGTAAAATATTTGTATCTTTCCCCAGTCAAGGAAAAATGTCTATCCAGGATTTTTTCTTTCAGTAGTTCTTTTCTTTTGGAGACAAGTATTTATTTGAATGGACTTGCATTATTTCAATACATATCAATATTCTCCACAGATTATTAACAGTGAATCCTTTCCTAGGTAGATACACACTAATTCACTGATACTCATTAGTGCAGAAGTATGCTTCTTTCTACTAAAAATTAAGCCAGAAAAACTTTCTTGCTTAGTCTCACTGGAAGATCAAGTTGATTAATTGAAATGTGCTTAACAGAACATCTGCCCTTAACAACTGGGCTGCAAAGGGATGCCATCTTCATGCAGAGAGTGCAGCTGGGTATGCTAATGCCATCTACTCCACTGGCCAATAATATCTTTTGTAATCTAACCATTTTTCTTGGATTATGTGTAACTATGTAATGGTCACTATTCTGCCTGCACAGGTCCTTGTCATACCCAAAATCTGCTAAAAACCATCTGCTTTTCTCCTACTAACCTGCACTTTCCACACAGGCAAAGCCGCTTATAAACCGGTGTGTTATCCTGACAGTACATGCTTTTCTGATCGAGGTCTCTTAGAAAACTGTAGAATTATAGAAAACTAACAGTGGAAGAAAACTGCAGAGTGAGGCTCCCTTTTACATATTCTAAACTGATTTTTGCCTGTTTCACAGTAGGCTTATGGTTTTGGTTTATGATTGTCCTGTGATCCACTACAGATAATCCAGATAATTGCTATTGCCTACCTTAGTATCTCGGGAGGTCCACTGTAGCTAAGGGTGGCAGGAAGAGTTCCTGTATGTAATATAATAAAAGAACAGGAATATCTGGAACATGTGCGGAGCTATCTGGAATATAGAGTAGTGAGCTCAGTCCCCCTATAAACCAGAGAGAATTTCTAAGTTCAGTCCTCGCATGTGGGAAAAGATAGGAACAACTCATATCCACTATCTAATTATCAACAAATGAAACTGCAATCTGTGTAAAGGCATGCCCTTCTAACAAGCTTCAAAAAAGACTTTTACCACACCTTTACCATGAATTTTGCTTATGTCATTCAAGACCACCTATTTCTATCATTCTTTTGTTATTCATACACACTGTGGCAATGATAGCAGTGCGGAAGTGCTGTATCACGAGCATTAAAAAATCATTTTCTACTAGAAATTACATCCTCTCCATGGCTGGCAAAACAGTATATTGATTCTTATATATCTAGGGGGGAACATTGCCACCAAGGATGAGGAAAAGGCTTAATGTACTTAATGCCTTAATGCCTAATGTACTTAATGCCTTCTTTGCCTCAGTCTTTAATAGTCAGACCAGTTATCCCCAGGGTATTCAGCCCCCTGAGCTGCAAAACAGGGACGGAGAGCAGAATAAAACCCCCGTAATCCAGGAGGAAGCAGTTAATGACCTGCTACACCACCTGGACACCCACAAGTCTATGGGGCTGGATGGGGGATCCACCTGAGACTGCTGAGGGAGCTGGCAGAGGAGCTTGCTAAGCCACTCTCCATCATTTATCAGCAGTCCTGGTTAACAGGGGAGGTCCCGGACAACTGGAGGCTTCCTAATGTGATGCCCATCTACAAGAAGGGCTGGAAGGAGGATCCAGGGAACTACAGGCTTGTCAGCCTGACCTCGGTACTGGGGAAAACTATGGAGCAGTTCATCTTGAGTGCACTCAACAGGCATGTGCAGGCCAACCAGGGGATCAGGCCCAGCCAGCATGGGTTCATGAAAGGCGGGTCCTGCTTGACCAACCTGATCTCATTCTACAACCAGGTGACCCTCTCAGTGGATGAGGGAAAGGCTGTAGATGTTATCTACCTGGACTTTAGTAAAGCCTTTGACACTGTCTCCCACAGCATTCTCCTAGAGAAGCTGGCAGCTCATGGCTTAGGCGGGTATACTCTTCACTGGGTAAAAAACTGGCTGGATGGCTGAGCCCAGAGAGTTGTGGTGAACGGAGTTAAATGCAGTTCGTGGCTGGTCACAAGTGGTGTCCCCCAGGGCTCAGTTTTGGGGCCAGTCTTGTTTAATATCTTTATCAATGATCTGGATGAGGGGACTGAGTGCACCCTTAGTAAGTTTGCAGATGACACCAAACTGGGCGGGAGTGTCAATCTGCTCAAGGGTAGGGGCAGAGGGACCTGGACAGGCTAGATTGATGGGCTGAGGTCAATTGTATGAGGTTTAACAAGGCCAAGTGCAAGGTCCTGCACTTGGGTCACAACAACCCCATGCAACGCTACAGGCTTGGGGAAGAGTGGCTGGAAAGCTGCCTGACAGAAAAAGAACTGGGGTTGCTGGCTGACAGCTGGCTGAACGTGAGCCAGCAGTGTGCCCAGGTGGCCAAGAAAGCCAACAGCATCCTGGCTTGTATCCGGAATAGTGTGGCCAGCAGGAGTAGGGAAGTGATTGTGCCCCTGTACTCAGCACTGGTGAGGCCGCACCTCAAATACTGCGTTCAGTTTTGGACCCCTCACTACAAGAAGGACATTGAGGTGCTGGAACGTGTCTAGAGAAGGGCAATGAACCTGGTGAAGGGTCTGAAGAACAAGTCTTATGAGGAGCGGCTGAGGGAACTGGGGTTGTTTAGCCTGGAGAAGCGGAGGCTGAGGGGAGACTTTATCACTCTCTACAACTACCTGAAAGGAGGTTGTAGTGAGGTGGGTGTTGGTCTCTTCTCCCAAGTAACTAGCGATACTAGAGAGGAAATGGCCTCAAGTTGCATCAGGAGTGGTTTAGATTGGGTATTAGGAAAAATTTCTTTACTGAAAGGGTTGTCAAGCATTGGAACAGGGTGCCCAGAGAGGCAGGGGAGTCACCATCCCTGGAGGAGTTCAAAAAATGTGTAGATGTGGCACTTTGGGACATGGTTTAGTAGGCCTGGAGGTGTTGGGTTGACGGTTGGACTAGATGATCTCAGAGGTCTTTTCCAACCTTAATGATTCTATGATTATGTGGGCATCAAAGGTATCTAATTATATGAACAAGAAAACCTTTATGAAGAGTTGCCTCAGATATTTGTTTATGATATAAGGAAAACAAGCTTTCTAATAATCATGGTAGCCTAACATGAGAAAAATATTTTTCTTCCCATTTATTGTGTATCCAAGCAACTGATTCTCAGACCATTTAAAAAGTAGTGGAGTTGTGCCACATACCTGGTATTCAAAATTTTCTCAGCACAAGTAAAATAAGTCCATTGCCTGAAACTGATGTGAAGTGGATCTGAAGTTATGCTAACTGGGAGGTACAGTTATAAAATTGCACCTTTCAAATGGACAGAAGACAAACACTCTAAAGAACTCAGAACCATTTTCTCCAAACACCTCATGTTTTCAATGCTTCAGTGCACAATAGTGAACAAATAAATGTACCAAGTAGAACCAGAAGAAGCTGTTCTTCACAACAAAGAAAACTAACCACAGTGCAAAAGAGATTTGGATTGACAAGTTTAATGTTGGCATGTGATAGATGGATTTAGCATAGATGCATAGAACACAGATTCCAGTAATATAATGAAATGAATGCATTTTTACGCAACTTGTATCACTTTTTGCCTCTTTCCTTTTGACCTAATACTGAGGTGGAGAGCTTTAATTAAAATGGTTTATTATAAGTGAGTCCAAGCACAGGGACAGAAAGATTAGGAAGCAGCAGGCAAGTGAGGAAGAGCATAATAACCAGAGAGAGACTCAAGTTCTTGAGAGAAGAAAGTACTGTGGCTACTGCCCTGAATTTTCCTGTAGCAGCTTTCCGCTGAATAAATAAACGGAGGCACATTATAAAAGGCTACACAGGTTAAAATATGAGTTTAGTCTTAATTGAAGATGGATAGCAAAGACTTTATCATCTACTGCAAAGATTTAATTTCTTAGACTTTTTCTGGCTTAAAAATCTATATTAAAGGGAAGGAAGGCAAAGAAAAAAGGATTATCTAAAAGGAAAGATTCATGCATATGGATAAAAAAGGGGCTTTCAGAATTTTGAAAGTGGAATGGGATCATTAAACAAAGCAGATTTATAAATTCAGATATGAATTTATTATTCATTTGTGGTGTGAAACCAAGCTAGACTTTAAAACACAAAATAAGCTGCGCCCACCAGTGGAATAAGCATTAATAAAATAAAGGCTTCTCATTTAAAAAAGATGAAAGTTTTAATCCTTGCTCATGTGTTCTAAAATCTCTAGTACATTAAAAGTTTTGCAATAGTCATGAGAAAACAGTGGTCTTTGCCCTCCACAGGCACATGAGGAAGAATAATAATTGGAAAATTACAGTTTTGCTTTCTTTTTCCCCCCAGGGCTTATCCAGACACATTAGACAAAAATCCTGTCTAAATAGGACAAAAATTCTTCTGGGTTTTGGTTTTTTGTTTTGGTTTGGGTTTTTTTAACCTAATGAGTGCAAATAGTGTGGCTCTGGTATCTACATCAAATATAGTAAGACATAATTTACACAAATAACAAGTTAGTTTGCCATTCATTTTATGTTTGTTGTTAATAATTTTCAATATTTTTGTCAAAAAGTCTGAAAACACACACTCTGTGGTCTTTTCACCTTTATCACTGATGCAATGGTCTCTTGCTAACCTGAGCAGAGACTGCAAGGGATAGTTTAGTCCTTGTAGAAAATCCCAGAGGAAATTTGAGTTATCTGGGTCAACCGTTAAGCAGGAACCTCTGCATTTACAGTTGAAAATCTCCAGGCAAATTCATAGACGGTTGATGATCTTTCTGAAGAGAGTGTGTGGAACTGATTTTTGCTGATTTTTGAAGGAATCTAGTGTCATTTTTGTCCATATCTGATTTGTAATCTCTTTTCCATTTCTGGGTATTTGTATCAGAGTATTTGTATACTCTGATCATTTTTTGGAACCTGGATAAAATGAATTTGTCTGCTAAAGTTACTTACTTAACTTCATTCTTAACTATACTTTATTCTCTTTGAAATTAGAGAAGACTTCCCATTAGTGGCTTTGTAGGATATTCTCTGATTATATACCCTTATCTGGTATGGTAAAGCCATTATGTAATGAAAATGCCTCATCTGTACTTTGAGCTAAATTTAGCTCTGTGAACATCTCAGATGCAATGCAGGAACTTCTGGGAATATGGACACAATCAGCACGCATCCCCAGGGATATAGCCTTGTGGGAGGACACTGCATAGAAAGGATATTAGACAGCAATTCCCATCCCTACCTGGATATTTTCTTCCCAAACTTGCTGAGCCTTGAGCATGAGTGAGGAGTGTTGTGGGTCACAAGGTAAATGCTGCTTTGACTCGGCTCTCTGCTGCCCAAGAGATGTGAGGCTGTTTGAGAGTGCCCTCACTATTTTATCTCCTCTTAAGCAGGATTAGGTTTGACCAGAATCAGTTTCTCAGATGCAGGTGATGAGGCTGCTAATAACGTGACACTTGAAATATATTGCTCCTTTACATAAGCAGTGCAGATGCACAAAATAATAGTGTGACAGTAAAGCCTTTATGCTTTTAAACACCCTAGAATGCAAGAGGATCTAAACCTTGCCAGTATCTTAGCATTCGTACAGGTATAGACTCTATAAATTAGATTCTGTTGAATTATAATGGTACTTTGTTGCTTTTCTTCTGAATATCATACACAGTTACGGCACATTAACTATAGATGAGACTGATAGTCATTGTTTGCTGTTCTGACTTTCCCTAAAACATTATTTTCTGGCACCTTCAGGAAGAGTAGCATCACATTATTATGATGATACAGAGGGACAGGAGTCAAGCCATACATATTAGTACGCTATAAACACTGTCATTTATCCATGCAAACATAGTCATTACAGGACTCCTCTACAGCAGAATTTCATTTTTACTCTAAATAGCTTCCCAAACTTTCACAGTAATTTCTTTTTCACATAAGACAAGATGTGCAGAGGCGGACCTTTGCTCATGTTTAGTATTACCTACTCAGTGCAAGAGCATACAATTTTCTTGTCAATGCGGCTACTAGAAATGGTTAGTGGGACTGTGAATGCAATGACAAAGAAGGTTAGCATTCTACAATTTCACTAGAAATCCCACTAGTTATTTCCTCCTATTGCCTTTTTGCACAAGTTGTTTTAAAAGGATAAGTGCAAACTATTGCTATCTAACAAAAGTTTCTTTCAGAGAGCTCTCTGAAATGTAAGCGTAGCTCACAATAGCTCATGCTTGTCATAACCTGTGATTAATACAAGGTGTCATGTAAATCCACGTCCTCTTTTACAACACATGCTGATTTCATATACTATGTCTTCAAGCTTAGACTGAAACTCAAAATGTGATTAATATAATTTACTGGATTTATAAAATTAGTGGAGAGGTGACAACAGCCACTGTCTACATAATTGCTGTGTGAAATCGTGAGATTAAAATATATTGGTTCACATGTGCACAAAGTAATTCAAAGAAATCTTACAGCGCTAGACAAATTACAGTCTGAAACAGCCAAAACAAAAGTCCTTGCATTGGTATGCCAGAAATGTGATTTACTGTAGTTTTTGTTAAATTTATGATCAGGGTATTGAGTGTGGGGAGGGAAAGAGAAGTCTTTTCAGTGTTTTCATAAGGGACTCTTCAGTAACACACAACACTGAATATAGTAAACTGTTTCTTGGAACTGCTTGCAGCTCGAAGGCTTTGAAAAGTCACTACATTTTTCCACGTAACTGACAATGAAGATTAGATTTAACATTCAATCTTCATGACATTAGAGGTGCTATTTGGGATAGAAAGCCAAATTCACTTATGAGTTTATTACATTAAAGACTAATTTAGAGCTACCCTTTTTCTTAACTGGGGTGACTGTATATTGATTAATATTTCAGAAATGTTAATATTTTATAAAAAGACTACATAGCAAAGTGTGTTCAATGACATATTTAGAAATGTCACTGGGCTTGGCAGTCAAGATTAAAGACATGGTAAGATTTACATCTCATAATAAAAAGCAGTTCATAAATATGCATGATCTCTGTAGTTCTACCTCCAGCCTTCAGGTGTGTCAGTGAAACATTTGAACTCTATAGAATAGGCATCTTAAACATTTGTATATTTGCTACAAAGTTTAATATTTGTGTTGACCATACTACAGCAGAGTGGCTGAAAAACTGGCTTGGTGCTGAGGGCATTTCTGGCTTCTCTGCCTAATCAATTTTGCTGTCCTGCTTTGGCCTGGAAAGAGCAAATAGTTACTGTATATAGTATAATCTCACAAATTTCTGGAGCTAGCAACATGTGTTATATGCTGCTGGAAGTGTGAAACCCATGCTTTCCAGTGCTAACAGGTATTTGTTTATTTTTAATTTCCTGGTTCATGAAGTGCAACTCCCATTCTTGTATAATTCAGACTGTACTTCTGCCTGCTTGCTGTGGCCCGCGGTCGTCCAGATTTCTAACTGTCTGGTCTTGCATCGAATGAAAACTCAAGGGGAAATATTTCAAAAGTACCAATGTAGCTAGACAACTCTGCCATTCTTATCTTTGATTTTGTCTTTTCTTTGGACTTATAACTTGCTAGCTAGAAAAATAAGAGGATGCCACATTATTAAGAAAAAGAAATAGATTGATTCCCTACATGAGTCTTCCATTCTTAGTTGATGTCCAGGTTAAGACTCATCTTGTATTCATACAGAACATGATCCAATTGTTTTCTTTTTCAGTTAATCTGCCTTTCCATTAGCTCCTGAGATTAAAACAGTAACATACTAATATTCTTTTGGCTTCATGGCCAAATATGGGTATTTCTCCAGGCTCATTCTTTATTATTCATCTAATAGCTGCTTTAAGGTTTATGAGAAAAAGTAAAACCTACCATAGGGATAATCTCAAAGATGGCGAGCAGCTTTTGCCAAATGGTTCGCAGCAGCCCTGCAATTATCCTATTGCTTTATTTCTCAGAAGGGAAACACTCTTTTCTCAAGCTTTTGCTGTAAAAATTGTGAAACTCTAAAAAAAATTACTTCTATTTTAAAGGTCTGATTTAACATGAAAATTATATGCATTGTAAATGTTTTCTTGGCAATTTACTTGTCATAAATGTCTATTGTACTGAAAAACTCTACAGGGAATTGGATGTATTTATTCTGCATGTACTTAGGAATTTGTAAAAAGACACAATGACAATAAAAATAGAAATATTATGACTAGCTGCAAACCCCCAGATACAGAGATTAGTTTCAGCTCAAATGTAGCTTTCTGAAGTCTGAGTTTAAACCAGGCTTCCTAGCAGGGATTAGGTATGTACTATTGTACTTTCATAATAAGGAGAGCACCAAACCAAATATAAATATTGCACGGTATTGACAGAAGACATCCAGAGCTGATGCACAAAAAATAACACATAAGGCTCAAAACACTGCTGTGTTTGAGCCAACATTATTCTGAGCGCAAAGCTCAGCTTTGTTGCTGAAAAAGTAGTCCAAAAGTAGTTGCTATGGCCCAAGGTCTGCTCCAATTCAAAGCCTGTAGCCAGTGAGAGGTCCTTGGGAAGCCCTTCCCAGCTTTTGCAGGGAAATGTGCCCAAAGGGCAGTGGCTCTAGTGGAAAATCTGAAAGAACTTGATTTTCACATTTTTGCCAGACCTTGAATCCAGCCCTTAGCCGCTCTCATCCACCGGTATTTGCAGTTGCTCAGGGGAAGTACAGCAGGCTTTGAAGTGGAAGAGAGTCCTTCCAAGCACTAACAGGACTGAGGTATGAATATTTTAATTCATATTGGTGAAAACTCTTCCAATGGATGTCTTTTGCAGTAGTCTGTATTTCGAAGACTCTTGATTTTTCGTTTTAAAATTATTAGCTGGTTGATTTCATTTAAATGCAGTTGTTCATAACAAAGTGTATTCCTGTGTGGTCAGATACAGTGTGGGGGGTGGTCGTGTGTACGCTCACAAGAGTGCACTGGTTTCCAGTGTGTTTCCTTTTGCAAATGCTAAAAATTGGCTTTTTGTTCTCTCTGTAATCTTGGGAGCATTCATGGACTTGGGAGAAAGCAAAGGCACAGAAATGGAGTTCAGAAGTGATATTACTATTACTTGATTAGAAACGCTTGGGACTTTTTCAGAAAAAAATTGCTAGAAACTGTCAGTTCACTAAAACTAATCATTTTTCTTCAGAAAACAGTCTACTTGGAAGACTATTTTAAGAAATTATTTCTAATTCATAAAAATATATAATTTTGATGTTTCCTATATGGAATGTACTAAGAGGTTTAAGTTTAAGTTTAAGTTTAAACTTTCAGTTAGGAAATATTTTTTATATTTTTGTCTGTTCAGGCTTTTTGGAATTGGGGATTTCCTCTTTCTATGTGAAAACATCTAGGGATGGAAAACCTTGACCTGTCAGGCCTCATTTACTGCATACTGTTGGACAAAAGGAGAATTTAATTGGAGACCAATCACATGAGATGCTCCTTCCCAAGAATTTTATGCCACCCAAACAGTGGAAGCTGTTATAATTAAAACTCTAGCAATGAGAGGATTATGATATGGCCAAAGTTGTTCAAGAAATCCCTGACAGAGCCAAAAAATACCCCCAGGTATTGCTGGTATGTCAGAGCTGCCACGTCATCTCTGGCAGGTAGTTGTGCTCAGCAGATGACTCTGGCTTGGGCTTTAATATGCACAGTGGTGCTGGTGAAGTTTTGGAAAAATTTGGTCTAGCACATGGTAGCTCCTGGAGTCAGGAGAGAGCAACTCTGCCCACCTGGGTGCTGGGGCTGGAGCTGCTTATGGGCACTGGCTTGGGCTGCGTATGGGCACTGCGTGGGTGGCTGCTGAGCTCAGGCTCTGCCAGCCACCGCCCTGCCAGCCACGCAGGGGCCCACAGGCTGTCGGGACAGGTGAAGGGCTTGAGCTGCACCAGGGAGCTCTGCTGAGGCTGTCTTGGGGAACGGGGGATCCTTCAGTGCCGGGAGAGCACCCCGGCAGCCTACCCCCAAACCGAAAGGACTAGCCAGACATCTTCCTGGCACAGGAGTCATGCTCTGCCACAGACCTGAATTTTGCTTCCTGAAGGTGAGAATAAAATATGAGTTATTTTATCTTCAACCTCAGGGCAGCAGTACTTGCCGGGAAGAGCTGAGATATAGCCACTGGATGGATCTGAGCTGTGCAGCTTCCCTACGCTTCAGCATGACTGCTTGTGGGTTTATTGTATTTACACAGGGTCATGGTCTGAGTAGAAGCCGTAAAATCAACAGGGTTGTGCCTGTCCACAGTGATACGGGATCATACCTGGGGTTTTTTATGTTACAGTAGGAGGGAATGCCCAAGTGTACGAGGGTTTCTGTTATTAACAGATTTACCATAAAAATGTTCAGCCGACTTGATGATACAGGACAACTTCACTGAAGTTCCCGCAGACTTCAAGAACTGCTGTTTTCCTGTCAAAATTAGTTGCTGGTGCCACAGGATCGGTCTCTAATTAATTTTACCACTGGGCACCTGAAGCCACTGCTCAGCCCCTTTCTTGCTGAGTTCTAATGTTGTACTAAGAGCCTTGTGACAGAGGCACAAAAATACTTGCCCTGTTAGGTAGCACCAGAGAGACTTTTTTAGCCCCTGTACATTTGGCAGCCATGAAACAACGGAGCTGGCAGTGGGCCTGCTCTGTACTCATCTCTGCTGAAACGGGCTTGAGTGAGACGATATGTAGATCTAATAAACCACGTAAATGTCGCTCTCGCAAAGGTTCTTTCCAGTAAAGAGGAGGCATGCAGTGCCATGTGGCGGGCTCATGCCTAAGCCTCACGGAGGAGGCCCAAATTAAATCATATCTCCAGAAGTTGCTGTTCCCTAGATACCAATATGAAAATAATCCATTTCTAAAGATAAATTTTCCCACACCTCAAAAGTAGAGTACATCAAATGTTGCAAGAAGGAAAAAATAGTAGCTGTAGGGATGGTTTCAGAAATTTCAGTGAGTGTAGAGGAAACCCAGGGCTGTTAGCATATTTTTTACCTTTTTGACAGCAAGTAAATGTTCTGTGGCAGACAAATCTGCAGGAAATAAAATTTTATGATGTGCTGTAGCCATACTGGTTATATATCTATACACTACTGGCAGACTACCAAAAGATGCACATTTTCAGTGTTTCTGAATGTGACTTGAAAGCAGCTTGACTTCTGTAATCATAAACACTGACAAGTGTATTCTGCATATGTGGACCAGATGATGTCTCTTTTCATATTAGCATGGTGGTATGGTACAACCAGTCCAGTGAGATCAAAACGAGCTGAGAGGCAAAGGGAATTTTCTATCTTGCCTAAATATTGATTACAAAGTAGCTGGCCTATAAAAGGAAACAGTCAAGCATAGCACTGTAACTCCTACTGTTTTCTATCCTATTAGGTTACTGTTTAAAAGAGCAGTGAGTACTGCTGGCAATTTTTTATTTTCTGTTCTATGCATCTTAGCAATCTGGAACCAAATTCTCTTTTCATTTGTCCTAGGATAATCCCTAATGGAGGGGTACAACCGAACATGAAAGCAATGATAGCTAATTGCAGACATATAAATATCTTTCTTCGTGCATGTACATATTTATATTTACAAGAAGAACTCTGATCTATACTGTACGTGTGAGTTAGATTTCATTTTCTCATTCTCTCCAGGCCAGTACTGTCACACAGAAATACATAAACCAGGTGTAAGCATATCCTTCAAAAACACCTCCCTTTTTCAGCTGCTGTTCCTACCTACTAGAAATGATGCAAGTGGTTTCTAGCTCAGTTGAAAATCAGGAATAATTCATGATGTCATTACCTTTCTTTACGGAAAGGTAGTACATCCAGGTAGAAATTACCATTCAAGAATCAGTGCATGATGAAAAATCAAAACCAAGCATACCAACTTAACGAAATCCAGTTGTATTTTTGAGCTCTTTTCTTTTACAAAGACAATACATTGGTGTACTATACATAATTACCACACTAAAGAATGTAATTGCAAACAGGTAAAAGTACATGTAAACCATCTGGCTCCACTGGTGTTGTCAAGGCCTTCATTATTAGTGTAATACATCCTTGTTCTGGCTACTATTGCCTGGTTTGATGAAAAGTTTTTCTGTCAGCACCATACACAAAATTTTCTTTGTGTAACAACATGGTGTGTCATTGATAAAAGAAGAGGGGAAAAGCAATACAAAGCTGGAAAATTAATTTTTGTACTGAAAACATGCTTACTACTATACAAAGCCCAGGTACAGCAAAATGACATCCCCAGGGAAAAGCCACAAACTACAGTAGTATGGGCTAAATTAAATTAAAGTAAAATACACGACTGCACGCAACTTAATGGAAATGACTGCTCAATTAAAAGATTTGACAGTAGTCTTTGATTCTGGTATTTTCGTTTCAGGCATTTGGACTTTCACATTTTAGTCTACGCTCTTTAGTCTGCTCTTAATGTAAAAATGTGTTAAGTAATCTCCTCTAATGCTTGCAAATCAAGGAAAGATTCAAAGATGAAAGTACAGCTCTTCCTGGGTTGCTTTTGTCTAACTGTTCTCAGCTATAACATACTGCCCATGAATCGAAGAGAATAATTTCACTAGAAGTAGGGGAAAGACTTGGGGAAATATAGGTCTGTTACTTAAAAGGCAGCAAATAATGGATAATATGGAAAATATTGAATGTTTAATGCTCTTTTGCTGCTGACTTACAGAATGCTTTAATGTAACTAGATGTTTAATAGTATTAAAACTAACAAAAAACGATTAGCAGGATATTCCAAAGGTAAGGAAAAAAGTAAAATATATTTTTATATTTTATTTATTTAATAAAATATTTATTTAATAAATTTATTTAATAAATATTTAATAAATTTAATAAATATTTATTTAATAAATTTATTTAATAAAATATTTATATAATAAATATATTTTATATATTTATTTAATAAAGCAGGATATTCCAAAGGTAAAGAAAAAAGTATCAAAAGTAAATTAACAAAGCTAATATAAAGTATATGTGTTCAGCTGTCATCCCCAAACAACGGTTCAAAAAGATGCTTTCCCTTTTTGTCATCATTGTACTGTAGCCCAGATGCCATAGTGGTCAGCATGATAAGAAAGCAATGTATATTTTGAGAGTTTTTCTCATGCTGGCAAGTGGTAATACTCAGAGAGACAGCACCGCAGCTTACGTTCAGTGCACCACTGACTCCCAGAATGCAGAAGAGCTGTTGACTGGTTTTGCAGGTTCATAATCCATTCACTCAGATTTCACTCCAGCTCCTTGGTTCAGGGATCTCAGCCATGTCTGAGGTACCACAGGAGAAGCTTGCAGGAAGGAGTACGCTCTCCTAGTAACACCAGATCTAGAGCGTGGTGTCAGGGGTGGATTCTTTTGGGTGTATGTTCGTGCCTGTGTATTTAAAACACAAGACTTGGGTGCGTAAAATCATAGAATCACTAAGGTTGGAAAAGACCTCTGAGATCATCTAGTCCAACCGTCAACCCAACACCTCCAGGCCTACTAAACCATGTCCCAAAGTGCCACACCTACACATTTTTTTAACTCCTCCAGGGATGGTGACTCCCCTACCTCTCTGGGCACCCTGTTCCAATGCTTGACAACCCTTTCAGTAAAGAAATTTTTCCTAATACCCAATCTAAACCACTCCTGACGCAACTTGAGGCCATTTCCTCTCTAGTATCGCTAGTTACTTGGGAGAAGAGACCAACACCCACCTCACTACAACCTCCTTTCAGGTAGTTGTAGAGAGTGATAAGGTCTCCCCTCAGCCTCCGCTTCTCCAGGCTAAACAACCCCAGTTCCCTCAGCCGCTCCTCATAAGACTTGTTCTTCAGACCCTTCACCAGCTTCGTTGCTCTTCTCTGGACACACTCTAGCACCTCAAGGTCTCTCTTGTAGTGAGGGGCCCAAAACTGAACACAGTATTCAAGGTGTGGCCTCACCAGTGCTGAGTACAGGGGCACGATCACTTCCCTAGACCTGCTGGCCATGCTGTTTTTGACACAAGCCAGGATGCTGTTGGCTTTCTTGGCCACCTGGGCACACTGCTGGCTCATGTTCAGCCAGCTGTCAGCCAGCAACCCCAGTTCTTTTTCTGTCAGGCAGCTTTCCAGCCACTCTTCCCCAGGCCTGTAGCATTGCATGGGGTTGTTGTGACCCAAGTGCAGGACCTTGCACTTGGCCTTGTTAAACCTCATACAATTGACCTCAGCCCATTGACCTTGTCCAATTGACCTCGGCCCAAGAAGCCAAAAGCTTGGCTTCTTGTCTGTCATTGTATCAGTTACTGTTTCATTAGATAGTATCTATTCTATCATGCCTTGCCTCTGTTATGGCTTCAGATCTTCACAACAGCAGTGTGGCTACTAAAATAGTGTAGCTGACTTATGACCTGGTTAATGTATCTGCACATACATCTTGGAATTTCCCAGGGTAGCATTCCAGGGTGACGTTTGTTGGTCTGTAAAGGGGCAAATGGGGATGAAGCGAGAGCAGTCAGTTCCCAGCTGGAGGTTTCAGGCAGGAAGGTGGTACGTTGCCTCTTGAGATCCAAACTAGAGGCCAAATCTTGGATTGTGTCACTGTCTCTGTGACACATCACTAGTGGCATGGGCAGGGTGTGCAGGCTCCTGTAGCTATGGGAATGAAGCCTGCCTTGGTGAAAAGCCTAATCTCCATAGTGAGTACCTAGGGAAGGGCTTGTTGGGATCATTACAGGAAAACTTCTCTGCCACGAATACTAAAAACAGCTCAGTGAAATAAATACAATGTTTTTCAGAGAGAAAAATATAGACTGCACCAAGATATCCAGTGTACCAATTTTCAGCGTGTTTTCTGCATAATTGGTATGCTATTAGAGAAAATAACTAGAAGGCACCTTTAGAAATCTTTTTTTTCTCAGGGCTCTTCAGTATACAAAGCTGATAGTACCATGCCAGATTTTAAACAGCAACTGCTATTTATGCTGGTACTAAAAAACCTCCTGAAGTGAACTTTTCTTTAAGCTTCTCAGTTTAAACCTCAACTACACATTGTTGCTGTGATTTACCTGTGGATGCCTAGCATTAGCCTAGTCAGGAATGCTGTGTTTAGCCTTTGCTCAAAGTCAAGTCAAAATCTACCATGAAAAACTCTGTGCAGTTGAATGTATTAGCATTCCATAAGAGAATTCAGAATATACCTGTACACTGACCTCTATTTTGAATCAATTTTATAGCCTTAAATGATTAGGGCTTGAAATAAATGATTGAATATGCCTTGTGAGAAAATGTGTGATGAATAAAAAGATGACAGATACTTCATTTTGTGCTGAGACCTAGAGCAATTTATCTTGTTTAAAAAAATTACTAGAGTGATGATGAGGTAATAATCTGAATTTTCATTTTCAATTAACAGAGAGATTTGCTAAGACAGAGTTTTCCTGGAATGTTTAAAATTTTTTCTAGCATAGTGCTGCATTTGGAGTCTCCTGTCCGTTCCTTCTTTTATCTGTATAAAGTTGCACACATACACTGGAGTTGCTCACCGTTAGCAAAAACTTATGACAAATGTTCCCTGCTGAAAAGGGACTGCATTGATTTCCCTATGGCCAGCTCTTAAACTGTAAAATCATTCCACTCACTTGACCTGTGATTTGAAAAGAAGACCTAGGAATGAATCTGAAATCCTTAGGAGTACTATTAGATAATGTATATGTGGCAGAAAAGACAGTAGCATCCACTCATCCTAGCACTGGTTGTAAGCATGTATTTCTTGTGAGGCCCCAGCATACTGTATAATTAATGCATACAGTAATTTATCTCCTAACTCTGTGGGAAATAATACCCTTTAACTGAAAATAGAAAGATCACCTTTTTAAACTCGCTGAGCAGAACCTGAGGAGACCAGCATCTCCTACCTCCTTTTGGACTGGAAATTATTTCCACTTTTTTTTTGTAACAAGTCCTTATTTGTCTGGACATTCATATAGTTAAGTATATTGCTGAAAAAGCATAGGCCTTATGCTGTACTTGTACAGGGGAACTTTAATGTGTCCAACCACTTTACAGTGCCTGTTGGCTGCTGGAATAGTGTTAGGCAGCTTTCCTACCCCTGGCAAGCTGACCCAGTGATTCCAAGGCTTGTGCATGTTTACTTCCCAGGCAGATAGAAAAGGCAATTTCAAACAAATAAGTAGGCAAAAACTTCCATTTTGAAAAGTCTTCTTGAAATAAACTGTTACTTGATTAACAGTAGAACCTTTCTTATTGCTTTCTGCAAAATTAGCATGCTATTAAAGAAAACAACCATGAGTAACCTTTATAAACCTTGGATTGCTTAGGGTGTGGGCCTTTCTATGACTTTACCTGCTAAGGTTTCAGACCAGTGTAGTTCATTAAAGAAAGATTGTTCCCATGAAGGGTGGATCTCTTTGGATTTAGTACTATGCCAGCAAAAGTGTAGCATTTCCACAAGCCTTCATCACTGATGTGCTGCTGACCCAGCCCCTGAAGTGCACATCCCACTGTGTCGTGCTTCCGACCCTACAGTGGAGGAGCTGGGACAACAGCAGACTTCATATTTTTGTCAAAAACATAATATGCACTAGACATATTTTGGTATGCATGCCAAGGCCTAGTGAAATAGGGATGCTAGTGAAAGAAAGCATACACTTCTGACAAATGGTCCAAGCTGTATTCTTGAATGTAACATTAAAGCTTCCATCTGTAATTGTCCTTAAAAATCACACAGCTGAAGCTCATCCTCTGTCTCTTTCTTACTAAAGTAAATATTTTGTGCAAAGCACAAATTAATTCACTCCTTATTAGTAATTTTCAAAAGACTCTGTCTTTTCCTGTAAAAACAAATCCTATACTTTATCTTAGACTGCTATGATACTTACAGTCTTTCCCATGTGCTGATAGCTGCTCATTTATCTTGCACAAGTGATAGTCTTTTTAGCTGACCTGTGGTGTGACTTTAGCTGAATGGAATGCAAAACAGGAGCTGATAAAGAGCATTTTTACATCTGAAGGTCATAAATATTGAGCAGATTCCCTGTCATGCTTGTAAAGAAGAGCGTCACGCCTCTTTTGGTTTTGCAGTCAGTCTTTGAAAAGCAAAGGCCTAGCAGGAGTATTGGGGTATATATAGAATACTTCTTCACACTTCTAAAGGAGTACAGACCCACTTCTAGAAATTTAATAATAAATACAAGCAGGATGAGCTTCAAAATGCTCCATTAATGCAATGCTAGCACTGTAATATCAGGCACTCAAAAATCAGAATATTTTAGAAGGTTGGACTGTTCTAAGTGTAATGTGGCTAAGCTGCATATCCCACATTACATATGGCATATTTTAATAGTAAGAATGTATTAAAACTTACATTTTAAAAACCACTTTCTTGTTCAATATGCGAAGCTTATGTTAATGAAGAGTGAGAGACAAAGTCAGATTTGAAGGTGAGCTGTTCAGTGGTTAGGAATTTTCAAACTCCAAAGTTTCACATCTCCTTTTTTGGCCATCAGGTTTTTCATTTAAATAAACATTAAGTATGTTGGCTGAAATAACCAGTGCTCTCCTCAGAGTTAATCAGTTTGCTGTTTAAATAACATCAGAAACTCTGAACTGTAGTTTTTTATTTTTCCAAATGAGGATAGATACATAGGTCTTACCTATTTTTTTAAGACCAAACACACTCAGAGATTTTTGAGACTATCAGCCAGCTATGAGATGCTCATCCATAGCCTTCATAGTTAAAGTATACACTGGGAAATAGAAATGGCTGAGGGATATTTCACACTTTTTGTTTGAGACCAACACTGTCAAATTGATTTTATGAGAGGCGTAGGAGTGGATGTTGTTTTGATGTCATACTTTGTTTCATGGGTGCTTCAGTATTATCAGTTCGTAATTTGTTATCTGGAGTTACTAAAATGTGTGAGGTATCTTTACTTGTCTCTGTTTAGATACACATAAAGCAGCATCAGTGTGCGTTTCAGCTTAATACTGGAGCCCCATTTTGAAGAGGTATGCATCAGACATTTCATGACCTTTCCATGGTCCTTAAAAGAAACAATGTGCTATGGTGGTTAACCTTGATACCTGATTTTAGGAACCTCATGTCAGCTGGAGTCATCACACTGTTTCAGTGTGGCCTTGCACTCTGGCTCCAGCTGGAGGAAACCAGCTGGGAAACTGTAGACATGGGAGAGACCTGACTGAGTACAGACATTTTGTCCCCATGTATCCAGTGTGCCACCATCAGGCCCAGCCCTCTGGGGACCTCCCTTGAGCCCACAAAGACTGCAATGGGGAACGGGACACCCCTGCTCCACTTCTCACCCTCGGGCTTTATGATTTGCGATCTTCGTAAGTCACTTAGACCTTTCTTTGAATCTGTAAGTATAATTTGTATCTCTTTGGGAGGCTGAATTCAACCTGATTTTAAAGATACAATCTGTCTTTACTACTACTTACTGTATTACCTGAATAAGGACAGCACGTTTAGATTTTATTCTTTTAGCAGCACGTACTTTATTGTTATAGATGGAAAAGTGGAAAAATTGGGGACTATTGAATTCCGATCTGTTTCATCTATTAAAGGGCTTTTTTTTTTTTAATTAAAATGGGGACCTCATTAGCAGAGACATTAATCTATAATTTATTGTTTCATTGGGGTTTTTAAGTGGTTCTTAAAGCATATTAAACTATCATATAATATGCTGGTGTCCAAACACAGTTGCTAAAAACAGTCTGTAGTCTGACACAGGTTAAGTTTTTAAATAGAGTTATAAAAAGTCCTTGACATTTTAAAAAATTTCTGCATCTTACAAATAGTAACATTCTGCCCCGTTAGACTGACTTTTTCATTGATGGCAAAGATTGAAGATAGAGAGCCTATTCCAGATAGAAAGTAATCCCATTCATATTCTGAATCTAAATAAGATACCGGAGTCTTAGTTGTATAGATGTAGATCTTTCACCACTCTGCACAGATAAAACAAAGTGATAGTCCACAGTCATGAAAGTTTGCTTGCTATGCTTGTCAGAGCTGTAGCATACTGTCTGCATCAATACAGTTTGTATCCTTGAATTTTAGGCAGCCACTTTGCTGTTTGTGTTGCAATTGAGTAGCCATATAAATTTAACAGCAGCCAAAAAATATCTCATATCTTTACAAGGGTGTGCTATGTCTTGGCCTCAGCCTGTTTATTGGTTAGATCTCTCTCCTACTGAGGATGTCAGTTGTTCGCCTCCCAGAATTATCGACCGTCCAGGCTAAACTGGACTTTCTCGTTGTTGAAGCTTCCAGAAGAAATAAGTGATGGAAAAAAAACTAAACTGTAAAACTGCTTTTTTCCCTATCAGGAGCAAATTCAACAAGATAAACAGGTTATAAATTAAGACATATTTTGCTAATCAGTGAGCAACATACTTGGATTTAATTTTCTGCACCAGCCTGTTCTCAGTTGAATTGTTTTTTCCTTCCTTGCACATCTTGTCAGAGGTCATCTAAGCCTCAGGGAGCTGAAGGGCCACTGTCACTGAGGGCCATTTATCCTTTATTTGCTGAACAGCACAATACCAACCAAAGCCATGAGCAATTGTGTGCTCCTGAGGCAAATAGGAGTGTTTGAGGCTCCTGAGACAAAAGGAAAATTGGAGCCCTGATGATGTGGTTAGTCTTGAGGGGTTGTGATGACCTGGTGAGAGCTGGAGGGACAGAGCTTTAGGAAGGCTACTCCTCAGCTTGCAAGATCCACAGGACTTGTCAGGACTCTAGAGCAATTTTCAAGCAGCAGAGTTTAAAACTTGCACCAGGGAAAGAACGGGTACGTTCGCAGAGCCACTGGAGATTTCCTGTCAGAAACTCCTGAACTGAGCTCTGCACAGTGGCTTCCTAGCTTCTCATGTTCTGTGGCCACAGCTGGCCCCTTGAAGGCATTGTCTGTTACTGGCTTCAGCAGGTGGAGGAAGATGATCCTCACAGGTTTTGTATCTGAGTGCCAGCCCTGAAAGAGCAAGCACAGAACCAGCCGTGAGGGCTAGCCTGAAATGTTCATTCAGCAGTTGCTGCAAGAACAAAACTGTGCCTTAATGTTTATTAAGGGGGTTAAGAGGGAGGTGAAACTTAATCTTTCGATAAAGCGAAATTACTGACCGGTTGTAGCTGAAACTTGCTAAAAACTATTTGCCCTGGGTTGACACAAAGTAGGAAAATATCACTAGAGAAGGAGAATATTTCAAAAAGTTATCTGCATGAAGGAAACAGAAAGTTATAATGATACTCCTGACATAACCTTAACAGGTAGTGCTACCTGGAGCTTACTATAATAATGTATCTTATCTGACCCAAAGCCAATGACGAACAGTTCTGTTCCTGTATATTTTGCTGCTGGCTACAGATAAAATTGAGCATGTTTCATTCAAAGAATATTAGTATCTAGATACCAATTATTCATCCACTCATAGGTACAAAAGGAATAGTAAGGGTATTCTCTTCAACATAATGACTTCATTAAAGAAATGGGAACACAAATAGCTCAGTATTGTAGAAACAAAGAGGGTTTTTGTAAGCTGAAGAACAGAGTAGGGGTGACTGCTCCACTTTCATGGAACAAAACTGGTGACTCCCTTGATAAGCAGCATCACAAAACCAAGCTGGGTATAATTAAAATGTGTCTTGACTTTGTGTAATTGTGAAGACAGTGTAAATCCTTGGAGCTATTTTGCTCATATCCATCAAAATAAAAGGGCTCTTAATTCATAATTTATAAGCATAGCCACTTCAGTGAGTGTTTCTGCAGGCTACTGTGACTACCTTTGCAACCACCAGAGAATGCTAAGCAGAAACAGCAGTGACCCTTCTGGACATAAATACTTTTTTCCCCGTATCACCTTATAAATAATTTTTAAAAAAATCTTTGGATCGTTAAGTCCTTTGCCCTCTGCTAGGGGTGTTACATCTAACAGGATGTTAGCTGGTCATCTCTACGTTGTTGTAAAGATGAAAAGACTGGAAATAACACCTAGACATCTTCACTGCTCCATGCTGACAGGGCAGAGGCAGCCTGTATCGATTGTCACATCTAACTAGTAATAAGAATTGTGAGGCTTTCCATCAAAGCAATGCAAGTCAAGCTTTCCTTTTGCACAGGCCTGCAATCATTTCTCAAGTTGTCAATATGTCCTGATAGAGCTTTTAGACACTTATCAATATTTAACTACACTCCTATTGACTCAGCAATTACATAGTAATTGATTTAAGATTGATTATCATCATGTTAACATTTTAATGGTCAAAGACCAATATAACTAACAATGTGAAATTATTTTAGGTTTTTATTACCTTTGTGCGTGCACACTGCTGTTCCTTGTCACCAGATTTTAAGTTTTACTTAATGTTGTATTGTTCACCAAAATAGTTGAAGATATTGTTTATAATCTTATTCTTTGCCAGATTCTAATCTAAAATTCTAAAAATTCTAAGCCCTATTTTTAAAGCACAACATGTTTATTATAACCTTAACATTCAAATGGACCCCTTCAGAGTATCTTGTTACTGATTAAAACATATGAAAAGGGTGGGTACTAGCAAATAATGAATTAATCCACTGTGCCAAACATAAGAGGCAGTTAGCCAAAGGATAAGACAACAAAGTTATTTTATCAACTGCAGTCTTGTATCCAAGAGCTAGGTTTGACGAATGTTGCTATTCATGAATCAGTTTTATTGATTTCTTGCATGGAGAGGTCTGAGGTGTAGTCAGAGCTCCGACAGGTTTGAACTCTGCCAGCTGTGGTGGATATAAATATTAGCCAAGATAAATATGCCATAAATAAAACCAAGAATGTGGAAAGATGGAATCTTTTTCCAGTATGACAGTGATTAACTCGGTCCTATTGGTTTTGTTAACTCTTCAGTGCTCTCGGTGTGTGAGGTGGAGTCAGAGACTGTGTGCGATCCATTGTGTACAAGAACAGTGTAATGGGAGGGCAGGACCACCCGCAGCCAGTACTGGTTTGGGATTTTACATGTTAGACAGGAGATTAAATCACAAATAAAGGGTTATTTTTTTAAAAATAACTAACTAAATAGAAGTCCAACAGAAACCTGGGAAGAGAAAGGAGTGGATTACAGGTGTTTTAAAACTGTCACTGTTCACCATTTCCTACCCAGTCTTTTCTGAGACTATTGAGATTAATTTAAGAAAATCTAACACTTTTTTTTTAGCTGTCTTTTGTCATGTCTTACCTTACTGGGGCACTTTCCAAGAATCCACTTCTGAAATTTTTCTCAAGACACAGAGGCCAGTTGCTCTCACAAATAGACCTTGGTAGGCTGAGTATTAGATCTGGGCCTTAATCAAAGGAAAAAAGAGTAAAGGAATCTTCAAAGGATTCCTCACTATGCAAACGAAGAGGTCGGTGAGCTATTTCATTGCAGAGCCAAGTCTTTCACTAGTAATAACTGAAAAATGATACTTTCAGCAATGATGTGCAAAGGTTTGAAAAGTTTTTGGAAGTTTGTGAATCCTGCTTAAAAAAGCTATCAAAGAACTGCCACTTACTGGGCTGCTATGGAAAAGATGGCAAATCTTAGTCTTCAGCATGTCATTGTAGGATTTGGTCAGATCTGTGACTATTTATGGTGTGTATATTCATGTCTTCTTTTCCTGTTCTTTATTAACCATTGGAAGTTTTCAACTTTCAGGCATGAGCAGTCCTGCAGAGATCTTTAGCACTAGTCAGAATTTTATGCCAATGTTCTTGTTGAATGGAAAACATTTCTTTTTTTAATATCAAAGAGAAATTTTCTTAGGAGCATGCTTCCTGGAATATAGTCCCCTCTAAAACCACAGTAATTTTTTCACTCAGTTGCTCTGGATTTGAGCAATAACTCACTTTCTGTGAAATAGCCTCCAAACTACATTTACCTTTACCTGAGCTGTGCTTGAAGTTTGGTAGCTTTTTGGATTGTTCCTATAATTGTAGTCTATCATAATCAGCCTCTTTACTCTAGCTGTGTTATGGGAGAACAGCTTGTTAGAAGGAATGGAAACTCTTCTAATGAAGAGGAATTTTACTCATGTTCCTTTTTTTCTTCTTCTTCTTACTTTTAGCTATTTCCTCCTCCTTCTTCCCAAAGTTGAGGTACAATCTGAGATAGTATTTAGGGTGGTATGGGTGAAAATACATAGAAGGAAGTTCTTTATTTAATATTAATACAGATAGTTAATTTGGCATGTAGCGAGAAAAATAAATCATGAGTGCCTTCACTAAATACTAAGATTGCTTCTTTTCTGTACAAATATTCCTTGAGATATGCATTTTCAATGTACCCACCTTCTAGTGTAATTTCAGCACAGCAGCTCAGACTAAGCATGGTAACTAAAACTTGCAGTAATAAACAGTGATACCGTAGATATGGCTTCAGGACTCCTGCTGCCTGATAGTGTCCCCCACAAAAATGTCATGTGCTAACTTCTCATCAGTCAATGTAGTGCCAGATCATGCAGCCTCTGCTCATTTCAGCTGGTGTCATAAAATACAAATTTTGGCTAATTTAATAAGAATGGGATCTAATCCAAATCAAATCTGGTGATCTTTGTGATCTTGCCTAACTTTGTATTAAGGACTGTAGTGCTGTACCTTAACTTGAGCCAAATGACAAAATTTCATTGTTATCAAATATTCTGAGAGGTTGCATGAGTGCAGGAAACCTGGAAAGGCAACAGGAAGCTTTCTCAAAGAGTCCAGGAGAATTATTCCTGAAGATTTGTTAATATTTTTTTTTACCAAGATATTGGTTGAATCACTCTAGAAGGGGCCTCAAACTAAGGCTGTGTTCTTTCAAAAAAATACGTTAAAATATATATCAAATTAAATCTGTAGGAGCAGAAAATGTATTTTAAACATACAGTTGACTCAAACATCCTTGTTATTACTAATATAATAATTCAGATCAATAGTTTTCTCCTGTGAAAAACTCATAGACATTCTTACAGTACTGAAAAAAAATAGATCCTCCTCTACCAGTAATAATGGCTATCAAGAAGCTGGTTTTGAAGTGAAGTTCATTTCTGTCTTGCATCTCTGACAGATATTAGATGTGCATAAAACACTCAGGAAACACTTCTGTTCTGACCTTCTTGCACTTTTCAATTACTTTGCACTGTTTGTACATGACTAAACCAGGTTTGGGGCCTGGAGTGGACCATTTGGCTCCTCTTATTCACTCGAACTCAATTAGGACAGTCAGGAAAAGTCAGTCTGCTGCAAAAAAAATCCTGCCTAGTCAACTGTGGGGTTTTATGTGTTAAGGCTTCCTGTGCATTCAGTCAATTTGGATAAGGAATTACACTTTTGGATAGTTATCAGCACAAAGCTGATAGTGGTTGGATATCACTAATTCTTGGTTCGATTTTTTTTCCAGTTTTTAAATGAAGTGTGTGCAGTAGGCACAGAACAGAATTATGTATATCAGGTGAAAAATTTGATTCCTACTCAGTCAGACTACTGATGGTGAAATGAATAAAACATTTTAAAATGACAAACCAGTCCATGTGTCTACAGTTCATTTCAGCGCTTCATATTTTATTTAAAACTCTTATCCATAGGTAGAAAATACTGAGTTTCATATTAAATATTTCATTTTAATTAAAACTCAATAGCAGGGGAAAGAAGCAAACAAACCCCCCCAAACCCCTGACACCACAGAATTGTAACACAATTCTTAGAGCTTCCTTTTCTAGCTGTCCTGCTTGAAACTTTGAGGAGCTGAATTTTTAGAGCCATTGAGTGTCACAGTTTTATGTGAAAGCAGCAGAGGTTGCAGCTGCCTCTTATTCCTCAAAGCTATGTCCGAGATAGCTCAAAACACATATCTGGGATACCTTGCCCCTGAGAAAAAATGGTGCTTAAGTTCTGGATCCTTGAGTGCTGTATGCATCCATAGGCTGTTTTCTTCTCCCCTAACAGCCACAGCAGGCCTTGTGGAGGCATTTTATTTATTTATTTGTTTCTTTGTTTGCTTGTTTGAGCTTTGAGTGACATTTAGATATGGATATGCTCTCCCTGGTTGCTGGTCGGAGCTAAAATGAAGCATGCTGAGCTACCACAGTTCTCGTAGTCTTCAAGGTGTGTCCTGTGGCACCTCTCTGACATTTGCAAAGCCCAGGCAGTGATGCTGTCCAGCCTTTGGTCCACCTTCTCTTCTCATGCCACTTCTTCCCATCGCTGTGTAAAATCTAGGTGGAGTCCTAAATGGACTCTGTGACGATTAACTGCTGCCAGAAATGGTGATAATACTTTCCTTTCACAGAGGATTTTAATAAGGGTTAGTGTTTGAACAGCTCTGACAGCTGTGATATATGATACGTCTCTTATTGTTGCTACAATCCTGCACGTTATAATTTTTTAAAAATGATCAGTGCTCTGTTTCTGTTTAGCTTCCTTAGGACAATTTTTTTAATTAAATTCCTTTAAATCTAAATTTAACACTGCAACAAGGTTATCTCTTCCAGCTGGTCAAAAGAAGCTTGAACCTGCAGCTAAGAGATCAGCTACGCCAAACTGAGTCTTATATATGACACTCTTATTACAATGTGGCTCTACAGAGCCATCAATATTCAAAAAGCCAGAGAGAGAAGGCAGTAAGGGCAGTACTGAAAAGAACTTTTACAATGACTCTTCTACTCTGGCTTCATCTCTCTTAGGCCTATATTTAAAAAAAAGCCCCGTAGATTGTAATTTATTATACGTCAACATTCCCTGGCTCCAAATGTATCCCCAACCCAATTCCTTGACTTCGGTGTAACACAAGATCCAGAAACAGCTGTTTTGCATGACAAATTATGCTGTTACAGCCACTCTTGTAATTAGGATGGAAGGTAGATATGTTAGATCCACATTTAGGAAAAAACGACAAAAGATTAATTACAGTCTATTAAAATTCTAAATTCATCATCACTGGAAATTTTCTTCACTTCATGCCAGAGTGGAAGAAGTCCAATGCATTTGTGAAATGAATCCAGCATGCGCTAATCTGCCATGCCGACCTCATTCAAACTTGAGGGCCCAAATGTATTATAAAGCATAATTACTCTAGAGCTAAAATCTTAAGCAAGGCTTTGAAGGCCATATCTGTGAAACACAAATTGAAATTGCCATGGTTCATGTATAAACAGAGAACTTAATCAAGTAGAACCCATAAAAGCAAGGCCTTCTTAAATTGCCCCAGGTATCAAAACATAAAAAGTATTATTAGAATGTCCACATTTTATAACGTTTTTGAATGCTGCTCCTTTTAAAATGAATTTAAAGACCTCCAATGTAGTGAAGATTTCCGTATGTTTTAAATTATGCATTTTTAATTTCTTTTATATTGGCTAGCAATTGTCACAGTAGATTTTTATATATATATTTTAAACATAATTATGCATGCAAACATGCAGTATTTGGATAGATTATTATGAGTCTTTGTATCTTTTTTTCTGTTAGGACTATTAATCTAATTTAAGTTCATCTGTATTATAGAATACCTAAGATTTTTAATAATATATTGTCAGTCACTGAAGTGTCATAGAGGGGAGATGGTTTTTCTTCATTAGTCTTTTTTCAGGATAGCAGTGTAACTTCAGAGAATACCATTCAGGGCCATTTAAATCAGTACATCCTTTCTTTGTTGAAAGTCATCATAGAAGTCTTCTTTCAAACAGTAACCTGATGAAGACAAGTGGGGTCAAAGCTGACAAAGACAAATGATTCTTCACTACTGAGAAACCTTTTTGGTAACTAAATGTTCAGTTTAAACCAGAATTTCTGTTCTGAGCTTTGGGAAACTCGTATTTGCTTACTACAAGTGAACAGAGGTTAAGGGCAAAACAAACCTCTTCTGCCCTCCTTGTCTGACTGCACCATATGAAAAAAAAAAAAAAGGCAACAGAAAATCCCTGGTACTAGCACTTCATTACTTTTCTATAATATCCATAGCTTAATTTATCCTGAAATGATTATAGCTTGATGATCAGCTAATTAGGAACACTCATCATAATTTTCATTGGCTGTTTGCAAAATATTACATCTGGGTAATTTAATGCAAGTTACTTCAAGAACACTTGCTTAAAATAAGACACACACACACAATATAAGCAGAAGAGACATCTCATTTCGTGACAGCATTAGTAACAACGCTTTGTAACTGGCTATGAAACTGCTTATAGGAACAAACTAAAATCACAGGAAATGCATAATGGAGAGTCCTAATCTGCAAAAACATGTTATCTTTGCTTCTGTGTAAATTGTTTTCTCTCTCAATAGCTTTTTGCTCCACATTTTTCCTTGCTTGGATGGATGACTGCTGAAATATTTCCTTTTATTTCATATGTATGAAATTACATGATGAGTCATTTTTTACAAACTTAAAGTTTACTGTTAGCGTTCACCATATGTGACTCATGACCTAATGGGCCTCATATGCGCTTAAGAAATTAGTGGAAAGTATTAAATGTCCTGAAATCCTTAGAATGGCTTTGCTATTTGTTTCAGTGAAGATGCTGTCCAGTCATCTAATAATTAGGACAAACATTTTAGCCATGAAATAGCTAAAAAATAGATGGCCCTTTGCCGTTACTCAGGGAGTGACTCATGTCCATGTTAATACCACAGAAAGCAGTTTGATATTTAGTTTGTTTTCATAGCTGGCCACACGCATTAGGGCATAACGTTTCTTTCCTTCTAATGCCATCCCTTCTACCTCAATTCTGGATCAGATTTCGTTTCTCCAACTCTTTTTCTGATGTTCTGAACCCCTTCTCCACCACTCTGTAGCTGATAATCCACAGTGTCCCAATTCTACCTTTAGAAGAAAAACAACATGAGTTGCTAATGTTCCCTTAAAATTATAGATGTTCTTTGCTCACATTCCCCTTCCATCTGCCCCTGTAAGCTCTTGTGTTCCCATCACAAGGCTGCAGTTGCCCAAGGGATGGTCTCTGGACATAAGGCTCCCTGTTAAACTGGTGGTGACTGGAGATGGGCAGAAGGGGAAAAAAAGGGGAGGGTAGCAATGTCATAAGGAAGTAAAGAAAAACTGAGGGAAGGAAGAGAAAGGAGGAATGAAAGAAGAGAGAGAAGGTTAGTGGGCAGAAGCTGATAAAGAAGAGAGGGTCAAAATGGTGAGAGAGATGGTGATAAGAAAACTGGGGAGGAAAGACAAGCAGAAGACAAAGAAAAATGGCCCATGCATAAAGCAAAAGGCATGGACATATGAAAAATTAATGGCATTAATCCTCTAAGATGCCCTAATGTTAACCAAGAGTTAACAGGACAACTGTTCAAATGGATGTAAGTTGAAGACAAGGCTGTAGCACACTTCCTACCAGGGTTTTTATTATAGCATTGTACAGGTTAATTCTATGCATTTAGCAAACTAATTCCCCAATTTCCCTTCAAGATTGCTCATTTAGGGGTCTCACACCTCAATAGCTTAATCTGTGTTCCTAACACTATCTTATTTCTGTTAGCAACAGTTGTTCTAATATTGCTTTAGAGAGTGGTGTTGGATCTTAGCTTTCTTTCCAGTATACTCATGTAAACCTGGAAGAACATCACTGAAATTATTGCAGTTCCACAGATGTGAAATTTGTTGAAGTGAGAGATGAATCCAACTCCATCTACAGTTCTGGAAAACATGTTTTGAACTATGGCAATGGCTCAGAGCATTCATAATAAATAGAGCATCATTACAGCAAGTAGCAAAACTTAGAAGCTACAAAATTTTCTGATTAGGAAGGGAACCTCATTTGTGATTTGATGTATTAATCTAAAGGAAATGAAAGAAAATGTTAGATTCTTTAACTCCCTTGTCTTTAGATAGGATTTATTAAAGGCAAAATTGTAAAATTCCTTAAGGAAAGCAGAAAGTAAAGTCTCTTGGGGTGGATAGGGCAAGCTGCAGTATGTGGTATTTGCTGCCCTGGAGCTGCATTAAGAGGATGAAATGAGGCAAAATAATACTTTCTATTCTTTTGATCTGCACGTTATTTTCAGTTTATATGGCAGACACAATCCACTTCAGGATTCAGTAACAGGGGCTCAATGGAAAAACAAGTGAGGATCCTCATAAAGTATTGTAGGACTTATGCCAGTTGCTGTTATGTTTTCTGTTTCCAATGAAAAGGATTTTATCCAGGGTATATATGTACAGAATATACATTTTCATGTGTCCTAATTATGTAGAATGGTTATAGCAATTAGACAGACAACATACAGAAAAGAGGAGAGATTACATGAATAATGTAATGTAATTCTTTTTTCTAAGATCTTACAAAATCAAAATATGTGTTCTATTGACAAGCCAAAAATTTTATGCAAATTTGTTTAATCATAGTTATTTATACATTCATTGCCACATGATCCAGATTGAAAATAGGAGAAGCTAGTTAAATATTTTTCTATGTATAGAATGAAAAAGCATGTTGAGATGCAACTTTAAAATAAATAATATTCACTGGTTTTTATCAGTATTTATACAAATATGCCTGTAAATAAAAGAACTCCTCTGCAACAGGGACTTTTTTTTGTGCTATAGAGCCCAAACCAAGCTGCAGGCACTGCAACATTAAATTAAACAAAAGAAAACAAAAAAATTCACTATGTGTAAAATAATGTGACTCAAACGATATATAAGGACATATTGAATACGCATCTTTACCACACTGAGTTCATTGTTATGTAAATTTGATTTTTATATATGTATTAAAAAAAAAGTTCATAAAGTTTTGGGGTTGCATAATGAGAATTTGATCTTTAGTCAATCCAGAAGATAAAGAAGTGGATGTATGAGAAACCAAGCTGGTAAACACAGATTTAAAGGACTTGTGAAAGTTCTAAATGGAAACATTTTTTGATCTTTGAAGTTTTGCTGATCTGTTAATGTCATTCATAACTTTGGCTGTCTTGTCTATTCCAGAACAGCTGGCTAAACCATAAAAATAAATAATTAAGATACTGTCAAAAGATTATGATAATCATGGATCCTGGACCCAGTGCTAAAATGACAATGGGAAGGTTTGTTAGGAATAGATTATAACCTCACAATTTTCCGTCTTACAGCAGCCAAAGGATTCGCTACTGGGAAGGATATTCAACAGACCACTCTGCCTTGGAGAGGCCATAACCAAACCAGGCGAGAGATGTGTTGATTTCCTGCTGTCTTCTGGCTACTCCGGAGGAGCAGGTATAGATTTATTTTGTATGACTGTCTGAGACTGCAGTGAAAAAAACAGATACTGTTTTCCTTCAAAGGCTAGTAAGAAACAAAATATTTTTCTAAGCAAACTTGAAAGGCTCATTCTGTCATCACTGCTCACTGACCCTTCCATTCAAAGCTCTCTGTATTTGCACTCCATTCTTGCACTGTCTAAACACATCCCAGTGAAGCGAGACAGGATCAAGGGAACTAAAAGTAATGTATTATTTGCTCCAGTTGAACAGTAATTTTTTGCATGAGAAAGTGTTGACCAGCATATTTTAAAATGGTCACATGGTTCTTTGCATTTACATAGCAAAAAATATAGAAGATGATAACTGATGGAAAATAACTTCTTTTTCTTGGACCCATACAAATTTAGTCTTGGAAAAGACACTTGATTCAAAACTTATTTAGTCTTTGAGTGTTTTTCTGTGATAAGCAAATAGACACTCAACCTCCCTTCCTAAAATTATGCCTTATTGTAAATGTTTTAATTTTTATATAAGAACTGACTTGACAAGCTAAGAGAACTCACTGTCCAGGTATTTGTCCAGTGTTTGCATTGCTTCCCTAATATTTATGATAAATAGTACCTTTCCTAACACAGTGCTTTTTTCCTTCAAGTATTTGTAGACTGCTGTCATGTACCCGCTTAGTTTCTGCTTAGTTAATCTCCTGTGGATATATATTCTTTTTCTAAACATTCCTCAAAAGTCAAATACACCAGTTCCCTTTTCTGCTGTGTTTGGCAGTGTTTTCTGGTGTCTGGTAGTGAATGTAACATTCTCAGTGTGACCATGTAGGAATTATATAAATCTATGAAAAGCATTAAAATATTACTAAGAATACTGCACAAAATTAGATATCCTTTTGGCTAGTTCCACAAAAGTTTTAAGCTGAGTGCTGTAGTGCCTAGTGATTTAGGTGTCTTGTAGCTTGATGAGGCAGAGGCAGAGGTGGAGAGAGGGTACCCCTCGCATGGAGAGACAGGAGCCAAAGGAGGGACACCTCCACCCAGCACACCAAGGAGGGACTAGCCAACATAGGAAAATAGAGAAGACTAGTAAGACTGGCATGATTTTGTCTCTACTCACCAAAGAGAATTAGCACTTCAAGCCTGGAATAGACAATTATGAACCTTTTTGTGGAATTGTTCAGTAAATTAAGCTGTGATATTGTCAAATGAGGCTGATGACAATAGTTCTGCTCCTCTCCTTTAGCCCTTAATCCTAGTGGTTAGAGCATTCAGCGGGCCTTCCTCCAACAGACTGGATTTCATATTTCCTATTATAGTCTGCTGAACATAACATATAGACAGTAGCTCTCTTCCTAAATCCTTAGGGAATGTAACACTTGGAATCAAGCGCAACTAGAGTATGAGTATATAAATCTTGTAAGGATAGCCTTTAATTCTCTGGAAGAAAAAATGGATATTCTTTAATTACTTTTGCTTGATTTTCTTCACTTTAAACTTGCTACAAATGGTGAATCGCAGATATGATAATGATATTCTCCTTAGAAAATGATTGTTATAATCATAGAAGCAGGGATAATGGCTGTTCTTTTGAAATTCTCTCCTTAGGATAGAGAAAAAGTTGGACTGACTCAGAAATTGTCAGTTTTAGCGTGTTTCATTTTTATCTCAAAGGGGAATTCTTGTTAAATTGTAGAGTCAAATACAAGAACCAGAAACCTGTGACTACAATTTGAGAGCTAAATGTAGAAGCTAAAAGTCTGAAGACAGAAGGAAGAGACACAGATAGAGAGGTCTTAAAACGAGGCAGAATAATTGCTAAAAATTGATAGATAGTCTAACAGTGAGTCAAAAAATGTCTCATTCAAGTGTGCATGAGTGTATCTGTGTTTGTAGATTGTTTATACAATTATTAGTCTTATCAGTAAAACAGATGTCATAATGACTGAATTAATAAGTGGAAGACTAATGTTAGGTATATTGAATATGGTGTACAAACATGCCTTCCTATCTGAGACATGAAGTACAAGCTTTCCAGAACAGCAAATGTCCTTTATATATGTCTGTTCAGGATCTGACTGGTGGCTCATTGGATTCTGCTTAGCTGAATCAAGTGAATAACAGCAGCAAGCAGAAAAAAAGATGCAACAGAAAAGTTAGCTAAGCAACTAGAACAAAACAAAAGTAGCGCAGAGCAGTGTGGTGACCATGATGAGTAATGGGACCGTTACCATTATGAAAGCAAAATACAACAGAATTACACTAAGCAACTTGTCAGAAGCTACTGTGAGATAATAACTTCCCAGCACAACACACCCTTGATAGTAAACATTGATTTGCCTGTTGGGTTGTCCCAGAGCCCAGGTGTCCTGTCCACAGGGGGTGTCCAGGTTCCCACTGGAAGCCACAGAAGCTCTTGCTCTAACTGCACCATGGTGCCTGGCTCCGTTTTCCCTTAATTCCAAAATACTTTTTCCGGAAATTTGTTTTTGAGAAAAATGGCAAATGGCAGAAATGTTCAGATATGGAGCTACACTTGGAGAATTGTTAGTTCCCAGTTTGGTGCTTCAACATGCTTTTTTTCACGTTAATCCAGGACATAGGTTTTAAGAAAGAGGCAAAGAGTCTGTAACTTTATGTAGACTATTAAAAACAATTCCTTTCTATAGCTGCTTGCATTTTAAATCAATTCATTGTCTAAAAAGCTATGCTATGCTTCTGTGTAATTTGTTTCAGATACAATATTTTAAAACACAAAAATTTCCTTTTTGCAGGTCAGTGCAGAATACACTGAGTAAGAATCTGCCCATTTCCTTTCATGTTTGATCTTTGCTTCCTTGATCATTTCCGTAATCTCTATCACTTTAGCCATCTATGCCTCTACTTGTAGCGTTAACCTTGATGTTTTGTAATAGATGTCTCACATGGCCTTTGCTCTTTCCTGTTCTCTCCCTTAATTTCCTTGGTTATCCATCGTAGTGGTTTTCTTCTTTTATAGCCTATTTATTTCCTAGTGATATGTTCTTTCCTTGGACTCCCATTTAATTAAAGCTGTACTGTCAACTTGAAAATCACATTTCCATCTGAAAATGTTGTGTCTTCTCTTGTTATAAGAAGCCCTTGAGATGACTCTGGCTAAAAGGCAGAGCAAATCAGGGCGGGCTTTGCCTTCCCTTTTTTCATTTCGCTTAACTTGTGTAATGTTCCAGCATTATTTGAGTGTCTGGTATTTCTGGTACCTGAGAGTATTCTGCCACTGGCTGTTTGCGGAAGGAGGAGAGAAATGACCCCTCCATCGTCCCTTCATTTCCCCTGTGGCCTTTCAGGAACATGTGATTCAAGATCTAGTCAGTACTGAATGAATTAAGCTGTATTACAAGGCTGCTTTAAAGGAAAATTAAACTCAAGACCTCTTGCTTCCCCAGTTGTTAGGGAAGGACCAGGACGTGGGGGCAATTCTGGGATGTTTTTATTAAAGCTTTTGTGATTTCTGAAAATATAACTACTTCTGTTTGTTCTCTGGTTTTCCCTGCTCTGCAATTCTGTACTAATCACAGAGCAAATACAGGCCTCTCAGATAAACCAAGTGTTGAATAAAGAAAAGGTCTTTTTGGTTCTAAGTATCCTCCATTAAGGGAGAAATTACTCCTGAGGCACTGAAGCTGTGTATTCTGGGATAGTTATTTACTTTTTACATTTCTAATTTTGAAACCTCATCCAAGACAGTTTTATAATGGTATTGTCATCTCTTACTCACTTCAGCAGATGCACTTATACTCACATCATACAAAAGATATTATGTGTTTGATACTTCAAACCCATTTGAAAATAGACACTGAAAATAGTTGCAATAGCCCCTGTCTTATTATGAATATGGAGATATTTATGTGTTAGTGTAAGACAGAGAGATAAAATACGAAACAGATTTAGGAAATGTGGAGGTGATTTATATCTAGTAGTAACATATGGCCTTCATATATTAGGAGGCTGGAAAGATGGATCACAGTAACACCACAATTGATAAGAGCACATAATTGATCCACCCAAGTTCACAAGAGTCTTTTTTCTTTTTTTTTTTTTAACAATACTTTACCATATTGCTGGTGATGAATACAAATCGATTGAGCTGTTGTAACACTTAAGATCACTTTGCAAGGGTAAGAGAGGGAAGGAGTACAGAGTACAGGGTCACCTCTTTGTATCAAAGGAAAAATAAAATTTCCTTAATGGACTTCTAGGGTTTTTTTAAAGGTTTTGTACCATTCATGAATGTCTTGCGAACAGGCTCAGTCATGTCTTTTCCTCTCTTTTACTCAAAGCTAATGAATTTTAAAGGTTTTTACACAGCAGGGGAAAAGGGTTTCTGAGAACCTAGTACACTAGAAAACCTGTACTGCACAGACATCTTACCCGCTGGGTTATCACATGAAAGGGAAATTTATCCACGCTAGTATTATCAATTAAATTGCCTACATCTTTCAGTGGGTATTTAGTCAATTTGAGCCATGTTTATCAATATTTTCTGATTAACTGCAACGACAGATTTTGGCAAAAGACCTTTTATCAAAGTAACTTGCAAGCTTGCCCCCAGTATAGAAGGTTTTATTCCTTCTGGTAAAAGAATAAATGTGGTCTGGCCACATCTTAGTGCTTTCTAAGTGTATTATACTCTGTATTGAAAAATATTACAGTAAATAGACATGAATTTACTAAGCTCTGGAAAGCAATGGCTTCCTCAGTGTTTGGGTGAATTCTTTTTATTAAGGTGCTAAAGTAATAAAGGTACTTGGTCAGGGTTAGATGTTTGTTTACCAGAAAGGGTTATCAGTGCTTTGCCTCACACATTTTCACAGCCCTCAGCATTAGATCAGGATGTTATTGCCTGGCAGTATTTCTGTTCCTAGTCTGGAAGTGCTGTGCCAAACATTTAAAAAAAAAAAAAGTGCAAGCTTCTTTCATGTTTGGTTTAAACATATTTTTGTATTTCCTATAAACCTGACACTTAGAATTCAATTTGTATATTCATAAAAAATTATTCCTGAAATCTGGCATCCAGATCAAATTAATAGTTTGTTAAAATTTTTATCCTGCATTTAACTAAAACACTTTGTTTAACAGAATGGAAGAAAGAACACTTCCTGTTGGACTCAGGGGAGCGTGAATACAGGCAGCCCATGTGTAAAAGAAAAAAAAACTTCACTTGCTTATAACCAAAGCTCTTCAAGGTGGACTCTGCTCATTCACGGCACCAGCACCCTTTTGCTTTGTGTTTTAGTATCAGCTCTGCTGTTGGGGACACTGTGCTATCGCTATGAGCAGAAAACCTCCGAGCTCCCCGGGAGGCACTATGGTAGGAAACAGCTCTGGTGTAGCATCCCCTGTGACAATATGCCCTGAAGGACGCTTGTCTCAGGTGAGTAACTTTCTTACATGCAAAATATGCTTTCAATGACAAACCTGTGATCATTTCCACTGAGGAGTCCTTATTACAGTTTTATTGTGCAAATCTGGTAGTGTGTAATACCAAAGACACCTCTGACTACAGGGAGTAATCCCTCTGAAGTCTTCTACCACATAGCATATCTAGTAATAAACATTTATGAGACAGAACTCTGAACAAAAGTTTCACTGACTGCAATGAATGGGGGATATGGGCACTAGGTGGAAGGAAAAAGATGGGGTTTTCTTCCATAAGATGAACGGAAACATTGGATACCCTCACGACTAGCAAAAGGAGGCAAATTTTAGTTCTTTATAGAAGAATTTATACAAACATCATATTTTAAGACATTTGGTTTTCATATAAATATTTGAGCTGTTGAAAGATATTCAATATTTGAGCTGTTGAAAGAGATTCAAAATGAAAGATATTCAATTAGCTTAGATTAGCTATTGGGAGAAACAGAGTAGAGTTTTTTAAGCCCTAGAAGGGGCAATGGTAGCTGAAGAGCTTATTTAAGAAAATATTAAAATTATGAAATACTTCTTTCTACATTCTAAAAGTCCCTAAAATTTTTTTCTAAAGATTAAAAAGAAAGGATTTTATTCCTGAGGAACTTTCAGAGCACTCTGCCGTCCTCCACAGTCCTGACAGTACTTGACTTTCTGCAGCTTCTTGGAAAGGATTTACAGAGCAAATATTTCATTACCTGTTTCACAATATCTCTGGGACAGATCTTTGGTACCAGTATTTCCTGAGACTAATGGGGAATGATATTTTGAGCATGTTAAGGATTCTTATTATTTAAGTTTGCAGTGAAATACCATCAGACATTGGTGTTAAAATTCTGATTTTCTTTGCATTGCTGGTAGGATGTATGTCTAAGCAGAACTCAGACATATGATAGCTATGAATTGAAACAACTGGGGCAAATAAGGAATAAATTATTTGGCCCTTTAATGGAAAGACTATCTGAACAAATAGCATACCATTTTCTTAATAAAGCTCATAGTGAAAGTGTCTTGTTGGATATTCATCTGCTTCTGGATGCTCAGACAGCAACCAAAAGCACTTTTTCCATCTTCAGTTACCAAAGAGCTTGTGCCCTTTTCTGTCTGAGTCTCTCAAAAGGGTTATCCATGGCTTTTTGTTCCCAGGTTAAATTACACTCAGCATCTTGTAAGGTTTATTTTCAATTTTCAGTTCAGCAGCATTGTAGGCACAGAGCGTATTATTATGTGTTAGATTTTGTGTACTGTTTCTGTATTCAATGCAGGTTCCTGGTTTCAGTCTCTTCTTTGGATCTTTCAAATCTGCCTCTCTTGTCATGCTCTGCCCTTGTAACTGAGATGAGCTGAGGCATTTGAGATAACCTTCTGCAGGTATTTTGGCAGTTGGAAGCAAGACAGTCTCATTGGCAGGGTATAATTCAGCATTTTCTTTCACTCTCGATCCTTGGAGATTATTAAACTGCAGAATACATAGCTCAGCCTATTAAGTATATTTTTAATTGCTTTTACAGTGCACTTGAAGAGATAGTGAGGTATGAAGGCAGTACTATGATTTTGCCTTCAGTCAAATTAAGTGAAATTTAAATCGGGGTAAACTTCACAATTAAAGATGGCTTGCACAAGGATCAGTTTGGACCAAGTACACTATTATGATTTTCATTTTTGATTAATCTGATTATCCTTTCACACACCACATGAATAAAAATCAACTTCAGTGAACTCATTGGATCTTCACAACTGCAAAAAAGGACATTTTCTGTCTACGTACCTTAGCATTTTTAACACTAACCACAGGAAAACAGATGCATATGCACATACTCAATGGCATGCATTCAGTCTTTTCATTTCTCATGATAATGTAGGAAGAAATAATGTGCTAGCTATTTCTAGAATGCCTGGTACCTTAATGTGTAAAGATATAACAAAGTAAAATGAGTCTTATTCCTCTTTCATTTTGCAAGAAAATTAATTTTGACTATTGCTTTATATGAATTTGCATGATGATAACTTAGGTTAAATAGACTTCTCAGCTTTTCTAACCAGTTATGACAGGGACAGTTCCTTGTAAATCTCATTATCATAATAAAATCCTATTAGAATATGCTGGGGGAAAAAAAAAAAACATATTTACATGCAAGTCTGTTTTAGTGATTGGCATCTTTATGATACCTAGGTGCTCTTCGTGCTTCTTTCTGAGAATTGAATTAAATGATCTGGAAGTTCAGAGTAAATGTTTAAGCTTTACTAGTCCTTGAAAAGCAGTAAGATGGAGAAGTTGTTGCAATACTTGTTAGTGAAACTATTCAGAAATCGAATTACAGATGCTTTCAGGGCCACGGCCCATCCTTATATAATTTACAGAAGCAAGTTATCTCCCTGACCCTCAAACCTCCTCTACAACTACTTCCTTGTTTAATAAAAATGACTAGATCATCTACTTTGACAAGCCAAAACTGGGAGTCAATTTTTAAAGCCCCAATCCAGCAAGCTATTAAATATCAGTATTGCAGGCTCTCACTTCCTTCTGCACCTGAAGGCGCTCAGTACCACGCTGGATGATGCTTGCAGCGTGTATGCAGTGTGTGCAGTGACTTCATGCTTTTGTTCTGTTTAGAAGTGGTTAACTGTCTCCGAAATCTTCAAAACGCAAAATTCACTTTGAAATGGGTTATTTCTCTCCTAGTTTCCTTGTTACCCTTTCCGTACTCCCTGACTTTGAAGAGAGTTTAGTCAATGTTCTGGAAGAGCCAGATAACACAGATGCTACAGCCTGCATTTGAACTCTGTTACTAGGATGTACAGGTTGTCTACACTACAAGCTCATACTGATACAGCTGTACTGTCAATGTACATAGTGGATGTGAAGTGTGCTGATAAAAGCATTTTTCTGTTGATGTAGATACAATATTTCCTTGAAAGGCATAAAGTAAATGGGCAAAAAACATTCTTTTGTCAGGATACTTCCCTATCAAAACTCAGATGCTTACAAGTGGTCTCCTCTCTGTCTGGTTGTGGCTTTACAGAGTTGGACCCATTAACTTACTAGCTCATTCAATAAACTGTTTAGCCGAAGTTCTAGGTATTCTGTGTTACTGAAAGTGAGAATAAGAAACTGGGATGACATGAAGGGCAACGTTAATAACATATGCAAAGAAGATGTCAAAACAGGTAATACAGGGGTTACAATAAGGTTTTTAACAGATTCCCTTAATAATTTAAATATAGAGGAGTCCTGATGTATCAATAGAAACTAAGATGGGAAAGTGAAGAATAACTCTTCTGAGCTAACATATTATATTATACTATATTATATTAATCTGAAGTGTCATTTTTTCTGATACCTGATGTAGATGGAAATTTGCAGCACAATTATACTTTAATATAGGCTATTACAAACAATTAAAAAAATTTTGGTGAGTACAGTTTGCTTCCTAGGGGAGAATATTTATACTTTAAATAATGTTTTGTAGACAAAAAGAAAATTCATAAGTGCTAAATCTCCTAGATAAATTATAAAAATGTGAACCGGATTACAGCAAAATAACTTTTTATTAAACTGCAGTGGACTATACTCCTCATCTTTGAATTTATTCCAACCCCATTGACAGAGGACTCATTATTTAAATTCCATCATGACTGGTTCAGCTAACTACTTTATCTAGCAAAAACGCCAGAAAAATAAAACTGTATCAGGAAAGTTAAACAGTGCTAGTGATGCATAGGTTACCTGGGTCCTTCATCTCAAAAGCTTCCAAGATAGAAGTAATCCTTTAATCTTCTGTGTGAGTCTCAAGGCTCTCTTTTTTTAATGCTGTACTACATTTTCACTGGCTTTTTCTTTCTTTTCTGAATCTCCTTGCTAAATCTATTCAGTGTTTATTAGGTGGTAGAGATGTCCCTTCAACCTTACTGACAGCAAAGGCTTTGGTGAACTATTTTTTATATAGAAAGAAGATGATTTCCCAGGGTACGCAAGGGTTCATTACTAATGGTGAGAAAAAGATTTTGAACCCTATGTTGGTTGAATGACGGGACGGATCAGTGAAAGAAAACATAGGATGTTACACAAAACGGGACAAGATTGCAAAATGGAAGTATATGTTGCCTGAATGCAAGTCTTTTATATCTAAGAGCTGATTCATTCTCATTCAAGAATCTGAATTTAATGAAATTCAATAAAATTTATTTATTAGTTTCTGGCAAATTATGGGGTTTTATTTAAATTTTATTCTTCTTCTTCCACAGTAACAACACTACTCATCTCTCACCACAGAATGGCAGCTAGTGATGAACAACTCCACATGCACCACTGTATTTGGCCAAGGAGCAACTGATGAATCTTTATTGTGTTCAACAAGCGATGCAATCTCACCATCTCACAAGTGATGCTGGTGAGATTGAGATGCTACAGCATCATAAACTATCCCAATGATCATAACATATAGGTGGCAATAAGGGTAGGTGTCATGTCACCTTGGCAAAATTACAATTTGGAATATAACTTTAACTGTGAATAATTGCATCATAATCTGTATTTGGGGCTCATTTCTGTACTGCCTTCTGAATTCCATATATGTGTGTAGAACAGGTGTACAAATGCTAACAAATAAGGCTAGTACATAGTACCTAACAGAAGAAATGTTAAATATAATCCGTAGACTGTGTTCACACAATTAGTTCAATCACTGCCTTTGCCTGTGATTGAGTCCTGACTCATAGACTCTCCAAACCCATTAAACTTATGAGTCCTTTTCCTAGTACCCGCTGTGATCGTGCTTGGAAGCTCTCCTGGGAGGAAAGGCCAGTGAAAGTTGAACCTTTCTTGCTGACCAGGAACTCCCTGTCTGGATCCCAAGCATTGCTGTCTGGACAAAGGTGAGCTATGCTAAAATCATGCAGATGGACAACAGTATTATTTTTTACTTGCACTGACTTTGTACTGGAACAGATTAGTAGCACCTTCATGGTTAATTACTGTAGAAAAGTAGTTCCAGAAGTTCTGCCTAGCTGAGGCAAAATATCTGTTTTAGATTTTTATAATAAATTGTCTGTGGATGGGACATCTAATTCTGTTCTAAAATTTTGACAATTGCAGCTGTGCAAGAACTGTCTGAAGTTGGGCTATTGTTTAATCTGTGTGGACATACATTTAGAATGCCTCAGGAATAATTTTGGAAACAATATGAAATAGAGATGTTTCCCCTTAGATCCCCCAAGAGCCCTTTAGGATCAGTATACTTATAAACAAAACTCAAAAAACTTATTATCAATGTCCATATGTGCAGGTAGACTTCAAACTGTGTAGAGAGACAATTTTTCTTCCTAAAAAAGTGTAGCTAGCTTTGGTCTTATACACCGTTAGTCTTCTGAGATTTAGCAGGATTTCTACTGTTTCCTGCAACCCAGTCCCTTTGGAAATACCATAAGAAACTTCCTTTAGTGTGACCTTCCACAGTGACTATTTTGGATTATGAAGCCCAAATGCCACAGCCTGGAATTAGGCTGCGGTTGATTCTGCCTTCAAATATAATGTAGCCAATCCAAACTGACTCAGCCCTGGGAAAGTTCCTAATTCTAATCACCTGCTTCAGATGTGTTTGAATTCTGTGATTCAATTCCTTGTTTTTGATGCAAGACTTAGTTCTGAGTTGTTGTCAGTGCAGGATCCAGCGGAGGAAGAATAATGGTCATTTGCACAATGTCTTTCCATCTTCTGATTCCAGCATGGCCCAATCTCTCTCTTGGTGACTTAGAAGAGCATATTTCAAGAACAAAGTTGGGCAAATTAGGAAATACTTTGTTCCTTAATGAATTCTGATCTCCAAATAATTATAATCTAAGTTGAAGTCACATTTAACATGAGGCAATTATACAGCATAATTTATCACTTTGCATTTTGAAGTTTTCCAAGAACTCTTTCTTCCAACTCTAATAAAAAAATTTTTTTTTTAATTTTGGTTTTGAAACAACCAAGTTTTGTTATGAGTTAGTTTCCATATCCTTTTCCTTTGAACATTATTTAAAATCTATTCTGTCAGATAAATCATTAAATATCCTCATGATTTCCTTCATAATGTATTCTTTCTTGCTATAATGATAATTAAATATCTGTTGAAAGCAATGGACAAGCAAAGTTGGGCAAATTCTTCTTAGCCTGACACTATTTGTCTTATCTTCAAACTGACTCCAAAATCTGTGGCTTTAAAGTGCCATAGCAGTAAAACTGCTAAATCAGTAGAAAGCTTAAACTAGATAGTAATATCTCTTATTACCATGTAAAGTGAAGAGGAAATTATAGCAGAAATAAGTAATATAGCTAAGTATGAATTGTACAAATTAGGATGCTTTGTTTAATTTAAAAAGTTTCAGAAACTAGAAAGGGTTCGGTACAGATTCATTCATTACAAGAAGTTCTTAAAAATACCTCAAGTGGGCTTTATTGAAATAATATGCATATAAGATCTGACTTTTCTCTTAGTAATTTTATCTGAAAAGTCCTGTACAACTTTTTATTTGCAGATAATTGAAAAATCACACTTGGTATGTGGGATTGAAATATTGTCTCATTATCTTCTATGAGGAAGCTCAGCATAGCATTCCCACACTTTTGGTGTGGTTTTAATTATATTTTCCTATCAATCTCTCGACCCTTTCCTGTTTTCTAAAGTATTAGTTATTCTGAAATTTAAAAACTTGCATATGTAAGATTTATTCAGCCACATGTATTTTTAAAAAGCCAGTTTACATCTTCATTAAAATTATCTAGAAAAATTCTATCAGCATTGAAAATGCAGGGAGTAAGACTGTCTTGTGGGTAAGCCACTAACTGGATGGAGCTTTCTAGATCTGACTGAAATTTCTAGTGCCATCACCAGTGATTCTGTGTCATCCTGAACATAGGCCTCGATTTTTATTTAGGGAATTAAATGTATGAATAACCTGGGGAGGTCTGGGCCTCAAAACCTAGTTTCTTCATTTCCCTTATCTGCAAACTGGTGCTGTTGCTCATCTTGCTTTCTACATAAAGATGTAAACTCAAAGTTTATCAGACTTCTAAGGTAGTTAGAGCCAGGTGATGAGGATAAACCTGTTCTTCTGAAACTTTACTACTGATTGTTTAATTCCACTGTGGGCTGGACTGAAGTACCATCCTTTAAATCAAAGTCAGAATGATGAGATCATACATGCATGTAGAAAGATGGTTGTGCAGTAATTATCTGTGGTTTTATCTGACTTCTTAAAAATATGAAAGGCAATATAATATATTCTCAAATAGTCTTTAGTTTTGACTAAAGATTATTTTACTGTTTTGACTATTTGGTGGTTATCTTCCTTTTTGTTCCTCCCTCTCTCTCTTTAATTCAATTTGTATCAGAAATAGTGTGGCCAGCAGGACTAGGGAAGTGATAGTCCCGCTGTACGCAGCACTGGTGAGGCCACACCTCGAATACTGTGTTCAGTTTTGGGCCTCTCACTACAAGAAGGACATTGAGGTGCTGGAACGTGTCCAGAGAAGGGCAACGAAGCTGGTGAAGGGTCTGAAGAACAAGTCTTATGAGGAGCGGCTGAGGGAGCTGAGGTTGTTTAGCCTGGAGAAAAGGAGGCCCAAGGGAGACCTTATCGCTCTCTACAACTACCTGAAAGGAGGTTGTAGTGAGCTGGGTGTTGGTCTCTTCTCCCAAGTAACAACTGATAGGACGAGAGAGTAAATGGTCTCAAGTTGCGCCAGGGGAGGTTTAGATTGGATATTAGGAAAAATTTCTTCACGGAAAAGGTTGTCAGGCATTGGAACAGGCTGCCCAGGGAAGTGGTTGAGTCACCATCCCAGGAGGTATTTAAAAGGTGTGTAGATGTGGTACTTAGGGACATGGTTTAGTGGTGGACTTTGCAGTGTTAGGTTAACGGTTGCACGCGATGATCTTAGAGGTCTTTTCCAACCTAAATGATTCTATGATTCTATGTGCAACAGTATTTTAATTATGTTGTTGATTTTCCAGCACAATTGTTTTTCTTCCAGAACTATATGAAAATCATCATTTAGCTGGAAAAAAACAAGTTATTTTACACGTATGTAAAACAAAACATATGTACTTCTTTCTCCCTTATGAGAAGAATGAGCTCAAGGAGGATTTCCTAGGTTAGCACAACACAGGTAAAGAATGCATGTTTTAAAGGGAAAAAAAAAAAAACCTCAGACTTTTCAGTTTACTGTAGCTTTGAGATAATTAGTCTAATTCAGATGTGCTTAAATCACCAATAAATCAGAGTGTATGCCATCTGTCACTGGCTATTTTTTGGGAATAAGGGATTACGAACCCCCTCCTAATCCGTTAGAAAAAAAACCCTCACTTTTTTTTTACCTCCAAGTCATCTTTACAAAGGAATAAATTTTTTTTCATTCACATCTATTTTACCTTGTCTACTATTAGAAGTTCAATTTATAGGTAGGTTAAAAGCAATACTCTACAGTGCCTGAGGATCTTTTTTGTTAATGCTTTCCAGGTACCCATCTAGAGATAGCGGCTATTACGGGAGGTCTCTTTTTATATATGCATTTGCTAAGAGAGTTTAAGCGATGAAAAAAAATGAAGTAGACTTAATACAATTATGTTTTTTATTACTTGGGGTTAGCCAGCTGGAAAACTGGCTATCTTGCCGTAAACTGTTTTGTTATTTAGATGTATCAGCACATTGTTCTCAAAGATCTCTGTGGAATATAGCTTTTATTTAACAGAAAATGCATCAGATTGCTGATATCTGAGTGAGACATGGCATGTTGATTAACAATTAGTCTTCTAAGGTTCTCAGCAGTTTCAAAGCTCACTGACAGCAAAAGATAGGATCTGGGCCAAAAAAAGTCAGTACTGGATGTTGGAGCTGCCTGCTGTGAGATTCTGGTAACTTTGAAAGATGAGGAGTATTGGAGGATGGGAGAACTTTAGAGAGATTTTTTTCATAGCAGATATTATTGCCTTTGAGACACTGGACTAACCAAGTACTAATACATCTGCAGGATAGCTAAGGTGATTTTATGATTAGCAGAGGGCATTTTGGGAGGTGGTTCAATCTATACTAATGCCCAGTGTCTCAGTTTCTGGCATTGGTTGAAAAAAACAGCAACCCCTGGAAAGCAGTTGAGGTTAATGTTATGGTAATGGTGGAGACTATATTTGATGAGGAAGACAACAATGGATGAAACCATTAATTTCAGAGTCTTTTCTCAATGAGTAGAAGTCCCCTTAGCAGAGAAAAAAGGTTGTAAATTCACTGGCTTGTGTCACACAGGGACATAGGAGTTGGGATCTACCTCCTCTCTCAAACTCTATGACAAAGTGGAGCTTTAACTGCTCTGCAACTCAGGGACTGTTTTTCATAGTAACTGCAAAGGCATATACTGATGTAAATCTATTTGGCTTGATTCCATCCTCATATTGACCTGAAAGAAAGTACACAGCAGTCAAGTAACTTACCTCAGGATAAAAAAGTAGAGTTAGACCATAGTCAGGTCCCTGCTCTGCTATTACTGTTCTTTTTTCTCCTTTTTGTTTTTGGATGCTTAAAAAGAGAGGAAATTGGCCTGCTTTCCCACTGTGTTGCATCTTATATAGTCAAATGGACTTGTGCAGAGGTAACGTACAAACTTCCAACAAATGATCACTTTTTACTTGGACAATGTCTCATTGTGGGCATCTCAGGATTCACGCTTAACTGGGAAAAAAATATTTTTTTGTCATCTGCAGTAGAAATTCTGTGGTGCAGCCCTTTAGCCTAGGATTAAAATTTCCTGTGCAGGAAGGAAACGAAACAAGATTTTCTTCCCTCAGTTTCATTTGATGAAACCCCGCTACTTCATATCACATAGGGCCTGTTGACCCTCTCTGACGGTCCCCGAGGTCTTTTTACATTACTTCTCACAAAGACTGTAGGTCAATCCTGAGCGGTGCTGTGTTTCATCCCAGGTGGTGCAGTGTTTGCCTTCTTTCCTCTGTAGCTTATTTTATAGCAAAGTGTAATATAAAATATGATTGGGTAATAAGAATATTATCTATGGCTACCTCAAGAGATCAGCGACATTATTCATGAAGTACGATCCTACACCAGAAATAAAATGGTGAAATATCAGAGAGGAAAATGGAGTTACTCCTGTTTTATTCTGGCAGGAATAAAGAAAAATAAAGAAGGAAAAAAAACCTCAAGCTAGTGATTTTAATTTAAATCTACTTGTGTATGGTATCTTTTAAACAGAATGTGTTCTATTCAGCACAGTTGCCAGGTCAAATACTGCTGTTTACACATTTGACTGCAGCAGTTCTGCTCAACTTTTATCCATACATTTTCCTTTAAAGAAAGAAATGTATCTGGAGGCAGTCTTTTTTAACAACAAAAACCTCCTTGATCTGTCATTTCAGGTGGGGTTGAGAAAAAGCTCAGCTTTATTAAGTGTTGTGAGAAAACCTTTATGTCCCCCACAAGATTTAGACAGTGCTTGTGCAATTCCTTTGCATGTTTCAAAATGTATTAAACAGGAAATGAATGGAAAATTTTAATGCTAACCTTCAGATCATTTTTCCCCAGACAAAAAAAATTAAATAGCAGGTTAAATTAATACAATATTGTCTGTGTTGGTGAGACTTCATTAACAAATGCTGATATAATATAGATCATACGTTTTCACTGAAAGAATGAAGTGTGTGTGATAGCTGTCTATTAACAGATAATTTAAGCTGACTCCAGAAGACACTCAGATTCTGACTTCTATTGATATCTTCTTTTACTGTCAGTTTTGCCTGCATTTTCATTGTTAGCAATGGCCATTTAAGTGGAGAAATGCAACTCCCAGCATGAAAGGATTATTTTGCTAATCTTCCTTAAAGCTTCCCCCCCAGGTATTCTATCAATATGAGGTTGTTGATAGGAGACAACCTAAATAAACTTAATATAAATCCTGTTTTTTGAAGTTGCACGGCATTCCATGGTCATGTGGAAGGATATTTACTAGAACTGTTTTTATTCATTCTTTCATTCTGCTGTCCCCTAAATCTAAGACCCAATAGGAATAATGTTTTCCTGTAGCTGCCCTGGCAAATATGGCTTTTATTACATGAGATTCACACAGCTTTCAAATCCAATTAGACTCATGCCATCCTGCTGTGGCATACATTAAAATTTAGCAAATTAATCTTACAGAATGACCTGCTCCTTCTGCCATAGTATTTCTTCCTTTTATTAAACGTTTCTTGAACCTGAATTTCATTTTTTCTGTTTTCCTACAGTAGGTTCTTTTAGGAAAGGGAAAATGTGGAAACACAGAAAATGTATTCAGAAGCAGTGCTGTAAATGGTACAGTATGTTCCATTTCAGATAATAGAGATGACCCACTGGTTATTAAAAGATAAAACTATTTCCAGGGCCCTGAACTAGCTGGCAAGAGAACCCACAAGGCAAATAACTTTTTCTGTGTAGGTCTTTTAGAAAAACAAAACAAAAAACAACACCCATCCAACCTCATTTTAGCTATCCTACAGGTGCATTGGAAATCTATGTCTCATTAAGTAGATGAAGCCACTGTCCCAAAGGTACATTGCAATGTGATTTCACCAAGAAAAAAGATTTACTAAGATTCTCCTTAGTAAAAGAGACCCTGGCAAAACCACAGATCTTTATAGCCAGAGTTGGACCTGACAGATTCTTGCTGATTGACCGACTCTTAATTTTGTTAGGTGTGAGAACTTTTCATCTAGTACATCAGAATATGAACTAACACACTAAATATTTTATTCTGTGCAAAGTTAAGTATCACAGGCTTTAATTCGTCTTCATCAAGAGTCCTTATGGAAAATAAAATAGGCACAACTCAGGAGAGTAGGAGACGAGAGGCATAATAATCAAAGCACAAATAATCAGAGCATGTGGCTCTATTAAAATTTATTATTAAAGTATGCTTTGTAAAATCTGTCGTACCTTTAGAGGTACTTTGCCTTGATGAAGTGTTCTAGCCCGGGGCACTGGGTTTTTGGAGCCTTGAACCTTGCAAAGACAGTCCTGGTAAGTGAAATGGGCTGTGTGTGGCAGCATAAAGCCCCATCGTGCTCTAGTAAGTCCCATCAAGTGACCTGCAAACCGCCCCAGGGCATAGCCAGAACAGGGGAAGTCTGCACTAGTCTGCACCCATTGGCGTTACCTCTCTAGATCCCTCCCTCATGAACCAGAGCGTGCCTTTTCTAGTTGCCTTCAGGAAAGACCAGACCAGTTGGAGAACAAAAGGGCACTGGAGATAACTGTGCTCAATGATTCCCTGAGGGTTGGCATTGGCCTGAGATACAAACCCTGTGTCTGCACAGTGGCGTGCCTGGGACTGATCTATTCATATGCCAGCTCTGGGATTAGGGAACCTGGCACTGCCTTTGCCTCTGCTCTTCCGCATGCCAAGCCTGAGCGCCATGTACCTGAGGCTTGTATGTGGCTGCTTTGTTCTTCAGATCTAGGCCTGCAAAATGAAATCCCACCAGATCTGAGAAGGGCCAGAGGTGTTCACTTTAACACTTCGATAAAGTCTTTTCTATTTGTAACAAAGCTTTCCAGATGGCATAGTGGTTTAGCTTTGTTTATCTATTATATGTTATTTTCGCTCCTCCATTTTCATTGCTTAATTCATTTTAACTTGTGTTGTTGTGAGATTCTTATATTGAGACCACCCTGTTTACTCATGCACTTAATTTGTCCCTGCAGCTGCAGGCTGAAAACCTTTTCTAGCTATGGCTGTCTCGCAGGAGCAGGCTGCATACGCTTGCTCATGAACATTTAGTGTCATATTTGCTTTAGTGAATGATCTGGTATCAGACTGTACAGGAACTCTTTCTATCATTTGTGTCATGATTTTTTTTCAGAACATGGAGTCTGAACTGCATGTATAAGGTTGGGATTATGTTAATTTTGCTTTTCTGCCTTGTTACCTTGTGATGCTGTGGTTTGCATTACAACTTTGCCAATTCTTCATCCAGTCTATTCAGTTTCCAAGAGAATGTGCCTGGAAAAAATAATCCTTTTTCCCCTCTGTGATACCTGTGCTTTCTTGTCAGTGACTCACTCAGCCACTGTTCCTTTTCTGAACATGCAGTTTTAATAGAAATGCCAAAGGTAGTGAGTCTACTTTAATGACTAAGTACATTGAAAATCACAGAGTGGATGCATTAAAAGGGAGTTGAGAGCTTGCCCCCAAAAAGCTTTTGAAACCCCACCAGAAATATGGCTAATCTTCAAGAGCAAGACTGTACTATGGTGTCATGTAGTAGGAACCCCTTTCATACCCTGAGGAAACTAGTCTGTGTTCTTTCCCAAAGGTATGACAATATTAGAGAATGTGCCTGCTTATACTCTCTACTAGGCAAGTGGGTGGGCAGGTAAGAATAGGCAGGAAAAGATTGCAGCCTTGTTTTCTTCTCCTTCCCTCCTAAATGGCCTTTGTTTCTGGTTTGGAAGGATAATAATTTACTGTTCGCTTTTGCTCAGGGATGGATACATGGTCAAAATCAACCTGTCAGAAATGATGTGAACTAGTTGGTTTTTAAGTCATTGATTCATCGATGGCACTTTTTCCAGTTGAACTAATGGTACTCCATCTAACTGTTCTCCAGTTCTTGTTTATGCTTTATTTACATCAGCTCCTCTCCAGAGCCAACAGGAGGAATCGTTAGCAAGGGATTCTTTTCCTCCTTCAGGTTGGAAAAGCCTGTGTAAAGTTCAAGGCTGTTACAAAGGTGTAAGAACCAGCAGGGTGCACGCAGCCAGGCTCCCAACTTGCTTTGCACAGGGCAGACCTTCTGGAAGCAGGGCTCTCTGTGTGAAACACTCCTCGAGTTATTGCCATAAAGAGGAGTGATCTGACCCATATATATTAGAGTTGAAAAGACCTCTGGAGTCACCTACTCCAACCTCTGCAAACAATGTAGGTTGATGTGCTCCTCAGGGATGAACGTTTGCCTTGAAATCAGTGACCCTCTCTGCCATATTACCTCCCTCTTCTCTCATTTTGTACTATTTAATCTACATTTTTCCCTTCAGTAATTTTGAGCTATTACTATACTTCTACCTGCTTTCCCTGTGCTGCCAACAGTCCTCCCACACCACCCTCCACCTTCTTTTTATTAATTCCTCTTAAGTACTCGCAGCCTGTTATCATGTCATCTTTTCTCTAGACAGGGCAAATTCAGCAGTTGGTTTTCTTGCCTAACCACTCTTAATATAATAGTTGCTGTCTTCTGAACTTTGAGGATTTTTTTTTTGTTTGCTGGCTGCCCTAGTTAAGTCTTTTTTCTTTAAATCTACCATGATTTCCTAGTAGGGAATGCTCAGAGCAGTGCAGATGTAGCCTTACCAGCAAGGACTGTGTAAAACATTATTTCAGTTCTGTATAATACCTTTCTTCATGTAGCCACAAGGACAGTAATCAATGGGATAACAGAAAACACTGAATTTTACAGAAGTCAAAGGAAAAATCACTGAGCACTGTGGAAATCAGTGAAAGATGAATTAGGACAGAAAGATTAAGAAAGTCATAGAATTATCTATTATCTTCTTAATAATCCAAAGATAGACATCCACCTGTAGATTTATATTTATTTTTTATTTTTTAGAAAATAAATAGAAAAATCTTTTAAAAGAAATAGAAATTATATTTAAAATCCTTGTTTCCTTGTGTTCTCCACAAAATGCTTTGGGCCAAGCTCCTTTACTGATTATCAGCCCATCTTGAGTGCACACAGCGCTTTGCCCCTGGTCTGCAGGGCACCCAACTCATGTCACCGTGCAGCGCAATACCCAGAATGCCATCTCCTCTTACCTGCTTAATGCATCACGTTCTAAATCACAGCATTTACTGAGTGCAGGTGAAATAACTTAGCATAAAGGCAAGGTCCAGTTTGAAAGAATCAGCACCAATTTTGGTTTGAAGTTAAGAGCATATTGGTAGCAATACTGTGAAAAGGAACATATAGCCTATCTTTTTTAAAATTGCTTTTAAATTGAGGGGATGGAAGGCTGGACTTACGTATACATTATATGTTTGTTTGCTTTCATTTTAATTGCAAATAATTTTGCATAATGTGTGCTCAAGATTGTTTGAAACACATATACGATACCTCATCATACTTTTCTCTCAACACATTGTGAAAAAATAATGGGGGAGAAGGATATTCGCTTAAAAACATAAAACTTTAATTAAAGGTATCTATATGTGAAGCATCTTTCTTCAGAATATTATTCAATGTTGCCACCTTCAGGCCAAACTGTATCTAAGCATTTACGGAGATTTCTTCCACACAAAATCTTACGATTTTGCATGTTTATGATTTTTAAAACCATGCTAGTGCATTTCCTTCTGCGAGTTGGGAGGGGGAGAGCAGGCAGTGGTGACATTGTAAATTTGGGGAAATTAAAGTCCTCAAGCTTAAGGAAAGAAAAGCAGAGGGGAAGAAAGCACCACAGTTAATACATTAAATCCATATAGTGTGTGGTTTCCTTTAACAAATCATCTCAGAGAATTAGAATCATGTCTGTTGGTCTGCTGCAGTTTACTTTTCTGTTGCCTTGTCTCTTGCAAAACGTCTCCCAAGCTTTCCCCTTTTCCTTCTACTTCTACCCTAGAAGGATAAAGATGATTTGTAGAGTGAATAGATTTGGTTTGGTTGAAATTCAGATCAAAGTTAAATCTGAATTTATAAGAGAAATTCACTAAATTAAGGAGAGACAATGAATTCTGCTGAAACAGAAAGGAACCTTATATGTGATAGTAATTAAACTGTGATCTTAATCTATAGCAAAAGTGTCAAAGATATTTGGTTGTACCAAACATTTGAGTCTCCCTTTAAGGGTTCAGTGAAAAAATTGATAAATAAAAGTAACCCTTCTAGGTAGGCACTCGCATTAAGTAACATTTGCTTTGTCCAGGGTCTTGCCTCTGCTGGTTTCTTCCAGTGCTAAGCAGGGAGATTGGTCCATGGCAGCGAGTTATTGATTAACTGATGGCGGGATCCCATTTCCTGTATATCCAAAGCCAAATCCTTTTGAAATATAGCATTACACAAACTGTGCCTTCCACCCAGAGAAAAATGTCATGCTGTTCAGTAACAACAATGGCAAGCACTCCCTTTGGACTGAGGCATAACGCTTCACTTCCCACTTAAATGGTTTTGCCCGGTTGCCCTAAAGAGCTGGCACATCAGTCCCCACAGGTGGCTGCATTTCAGCGGCTGGGTGAAGTGAGTCTCTATTTCATCTTTCAGCCATAGTGAGTACTAAACATAACATAGGGCTCCTCTATTTCCACAGGCTATTAACCTTCCAAAACATTCACCTCGGAGGCTAAACTTCACAGTACTTCAATTCTAAGAAATATCTCTATTCAAAAACAACGCATTAAGTGAGAGTGAATTAAGTCCCCTTGCCACAAATGGTAAGCATATGCCGGAGCTAAGTGGGGGCTTACACAGCTTTCTGAACTTAGTCCTTCTCAAAAGCCAAAAATATAATGGCTTATATTTTTATTTTAGCAAGTTTGAGCAAAATCTCTTCATCCATTTTTGAATAATGAGAGAATAGCAATAAAACACATAACCCTACTGAACTTCTGTCTGTAAAAGCATTTTAAAATATGGCACTTTATCAATAGTGTTTTCATAGGATTTACAAAACACAGCAGAAGTTCAGAAGAACTGAAAGCTGATGTCTCCAAAAGAAATTAGTAGGTCTGCAAAGACTTATTGGCATCTTTGACATAAAAAACCCTAGCTTTCTTCTGAGGAAATACAACCCTCATCCAGCTGACAACAGGACCACCTAAACCAATAGTTTAAATTCTCTGTTAGTTGAAGGTAATATTTGCTTAATAGGGCAGATAGAAAGGGTTGTTCTCAATAAATAGCTCGGCTGGTTGTTTAACCACAGGCACTTCAACAGCTTCAAGTGTGAGTACAATCCCAAGTGAACTTGGAGGGAGAAGCTTTATTGAGGAAAGGGAGGTATGTATATATGTTACAGCTGGACTAAACAAGATGCTGTATATGCCACGTCTATAAATTATTGGACAAAACTTGCAGAGAAAGGTAATAGCTAAGCATTCAATACCTCATTTTCATTCCCACTGTCATTTAGAAAATGTGGCTGAAGATGAGACATTCTCTGCATTTATAAAATGGAGAATTATAACAAAAAATGAAGGGCTGTAGGAGTGGGTGGTTAGTCAGAAATACCTTCTACAGTGGAAAGAGGAAATAAAAGTGAAATTAGATACTAAAGGGAGGAAAGCACATCCAACAATAATTCAGCATTCAGTCACTGGCAAAGGGAGCTTAGCAGTCCAAGCAACAGATTTTGAAATATTTAATCTGCAGGATCTGTGGAATTACGTATAGGAAGAGATGTCTTGGCTGTTTTCTCAAATTAAGTTGATTGATGTTTGCGCATTATATTACATGGATTTATTCTGATTAAGTTTAAAGCTAAATGTCTTTCTTCCCAAGGGAGATTCAGAAACTCAAGAAGGGTTTTTTTGTTGTTTGGTTTTTTTTTTTAATGTCATGGGTTTATCTCAGGGACACTGCAGCATTGTTCCTGCATCCATGGTAGCTCAGAAACTGGCATGCCAATTGGCTGCTGCCTTGCACTTGAAAAGCTGCTGCAGTTCAGTGTGGCTACATGGAGGCAGTTATAATACACTCATCACAGTGGTGTCTGAACACTGTATAATCTCTAAAGTGCTTGAGGATGAATGGCTTATATAAATGTAGAATGTTATTACAGTATACTCTACTTAATTGGGACATACTGAATAGGGATAGCTGCTTTACCGGGTCTATCTCCGTGGAAACTGTGATGACAGTGTGTAGTAGTGACTGGTAGTTAATCAAGATAGTATTGGCATATATTCTGCTTAAGAAGTCTGATTTAGATTCTGCTGAATAAAGCGCTGTTTAGCCAGGTGACAAATAGGTGTGAAATCCTGAAATGGTTTTTAAACATGCAAGTTGCCAAATAAAGACGAAGCAGCATATTTTCCTAGGTCCTTGGGTAGCTCAGTCAAGGGTGGCCGGGTTCAGTGGTGCTGGCTGAGGGTAGGAGCAGTCTGTCAGCATCGCACCAAATCACTTTTGATCGTGGCACTGACAAGCTCACTGGCAGTGGTAATTCTTGCTTGGCATTCCTGTAGCTCATAACAGGCAAGTGTGGGCATTGCAGCGCATAAACAGATGCACACCAAATACTGTGTCACACTGTCCAGTTACTGGCCTGGCCACTCCAAAACGACCCCGTGTGTGTGGTGCACCTTCTTCCCAGGTTTCCCCAGTGGAAGACATCAGAGCTTTTGGAGTGTATGGGGAGCATATCACTCTCTTCAACAAGCTGTCTTGCATTTAACTTCTTCCTTGTCAGCTTCAAGCATGCCTGGGCCCGAGTAGACCTTTTCATGTGAATTCGGTAAGTCTCCTTGGACTGTAGTTCAGTGAAGTGCAAAGCAGGAGTTCTGATAAATTAAACGGCAGTCTGTGGAAGAACTAATTCAGTTTTTAGTGTTGAGAGGCACTGTGGCTTGATGGACTTGGCACATGTGGAAGTGCTACCGCTTTGTCTTCTCAGCCTTAAACCATTCACTTAACTGTAATATAACAGTATATGAGTCCATGCCTTTTTCCATAAGAGTGTCGATCTTCTCCCACCTGAAAAATCACATATCCTTTTCACAGGAAACACACACAAAGTCTTTGATTTCTCTGTTAGAAAGATAATCATGCTAGTAAACGGTGCAAATCATTGTAGTCTTTGTAATGGGGTATTAAAATGAAAAGCCTACAGATGTTCTGTAATAATGTACAGCCTTGCTGGTTAAACACCTTGGGCTGTTTTATTTTACCATGGAACCAAAGAGAATTTACCATTTCTCCTGTATGGAGAAACCCTGAAGATACTGACAAGTCATTTCTGAATAAAAATTTGTAAAGTCACCATGAAACCAGTAGGTGATCTCAGAAATTATTTAAACATTCTTTTCAAAATTAGTATTTGATACCAGAAGCATTGTTCTCCATATGAGAAATCATTTTAAATATCCTGTGCAGTGGATCTGGTAATTGCTGGAAGCTGTGTCTTATAGCCACTTGAAATATACATTGCAAAATTAAAATCATTCAAAGTGTATTCTGCTTCTGAGTTCACAGAGCTTCCATAAAAGTTCAATGTTTCTGTGGTTTTCTTTTCATACTGTCAGCAATTTCTGGACTCTGGAAAACTTGGGTTTGCTCTTATCCTTAGCTGGAAGACACCATAAAAGCTGAGCGAACCCTATGATGTTGTATTCTTCAGTTCTAACCTGTACTACAAAATTGTTGTTTGTCAATAAGCTGTGATGCCTTTTATGCTATATTTGACGTATTTCTTGAAACCTCAGCTGCTGAAATCATGTACAGAATTAATCTCATCTAACTTATACTGTCTGAAAATTAAAGCATCTGTTTTAAACTGGTTTCCTAAGTGCTCCCTCTTCTATGCACAGCTGCGTAAACAGCCTGTTTGGTGGAGTTCCAGGACAAGGTGAGGTGTGAGTCTCTTTCTGGAGATACTTTTCTCTCTTTTTCCACTAACAGAAAGGAACTTTGGCTGGCATGCTTAGCCTAAACATTACCTCTTCTCTTTCTGAAACTCATTCTCTGGGTTCCTTATGTTAAACTTCTGTAACTCTTTGCATACTTTCTATTATCTATCTTTAAGCAGAATAGTGCATTGCTTGTTGTTTCTCTTTGCAGTTTGTTTTAAGACTAGCATACTGTTTAATATGTCTTCTGTTCCCTATATTTCCTATCTATTTCAGATTTAAGTGAAGGTGAAGCTGTGAAGGTCTATCTCCAGTGCTCTGTACCCCATAGGTACTGGGGCTCTTACCTGCCTCCTGGCTGAACAAGGTTGCTCAGTTTGTTCAGTGCAGAGGCTCTCCGGGGAGCCAGCTGACTGCTTTTTGTGGGACCACAAAAGTCAGGGGTACTTCCTCGAGGAAGTTCTCAGCAAAGCTCATAGGACAGGCCATAAAAGTATTTCAGACGTAAACATTCTACTCACAGTTGCAGCTGTATAATCTGGAGGAGTACCTCCTGATTTGGAGATGTGAGAACAAAACGTAGCCCTATTAGCTGTTCCTAGGCTGTGAGAATGTCAGTTATGAATAGTTTGGCCCTGGATAATTAGACAACAAACTTCTTGTTAACTGCCAGTAAAAATAAATTCTTTGCATGGTCTTAATTTATTGTATTTCACAGAGAAGGTGAATCAGAATCGTGATTAGTTTTATTCTCTGTAAGCCCTTTTAAGTCATAGGATGAAATAAAATTATGACCGAGTCTAACAATGGACATGGATCAAGATGTTTTTTCTCTCTGTCATGAAATGGAGTGTTATGAAAAGGTTTCCTTCCATTATTAGTTTAGGAAAGAAGAGTCAAGTTGAAAAACAGAACAGAAAATAAAAGGAAAGTTATAGTCTGCAGTAGGCAGAGAGAGACCGTTTCAGCTCTTCCCAATTTGCTAGAAAATATCTTTGCCTCTCTCATCATCACCTTTCATTCCCCCTACTCCCAGCTTATGTAAAAATATTTACTGAGGTTATTGCCTAAAACCACAGCAGCTAAACCACTTTTGTATGGGGTGAATTTGCAACAGGATTCTTATAATTTGTGCCCAGGGACTGGAAAGAACTGTGCATTGTTATGCAAGTGGCATACGTAAGTCAGGCTAAATGGTGAAACAAAAAGGAAAAGAAACGAAATCACTCATGGATATGCCTGAGAATTGACACAATAGTTTTCTCTGAAGTGATTCTGTTATATTGTGAAAATACATGCTTGGACCCTTTTAAAAGTTTTTATTATTTACTCAATAGACCATAACAGCTCTGAAGCTTACTGCAGTGTTTATTCAATAGACCAGCTCTGTATTTTTGGTCTATCATGTAAATATGTATTTGAGCAAGTCTAAAAGGGCATATTTTACTCAATGGACCATAGTGGCTCCTCTGGAGCCTGTTATGCTGTATGGTATTTTGTAGTATGTTGCAGTTCCAATGTTAATACAGGCATATTCATCTCCACGGTGTGCTCTTTCAGTATGCTCTAGGGACTGATTCCCTTCTAACCACTCAGGTGACTGCATGGAAAGGGAGACTGCTCCAAGCAGCATTATATTGCTTCTGTCTCTCTCTTTCAAAAGAGAGACCTGCCTTCTGGAGGTGAGCAGATCAGTGGGAATTAATGCCACTGTCCAAATTTTACTGGAGGATCCTATAGTTAAACAAACATGAAAAAACCACAACTTCTTCCAATCCCCTGGTAGCCCCTGCATGTCTGCTTGAAAATCTTAGTTTTCTGGTGTATTTGTGAATGTCTCAATGACATTATCTTAAGCACACAGAATTTATTGTCTTTTTTAAATAACGCAGACACTTGGCTTTGTCTTGCACTTATTCTTGTCAGCATCCCCCTGCAGAGGATCTGCTTGTTTCTAGTGACCCAAAAGGGAAGGTGGAGCAGCAAGCTGGAGCATCCTGGGAAAGCCTGAGGTGCAAGGGTTTACTTCTCAAACCATAAGCATCTCTCCAGGTTGCGTGAGGGAGGAGCTCTTCTGTAAACAGCAGTCACTCAAGACTACAAGGGTTTTCACTTATGCCTGGCTTTCCCACAGAATGACAAAACCTGAGCTTGAGCCATTTACCTCAGAGCCTGTGACAGGACACGAGGACCCTGTATTAGCTATGAAAACACCTCCTCAGTTAAAAGCTGGACCAAAATCTCAGTTAGTGCATGTTAGCTATATGACTAGAAATATTTTATATTGTCATCTCTGCTCCTTCCCTTACTTTAGTGAAATAAAATTGATTAATTGTTGGATTTTTTTTATTTCTGCCTTTTTTTGTTTTCTTACTTCTTTCAAAGCTGCTGGCATTGCTGAGGCATTAACACCAGTAAGAGGGGAGTTTGCATATGCAAATTTTACTCCTTTAATTAAAATCAGGAGCACTTGATTACACTGCTGAGCCCCAGAGCTGCAAATATGTAAACAAAGGTTACATGCCTAGAAAGGAAAATTGAGCCCTAAGTCATGTTTTTGTGATAGACTTTGTTAGTTCTTAGTCTGCTGTTTATGTGAAGCCCAGTGCCAAATTAAATTCCTTGTTCCTAGATTCAAGTGCATGCTGTTCCAGGAGCACGCTTTGTGGTTATTTTGTTTAGGTTTGGTTTTGTTTTGTTTATATCTTGTATTTGCTTCTCTGACTTGGAACCCCCTTGCTTTCTGGTTGGTATAAAGCAATTAAGAGCAGGTGTAGCTTGAAGAATGTGATGGGGCATCTAGAAAAAGTGATTAACAGGAAAATGAAGCCATGTGTTTTCATCTGTTTTTTAATTGTCTTCCAGTGTCTGGCCTTTGTCCTTCGAAAACCAGAGAATGCTGCGCTTCCGCTGCCTCTAGAAGTCATGAGGACTTTCACTGGTGGACCTGAGATTACAATTTAGTGAGACATTGTTTCTTGTGGTAACCACTTTTCTCAAAATGCCTGTTCCTGTCCTTGCCAGTAGTTGTTAGCTTCCCTCAGCTATGTTGATACAACTCTCCTTGATAAATTGGGTCATTCAAATGATATGGACACAAGAAAAACAAAAAACCCAGCAGAGCAGCTCAGTACTGTGCGCTTTCTCTAAAACAGATAATTTCAATTATCTAATTCATAGCACAGTTCCACAAAGAGTGCTGGCACCGCTGAAAACCCTTGTGAGAGCCAGGGAAAAAAATGGCTGGGGAGGAGCTGAGGAGCAAGAATTTCTTAGACTAGATATACCAATGTCATGAGCATACTTTGCAGATGGACCCTCTCTGATAAAGACAGTAGCATTACATTTCAGTTTTCCTAAGTTTTTCTACGCATAAAACAGTGTAGCAGTGCATAAGATTTGCTTTCCTTACAATCGTGTCTTATTGAGCTGTCAAGTTCCCTTTTTGATCAGTCAGTTATCTCCCAGTCTTAACAAATAAGACCACTCCTGGAACAGATATGGGAACTAAAAGGACACAAGATACTTATACTGGTGTAGCTCCCACAAACCCGCATCTTCCCTAGGTGTTTCCTTAAGAAGCCATGTATACGGTGCAAAGTAGGTGTGATACTCTTCCATGCTGTTCTATTACACTTGGTTTGCAAGACAAAAGTGACTGTACACGGTATTAGTCAGTGGAGAATAAGACTGTTGTTTTAGGTAAGAAGCTCTGAGATTTTCTAAGGCTATGGTGTGATGTCCCCTGTTTACAGTTTTAAAAAAGAATATTGCAGGGACTTATTTTTTCAACATTGATCTTAATTTTAACACTTTGAGGTCTTTTCTGCTTACTGTCTGACTATCTATGGGCTTTTGCTGATATGAAAGATATGTAGCAAAATTCAGTATCTGCACAGATGATGCCTCATAAATAGCAAAGGCTGATGCAAATATGTCACATTTTCAGTTTGTAAATTCCACTGACTCGTTTCACTTAAGGATACAATTCAAGCCCACACTCCCCACACAGCCCTTGATCAATTAGGAGTAACTAGCTATAAAAGAAAGTTTGTAAAAGAAATTGCCACAAACTTCACAGGTCCGATGAAAGCATAGCTAGCAGGACCTAAGTTCAAGGCAGATCATAGCTACCCAAGTGCCTATCAGAGTACAGCCTTGGGTGAGATTTATTGCCATTAAGAAAGACAATTTTGATCAAAATCCATAGAATCAAAGCATGTATTCACTAACTCCACAGGCTGACCCCAGCATAAATACACAAATTGCCGTACTGTGATCTGTGACCTACATAGAGACTTCACGTCATCTGGAAAATGGATCTCTGCATTTGTCTTAATTTGGCCTGGTACTTAGTACGCAGACAAAGTAATACCCAAACTAGATTATTAATAGAAAGCAATGAATTTCCTAAAGATGAACTAGTACCCAAATACAAAGAGCAAGTTTCTGTTATCAAGATAAAGTATCTTCTTTTGTCAGTTCCTGCATACATCTCATTAACATTAATGGCAGTTTCAGCCACACGCATGTATATCTCTCATTAACACTAATGGGCAATACATGCACATAGATCTCTGGTTAATACTGATGGGAATTACATATACGTGCAACACTCATTAGCATTAATGAGGGTTCTCCTGTGGATATCTAATGATCATTAATGGGAGTTACACGCGTGTGTATTTCCCATTAACATTAGGGGCACGTGCATCTCTCATTAATATTGATGGGAAATAGAGGAAGCTATATCTCATTAATATTAGTAGGAGTGATGCACACACTACAAGGAGAAAGCTATTTCTGCCATATCCTCAATTGTCTTCTAAAGCAACTTCAGTTTGTGCTGTCTTTCAGTGAATTATCCAAGGTCTCCATGACCTTGGCCACAGAGCACGGGTTTCCTTCCCACGTGAATGAACTCTTTCTGAAAAAGCCCAAGCATTCTTTTCTTTGCTACCAGACAGCATGTTATCTCTGTGGGTTCTTTTTAAACAAACATATTTCTGAATTGCTGCTATTTCAAAGAAAAGTCTGTATATGCTTTTCACAGCACAGGGGTGGCACATACCAGCTGCTGAGTTATTGCTCATAGGCACACAAAATTTATTATAAGTTCTTGTGATCATAACTCCATTTTACATCACGCACTAATGCAGTATTGTGTTAAACTCTGACATGGTTCCCGACAAATATAGTAGAGACTAAAGGCCATAGCTTTCCTTTGGAGTAAAAAAGGTATGAATTTACTACAGTACTGAGCTTTTTATCCTTCCAGCTACAAAGGGATTAAACTTCAGTGCCCCTTTCAAAAATGTGTTCTCGCGCCTGCCAAACTGTTTCCATGGGCTTTTCTATAGGACTGTATTTTAGATCTCCTTTTGAACATCTGCCATTGCTGTGGCATAGTGTCAGTGCAGAGCTCAGGGTTTCACATCGTGGGGCAGCCGAGGGGTCTGCTCCTGGAGAGGACTTCCTTCTCTCTCCTCCATGGGGCATCGCTGCTTGGGTGGCTGCTGAAGAGCTAGGAAGAACCTGCAGCTCAGCGCCAGGAGGGCACATGGTGTCCACGTGGTGTGACCACGGATGAGCAGATAGGGCTAAGGAAGAACGTTGATCTCCCTATCAAGGTACACATCTGGAGACAGAGGAAGGTGATTGCATAAAGCTCTGGCCTGGGAATCAAGTGATTTGCAATCAGTTCTCACCTTCATATCCCATTGTAGGATAAACTCTTCTTTTTCTATTCTTTTATATACCTACCTCCTTCTACACAGGAATCATAACCTGAAATAGGATCTCCAGATGCCAGTGTAATGGCTTAGCTACAGTTAATACTAACACTGACAGCCACATCAGATACATGCTATTTAAAACAGAAAGCAATATGTTTAGTTTTAAAAGTGCCCTTTGGTAAGACAGTCTTATTGCTTTTCTCATTACTGTACAAAATTAGAATATCCGTTGTCCATGCAAATTAGTTACAAAAAACAATGTTTGCAAATAACAGATGAAAATTAAAGGATTATTTTTTGCAAACGCAATTGATTCCCTAAGGCTGGGGGAGATATATATTGCACCTTCCTGTGCCAGTAAGTCCCCTGCTGTACATGAAGGCTTCAGTGTGGGGAACAGCAGGCTGTATTGCTGCGGCTGCTGCTCCATTTCAGGAGCCTTCTGGAGAGAGGGAGAGGGAGGGAGAGTGTGAGAGCAGTTTTAACTCCCACAAGAGCTGTGCAGACAAACTGCCTCGCATGTGCCTTTTCCACCCCTCCTAGCTCTGCCCCTTTGGCAGCATGCGTTGAGCACTCTTTTGTTGCATATTGGTTCCTCATCATTACGGTGGTGTAAGAGATGTTGTCGCTGCTTTCTTTACCAGCAGATGTTTTACTGCTGGGCTCCCTGACCCCAGCAAGGTCTATATGGGCCCTGTATGTAATCTACTTCAATTCACATGAAAATCAACAACAAATTTAGATACAGCAGGCATAAACACATAAAACTCTTTATAAGCACAAACATACAGATTCAGACATATGCTTGCATAAGACACACACACACACATACATTTATCCACACTCACATTCACCCGTCCTGGAAAGTCTAATGCAGAAAAGGTGATTCTAGTGCTAAAGGATGACAGATGTCAGAAGACATCAAGGAAAATCACAACAATAATATTCGGTCTGGCTACAGCGTCATTAAAGATTCTAATCTGTAACTACAGCTTTCACTTATAATTCAGAATTCAGCTGCTAAACAAACTAAATAATTTATCAAGTACAATATGTTCTAACTCTGAAGCTTGCAAAAGCTGCAGCCATTCCTTTGTTTCAAAGAGTCACCAAATGGTGGAAATGTCAAGCTCTTCCTTAAAGTGCATCTTCCTCAATTCCCTTGGTAGATAGCACTGATTTTTTTTTTTAAAGATGTTTTATTGTTTTTCTACTTTTCATCAGGGTGGGGTTGCCATGGCAATAAAGTAGGATGTCTTGCTGGATTTCACCTTTGCTGTCTCGCTTCATATGGTTCTCTCTCCTCAGAGCAAACATGGTGGACGCAATGCACATACAGATGTCTGAGTTCAGATTTCTTTCTCGAGTGTGCTTGGCAGCTGCTCTCCTGAGACAGTCAAAGCAGCACTTCACAAGCAGCACTTCACATTCATCCTCCCACTCTCTAATGGCCACCATCACGTCTCCCTTGCTTTGTGAGCTTTCTTTTAAGATGGACAAAGCTTTTCATGAAAGACTTGCTTCCACTGTAAACAGAAACTTTTGTTTAAGCATTTCAATTAACTAAACGACCAAATCAATTCTCCTTCTCTTGAAGTTAGTTGAGGTTAAATAGTGAAATATGCCACAATAGAAGTTGGAACCATCCATCTCGCATCCCAGCAACAGGCCCAGAGCTAAGCCAGTTACCAGATTTAAAAGGCTGGGTTTAGGTTGTGATACTGCCATCGTGACTGTGCCTCTGAGCTGGGTTTCTCCCTTTTTCCCTCTCAATGTTTACTGTCACCCCGATTTTCCCAGTTAAGCTTCTAGGACTTCTCCCAGAAAAAAAAAGGTTCAAAAATTACATCACTCACTGGGGTGAAGTTTTCATTTTATATATCTCTCCTGCATCTTTCAAAAATAGATTATAAATCCGTTATCTATATCTGAACATCACAGTGGTAGCATCTCAGAAATCCAGATGAAAAGGGGTAGTAAATGCAAACTTAAGTCACAGTCCTTCAGTTTGAACCTTGCAGATCAGCTCTTCTCTCCTTGTGGAGTACCATCAGTAGAAAGAGCTAGTATTTCAGGGTACACTAATGAATAATGCATTCCATGAAAGTATCACTAATATCACCAGAATTTAAAACTCCATATCCCAGTAGCTATATGTCGCAAAAGAAATAAAAAAATACATAACATTTTTAATGCAATGTAAATTTTTTCCCTTTAGTGTTTGGATTTCTCTTTGCAATTCAACCAAAGTAAAATAAGGATGTATTACATGAACTGCTGTGGATTAGCCATGATGCCTTTCTTTGCTGCTTTTCAATACTCTGCTTGTAATGACCAAGCTGAGAAAACATTTCCTGATTTCCAGTTCAAGGTCTTATCCTCTACTTTCCTTCTGTCTTACTCACGAGAGGTGCATTAAGTTTCCCTCTGATTTTACTAACATTGCCCTGGCAGAACATCAGTGCCATTTTAAAGTATCACTATAATATTTGTTCTTCTGACTACATTGGTCTCTGACTGCCAGTCCCACTTTTTCTCTTGAACAGATACTATTAGTATAATTATTATTCATACATTATAGCACCCAAGAGACATGGGCATTGTCTAGCTTTTCCATTTAGTTAATGCCTTAGAAAACTTACAATCTGGGTAGAAGACAAAAAGCAACACATGGATATCAAGACAGAGGGGAAGAAGGGTGCAACGAGAGTACATGACTTTGCATGCTAAGCAGCAATATCGGCACTGTGATATTATCTCTTACTTTGGGGGTATTACAATAAAAGAGAAATTGAAGGGGAACCTCCAGAGCTGTCAGATGGTTGTGTAGCTGTTCCCTCAGGAGCTCTTTCATAGGATGTGTTGGGGCAAAGAGCATGAAGTTATTTGTCTGAAAATCTTGCAGTTAGCATAAGAGGTTGGCTTGCCAGATGAATGGGTGGTAGGAAATGATTTCTTAATAAAGAAGTCACTCAGAAGATTGAACAAACTTTTCTGGGATGTGAGAAAATTTAGTGCATGTTGTTTTGCTGAACTGGAACTTCTGTTTTCAGCCTGGTAGTAATGGCCTGCAAATACAGGTTCACTGCTGCCATCGAGACAAGGACTCTGTACTGTACAAGACAGAGTCTGTTTACTATTTCTGCCCCAAAACTAATATTTCCGAACATGGTGTGTCACAGCTACAGTGATAATCATGGTTGTAGAGCAAGCTGTGCTTTGGCTGCTTCTTTCCACGTTGCTTCTCAGAGCAGAGGCCAAGATTCCTGCCCGTTGTTTGGACCAGACTAGGCAATCCTGTGCCTTTTAAACCAGACCTCTGCCCAGTTTACTAACGCACGAGGCCCAGCTTTGCCTGATACCACTAAGCTTTTCCTCAGAGCAGTTACGACAGTGCCTGATTATAGTGACCTAAAAGCAGGTTCCACACAAAAAAGCAGTGTTCGTTCTGTCACTTGAAGAGTGCAGCGTGTGTAGGTTCCCTGTCCTGGAAAACTGAGCTGTGGCTGCTGACTTGCTGCTATTTTAGGAATGCACCAAACCCCAGGCAGCAAGTGAGAAGAACATCAGAATGTTTTTAAAGGTAGTTACATTGCTTAACATTTTTATCAGAAAGATGTCAAAGTATTTTGTGCGTGTATTACTGTTATCCCCAGGTTATACATGGTGAGACTGAGATAAAGTACAGGTCAGCTACTTCCTCAAATCCATGTGAGAGTTAAGTGATGAAATTAGGAATGGGACCCCCACCTTGGCTTTCCATTACATGTTGTAACTATCGCATAGCCCTATGTCATGTACATTTCTGTTATTCACGTTTCTAACTCAGCTGCACTCCTTGCCATTTAATTTAATGACAACATGCACATATGGGGGGAAAAAAAGGCCTATTTTTTTGGGCAAGCCATGTGTGCTGTTTATAGTCTAAAATGCATTTAGTGTGAAAATCTGATGGCTCTTGAAAATATCTTTCTGGACTTTTTGTTGAGCTTGCCAAGGACACTGATAATTAACGGAAGTAATTTTTGTGACAGAAACAAAAAGGCTGACCATATGTTTTGGTTATAGTCCTATACTATTTCTCTAAAAGAAAAATGGGACTTCAAACCTGCATTAAGAAGTATCAGAACCGAAAACAGGGTTCATTACTTATCATGTTTACACTGAATTAAAGCAGAATTTAGCTTTTATGTTCAATTGCATTATTAGGAACATCTAATAGTATTTGATTAACAAATTTTTATAGGCCCGAGAACACAGTGGGCTGAGCTGAGGTGCTGAAGCATATTACGGTGCAGTATTGCCTTCGTGTCAGCGTGTGAGCTCTATCTATAGTTGATTCAAATGGGAAAACCCATGAGTCAAGTATCAGCTTTGTCATGTATATAGTAACCATGATGTTTGCAATATCACATTACAGCAGAGGTTCAGTCAGGTACTGTTATATTCCTCTAACTCTGTACAACATAAAAAAAAAGATAGCTGTCTCAGATTGCCTTATTCTGGGGGAAAAAAATCCACATCTGCAGCTGAAGATTATTCCTAACTGCTGCTGAGAGAAAAAGAATTCTCATAGGCTTCACTGTTGTAGAATAAAGCAAATAAAATACAGCAATGCAACTGCAATAATGATAGACTACATAGAATTGTTTAACATATATGCATGTGAACACATTTATGAAAAATATTTTATTGTAGTCCTTCAAAAAGTCTTGCAGGCCAGATAGTGAAATATCATAGATTTTTCATATTTGATATTTCAATAATAATAACAATGGTAAGGGATAATTTGCACATATAATAGCTTCTGTGTGTTAAGATAGTAAAGTTATTTACAACTTTCATCTAAACAGCAGGTTCCTTTAAGCACTATATACATGCATTGTGTATTTATTTGGCACCTACGTAAACAGGAGTCTTAACAACTCTTGTCTAGGGTATAGGAATGACTCTTCCTAAGGTGATAAATACTCAGTCACCCTTTAATTCACTTTCTAACCCTTCTGCTGAGATGCCCAGTAAGTCTGTTAATTGGTAGTGGTCACTCATGACAGGAGCAGCGGTAGCCTGGGAAGCAGAGCGAGACCTGTGGCCTCCTTCTTCCAGCAGCTACAAACAACTGCCTGTTTAGGAGGATAATTCCAGCTCCGTTCTGCTGACCTGTGCTGGATTCAAATTACTATCCTAAAAGGAAAAGCCTGTGCAAGGGCCATGACAAGCTTTAAATGCATTTATTTTTGGGACACTTTAGCAGAGGGCAAGCAGAGATGAGTTAGACTTTGAACCCAGGAGATCACTGCTGTTCAACCAAACAGTGAATATCTGACCTATAATTGAAGATAGGTCATGGTATCTTATTTCTTGTGGGTATTATGGTACCCACAGGTAGTCAAAGAAGCAGAGGAGTTGTGATATTAACACAATTCATATGCTGATGAGCCAGAGCTCTTTCATGTAAGAACTGAGTTACGGTTTGTCTGTGCAACTGGATGAGAACCATTTCAGTACACATTATCCTGTTATTCTTCAGCTGTGTGATGTCTTTAGTATTAACCATTGTCTTTATTTCTGTATCTGAGTAATTCCCTGAAAAGGGATACAATATTAATAATCTTGAATAGTTTAGAAATTTGCTGATATGTACTTGCAAATGCTTTAATCACCTTGCCAAACAGAATCAATAAGCAAATATCTGTTGCCTGGAAAAAGGTTCGGATAAATTAAACGGAGTATCTGTATGCATCTGTTACTGCAACAGTATCAAACAGATCAGGTCTGTTTCAGAAATTTCAAAAACAGGTCTTGTTTTCAGAAATTTGATGCAAGGTGGATTGCAACAAGCAAGAAAAAAAACTCCTTTCTGATTAAAGAGTACTGGGAAGGGCAGGTCAGCCATTGATTTTGATGCTCATTTTAGACACACTCGATGTGAATACAACACTAATACAAATCCAAAGGATTAAAAGTTGTAAATTTTAGAGTGGACCAAACCCACAGTTCTTGCCAACCACACTGCTCAACCTGAGAGGGAGTGGGACGTTATTCCCACTTTCAGAAACCTAGAAGCTCGCTCTCTGAAAAGAGAAACTAGTTTGTAACATCACAACAGAGACAGAGAGATGTCCGTGAGGACTATAACTTCAGTCAAGCATCTCGGAGCAAAATCAGACAAACTCTTTAGTGACAAAGATTCCGCGTTAGTGCAAATGCCACTAGTTATAAACCAATGAGGGGAAAAAAAGACATGCTGTATAGGTGAAATCTCAGTAGACTGATTCAATTTTTTCCATGAAGCATTAGCAAGGCTTTAAATAGCTGCAACCTGCATATTAAAAATGCCCATGTGTATAATACATGAATAAGGGCACCTTGGCTGAATACGTTATGGAACAAAACTGTCATCTTTACCCCCTTCACAATCGTACTTTTGCTTGCTTATGTGAATAGACAAGAATAGCGAGGAGCACTTATCAAAAGTTAAATTAGACAGTGAATCAATGGATTAAGACCCTATTTTTAAAAAATGAGCATCCCTCCACCAGTTTCTTTCTTTCCACCGCTTTCTCAAATCAGGCCATTTCTTTGCAGCTCTTTATTTAAACACAAAGCCTGGTAAATGATCATGTTTTACCCACAGACTGACTGGGGCTTTTTTGTGATTCATTCACCTGCTGCTCCAGCAAAGACGTGATCCCATCTTCATTTATATACCTAAGAGATAATTCAGATACAGGAAAGAATGTATGCTACCAAAAGGAGGCTGCTACATCTGCTGTGCTTGATATATGTGAAGCATGGCAAAAATCTCTCTTACAGCTGTTTGTCTTTGTATTTAGGATGAGAGGATATAATAATGCACTTGCAGGGCAGGAGTGACTCACTGAATATTTCAACAAGATATGTAGATTTTATGCTGTGCTATTCGATGAAATATATATATTCATTTTGACAAGCCATATATTCCTGGCCCATGAGCCCATTTCAAGAAACAGAGACACAGAATTTTTGGATCAAAGTAGTTTGACTTTTTCCCCTTAAGTATTGATTCCCTGTATAACCATTATTTTGCAGCTCTCTCTGTAGAAAGGCTAGCAATTCAGCTTTTTAATGATGCACTCTCTCTAATGATGGAAGGAAAGAAAAAAAAGAGTGGCAAGTTTTCTGGTAGAGGTGGCTCTTGTCTATGACACTGTTTTTTAGCTCTCAAGTGAGTGGAACAACGTACAGCTCCAAGTGACAAAGCTTATGAATTGCTGTTATCAGTGAGAGCTTGCTGAGAAAATGAAGTGCATGTCTACACTTCTATTTTATATTCCATGGAAATTAAAACCATTTTAGGGCCTGCATGCAGGCCTTTACGGATATCTGAACTGTATTTTTTCCATCTGACTCATGTCTCTGTGAGTCATTTACAGCACTTTCATACGCAGAGAGATTTTTTTAGGCTATTTATGATGCTCCTTTGAGTATATTTAAGCCCTCCTTTTTAACAGGGGCTGGGCACACAAGCAAAAAAAGTTTCTTCTGGACAATGCTTTACAATGATAGAAATTACAATGGTGTTTAGAAAATGGAAATCCCTTCCTATTGTAACCACAAACCATTTCTAAGTAGGAGCAGGCTCTTACCTGTATTTACTACATTTCATCATAATTAAGGAAATCTGGTTTGCCCCTTCTTGTGTGGCCTTGACAAATCGTGTAATCTCGGCAACCCTAAGATTGGCCCAGAGTTGGCCCAGAGTTGAACAAAAGTCCCAGGCTTCACGCAGCGGTGGGGCGGGTTGCCTCAGCCCTTTGCAGGCTGTGCTGCGCTCGGTGCCAGAGCAGTAGCTGGTGGTGAGGACAGAGCGACAGAGACCATTAGCAACCCTGTGAGACAACACTTTGGCAATCTACATTGTACCTGGGAACAAACATCAGTACTGCAGGAAAAAAACAAAAGATGCAAGATCACTAAAATGGCAGAGCTACTGTGTTTGCTTAAAGAAAAAATAAAATCAGCAAACAAAGATATTGGCAAGTAAAGGACTCGGGGTTTACTGTTACCTCCAGTGGAGGTTTCCCTGTCCTTGCGTTGTGCACCATCCTTTTACACTAAGGGTATGAAATGAAATTTCCTTTCTTCTCCGGAACTATTTGCAAGCAGCTCCCAAGCCCCACATCAACACACACGTCTTGCTTGCAAATGGCTGCCAAACTGTGAAGATAAGAAAACAAAGCGATCGATTCCTGTTTAAAATGATCAGATAATAGTTAGCAAAAACATTTTTTTCTGGCTGCCTTTTCAAACCCCTACTGAGATAAAAGAGGGTGGGGGATGTGTGAAAAAATCTGAAACCTCCAAGACGCAGCCCTTTTGTGGGAAGGTTGGAATGGCCTTTTCAGGGCTTTCTCTTTATTTTGATAATATTTAGATTAGATTAGAACAGACCAAAGAAAGATATGAGACACCCTAAAAGGAAAGCATGAAACAATATTTAAATGATGTGTGACTTCATTCCTGCCTGAAGGCATGGTGAATTCATAAAGAGAGTCCCCCAGGATATTTCAGAGCGTGGTGGTGCACAGCCTGCTTCCCTGACAGGTCATTACTGTATATCACACTGGGATCTGGTAGACGGCACGCTGGTGGCTGCTTTACCTGCCTCAGTTGCAGTGTAGCCCCTGTAAACATAAGTTGAGGACTCCGTCTTTGGAATCCCAAATGTCCAGGCAGACTCACAAGACAACGGGTGATTGATTTGCACTACAGGATAGAGCTGTCGGAAAAAGTTATCTTGAATTCAGAAGGCTTATGGACAGGCTCCTTGCAAAACTTAAGTGTATAACACGGATGGCTGTGTGGGGTTGGCTTATTGAAGCACTCCTTTCTGACTTCATGCAAGCTAGCAGACTCCGAGTGACTGAAAGAAATTCTTTAAAAAGGGGGAGAGAGCAGAACAGCAAATACAGAAGAATAGGAGGGTTGAATGTAAAATACATAATAGAGGCGCATTAGGATGGATGAAATTGTGAGGAAAAAATACTTCATTAGTGGGATATGGTGAAGGCACACCGCACGGCCAGCAGAAAAACTGCCCTTCTGTGTTGCGTGGTGTTTCTCAGATGAGAAAATCTGTGGTTGGTATGAGAGTGTTGCGTGGCCATTTTGAAACGCAGACTGGCTCCTCCAGACTTGCGGGAGGTGTCAGTGGCACTGATGACCCTGAAAAGGGAAGAACTGCCCCCCCAAGCCATCTTCCTCTGGCAAGAAATTATCATCTGACCCTGGCCCACGTTCTGCCCAGTCAAGTAGCAAAGCAGTAACAGGGTAAAAACCACAAGGACTTGGAGATTGGGCTGAGTTTGATGAGCCAAGCCCTTTATCAACTTTAGGTCTTTGGAAGTTTGCATTGCTTGTGCAAGCTGTTAGTGAATAAAAGCTTTTTAGCAGCTGATGATGCTTATACAGATTTTGAGAGCAAACCAGTCAGATTTCCTGTTTGAAAACTAGTGCAGCTGTGAAAGTTTTAGGGATACATGGATAATGGGAAATACAATTTTACTTCTCTCCAGTAAAATACTCAGCCTTCTGGAGGCAGGCAAATTTTTAAGGCTTTCAGACGTGCTGGTTATTTAGATCTGTTTGCATTTAGATTCAGAACCTGAAAAATTAGTCTTCTGACAGTATTAGTACCCTCCTAAAACTAAAATACCAGTTAGTAATAATAACAGATACGGTCTCAGCGCATGGCCATGCAATAAGAAAAAAACAAAATGCCCAACTTTTATGCTAGACTAGCAGAATTTGACTTTTGGACAGTTTTCTTCAAATTCACTGTGGTCTTCCTGTATCTTTTCTGACCAACTGGATGTTGAAATCACTTACTTTTTGAAATACGGTAAGAAAAAAACATCGTTAGCATTAGAGTGGGAAGTGTAACCTGTGATCTTATTGTTCTTCTTTTAAATCTGAATGAACTTTTCTTATTATTGTGGAATAGAAAAATGTGTGAATCAATAAATGGTGCTTCAGTATTAGCTAGCAGAATTGAGGAAGTGCAGCTGGGGATGAAAAAATAGCTAGAGGCTGCCTTGTACTTGTTACTAATCTACCTTGTGAAATCTTCTCACCTCTGTACTTTTTCTTTCTTCCTTTCTTTCTTCTTTCTCAGAAATAGCCTCAGTCAGTTTATTGATTTGTTTTTACCCCAGATTTTAAATTGTAAAAGTAGCTGTGACTCCTGGTTTGACCAGATACCATCGCCTTGACAGCACTTGTAGGCTTGAATCACAGCTACCTGCTATGTTTGGAAAAGTCCTTAGGTTATAAAGGCCCTGGTAGATCATTGGATAGGAATATCAGAAACCAAGGCTATCCTACTGCACTTATTTGCAATACAAAAGTATACATCAGTGGCTTTATGTGAGCTTTAATAATAGTTTCTTGTTTGAGCACTAGTGTTTTTAGGCCAACAACGTGATAATATGATGAATAGAAGACAGGGTGTGGAGGGCAATTATTTATCAATGTGAATTAAGGAACAAGTGAAAGGGTCAGTGCACTTATATGATGACATGGCTAATCAATGCATGCTCATTCTCGGTTTGATCTGCATTACTGAGTTAAATCCTGCTCCTTTGGGGGTACAGAGGGCTCCTTTGCATTGCAGCCAGCCTGTTTTTTCTACAGAAAGGCAGAAATGGTGGATGGCCACATGGGGATACGTGGCCAGTGGACTGCACAAAGCTAAATTTCTTCGCTTGCTTATATGATAGTAACGACCAGTAACATAATAGAAGTAAATAGATGAAGAACTAATTCTAGAAAAAAGATAAATTTAATGCTACACACAAAAAAAGTGACCAGGCAAGTAAATGTGAGTCATGTTGTGTTATGGCAAGGAATGAGGCTTCTCTGCCTCAGCTTCCCTATCTGTAAAGGGAGTTAGTCCACAAAGTCTCTTGGCATCTAAAAATTTTTAAAACCACTCTATAGATCATGCAAGTTTTCTTGCAGGAGAATATGCTTAATTAAAAATGGTTCTTAGTTAGGACACTTTCCTTCATGCTCATTTGCTTTTGTAACATCCCATTATTTCTAATTTCTATATTCCATTATCCTCTCAGCCCACTCTCTTAAGTTCCTCTCCTAACATGGCAATAGTTACTGTACCACCCTTGGTCAACGTTCAGCTACGTTGTTACATGATTCTCATAAATGTTCCTCATCAGTCAAATTGTCCTGGTGCTTAAATATTAGCATTGCTCTTTTTTTTCCCCCTAAGCTCAATTTCTCACCATCTATCATTGCCCTTCATTTATAGCTTGTCAACCAATTTTAAATCCATGAGACAGTGCTCATTTCCAATCCAACCGAGATTAATTTTTCAAGTGTGATTTCTGAGGTATTGCATCTGATGTCTACTGATGCTGGATACAAGATCGAAAATTGCTCTTTGTTACAAATTTGTGACCCCCATTGTAGTCACCCTGTGTTTCAGCACGTATGTCTAGGATCATAATTTCACTCATTGCTATTTATTGCTCATGTTTCTGCTGTCAGCTGCTTACTTTCTTTTTAAAAAAAACCCCTCACTTCCATTATTTTCCTAGGGATTGTAATGTGATTTACCAGATGATAATTTCCACTATTACTCTTTATTCATCTTCTAAAGTTCAGTGCCATCCAGCCATCTGGTGTCTCATTAGTTCTGCAGAAGCCCTAGCCTACAAAGAAAAAAAATTACTCACATGGCTAATTTTAAGTATGTGAATCCTAATGATGCAAAGGAGACTGCTCATATTTTTTGAGCCAGGCATATAGATAACTCTTGCAGGACCAGGCCATAAAATACTTTCAAAAGATTTCTTTGGTTAATCTCATAAAGTAATTAGCATGAAAACTGCAATGTACTTCACACAGTAGTGCTAATAAGCCTGTATTAAGGTTTTCCATTCTTTACCAGCTTTTTATCAATCACCCAGGCATTAGATTTTTGACAATATGAAGAGCAGTGTAAATCAGTGTTAACCTGAAGCATGTTGATGGATGTATGCTTTCAGGAGATTTAGAATCAGATGTAAAGTCTTCATCATTTCTTAATCAGCCATTTTGCTTTCTCTCTCCCTCGTGGTGCTAGAGACCCACATACCAGCAGTTTAGAATCAGCGTGATCAATTTTTTGGTCTTCTTCCTTAAATAGCAGATTTTCTCTCTCAAACTACTTGTCCTCACCAATATATGTATAAAACCACATCTTATTTGTCTTGCATTCTGCAACCACAGTTTGCTTTTTTCTGTCTAGAAAGGTGTTACTGCAAAGGAGCAGCTCTTTTCCATACCCCCTTTTCTGACTATATCTGAGAAACACCTTTCAATTTGTTAACGCACTGCTCAGTAAAAACATCTACCCTACACCAATTTTAGAGTGCCATTATTAATGTGTGAACCATTTTGTGAAAGGCAGCTTGTTATTGCTATATATCATAAATATCCTTCAAACGCCCACTCTTTGAACTTGTGACTCATCAGTCTGGCATCTCAAATTCCCTTATGCTAATTACAAAATACTGATCTTGCTCATTACCACCATAACAATAACACCTAGTTAGGAAGAGAATACTGCTTCTCCTGGCAAACTGCAACGCCTTGTGTTTCATTGCTTTCTGCCACTTAGCTTATTAAATCGGTTTGCACATAGCCAGTTTTCCACATGCCTCTGCAAAATCCTGACTGTTCTTTTGTAGGCTCCTGAATTCAGACTGGGTGGTGTGGAATATGCAGGATGAATATCGCTTGCTATCGTTAACTCACGGAGCCTACCCCAGCTCAGAAATGCATTTAGCCATGCATTTTGTTAAGTGATATAGGAAGTGATGCATTTTTATCTCCTTAAGTATGGATCAGTGAAACAAAGAGAAATCAGGTATAGTTTCTCAGGACTTGTAGTAAGTCTGCAAGTGAATTTCCTGAAACCCAGCAAACGTCTTAACTGCAACACTGTTTCTCCCAAAAAGGTAAGGCCTCTAAGACAGTCATTAACTGCTAGAAAATAGTAATCAGAAAAGGTAGAGGCAAATTCACCTACCTACCTCTAACTGATTTGACACAGCAGGAAGTAGTTCAGGGTTACTTTAGTTGCTTTTATATTATTTATTTGTTATGTGCATTTTGATAGAAGAACTGGCACTTCACCAGCCTGGGAGAGAGGAACATCCAAAAGACAACTCGCCCAGGAAAAACAGAGAGACTGGCCAAACGCTGGAGTTGGAGCTATGTACAAATGTAAAAAATCAACAAATACTGCTTCCCCTAAACCAAAACCAAACTACAACATATCCCCAGTGGGCTCTTTGAGATGAAGAGATTTAAATTCCCACGTTATTCTTATTTAATCACAGTCCAGATGAGAAATTGGTAATGATAAGCAAGTGTTTGGTCTAAATACCAATGTTAAACCCACTCTGCAGAGTTGGAAGTTTACATAGTTGACTGGCTGTGAAATAAATGCTAGAATGAATGACTTCCATGGGTCAGGAAAGAATTTGCCTGTAAACATCCTGACAAAACAAGAAAGCCACTTTTAGACAGCCTCTAGATTAAAAGCATTGTGAATTCATTTCAAGCTTAGCATAACAGTCCTGATGGACCAGCATGCTCTCTGGGATAAGGAAACATAACATCTCTGGAAAGAAGAGACTTCAGTGGAACCGAGTCAGTTCAGGATCATTTAATTCAAAATCTCCATGTAATTTCCTTTTATTTAAACCATTATTAAGAAATATCCTTCAGCTTATCACATGTGAAGCATAAGCTTCCTTTGGTATTAACTTTGACACATACAGAGTACTTGGGGGATTATATTAATTTAGGTGATAGTACCTGTTAGTGAGCATTTGATTGCCCTGAATGCAGAAGGATTTACTCTTGTTATTGATTTGTTGGCAAATATATTGGGGTGGAAATCCCCTGGTATTGCTGGTAGCTGTGGATTCCAAATTTTATTGGATTTGTGAGCAATTTTCCTCTGTGTTTAAACTTGTGATAGCTTTATAAAAAGAAGAGCTCAAGAGTCAGGTGAAAAACAAATGCTTGTTTTTATTTTGCTGAAAAGGAAAGCTGCCTTGTTTTGCTTTGTTCCTGGTTGTTGATTGCATTAGTCTGGCTTTTCTTATGGTTACCCTTGGACAGGCAGCGAACTGAGAATACATTGCTACAGGAGCCAGCAAGAAAGAAGCCGTTACTTCTGATGGGCAAAGGGTCATCAGGGCAAATTTTGTCTCATGCAGAGGACAGAAATCAAACCCATCCACCCTTTAGTTGCCACAAGTAAGTGCATGGGCCAATGTGACTTCTTTTATAGCACTCTTTCTCTAAATAATTTTCCTCAATCCTTGAGGCAGGAGTTCATGAAAGCCAAGAACAAGCCAGCTCGAACCCTTGCCATCCCAACCCCTGAGGCCAGGATCGTGGGCGTCCAGGCAGCTCCTCCTCACTCCCGCACACCATGGCAGGCAGGCGTGCGGAGGGCTGCCCCTTGCCTGCAGGCAGGACACAGCCAGGGAGCAGGTCCCCGCATCCCTGGGAGAGTGTGGTGACACAGTGAGCGTCTGGCTTCCCCATCCCCATGCTGTGCCTTGATCTGTGCTCCAGCAATCCATATATTCTTAGTGCTTGTTACCGGGTCTCCAGGAGAGGTAAATTGATTTATCTTTATCTATTCTTTGCCAAGGTGCAATCCCTCTGTCCCTACACACTGAAATTTCTGGTAGAATACCATAGAAGTGTCACAAATAATGAATGCAGAACTGGGCATTTAGGACACAAAATGTCTCCTCTTTAGCTTTTCTTTAAGACTGATTCATAAAACTTGATCAGAATTAACAACAACAACAAAAAAGGGAGTTTAATTAAACCCATATTGGGAAACGTCTAAAGAAATAAAGTGTTTCATTATGTTCTCTTATTATATCCTACAATATTCATCCAATTAAGGTTAGCATTCAAGTTATTTTTAAGATGTAGCATGAATAAGGCAACCTAAGGTATCATATGATTGCTCCAGCTGAGACATAATAGTAGAAAGTCATTTTTTCCAATAAAAATAACAGTTAACAGTGCTATTAATTCATGGTAATGATGCTACCGGGAAAAGTATGAGACTTCCACTGCTGAATAATCAACAAAAGTAAATTAGCTTTAAGCAACAGAATGTGTGTGTATGTCTGTGTCTGTGAGTGTAAATGACCTTGAGAATAAAGAATTGAGTAAAGCAAATTAAATACAGTTTTAAGCATCATAAGAGTGGTTTTTTTAAATGATGTCTTTTGAAATGTAGTCCATGTGAATTCAAGACTCTGCAAGACAAAATTAATTGTCGTTCTCTTCTTTCTTACATATTTTAACTAAAATGCACAGATGTATACTTCTACCTGAAACATTTCCAAATTCAGCTTTATCACATGAAGAAATATGGTTCCTGGCACATTTCATTTTTACTTCTAACTCAACAAAATCAGAAGCAAAACATTAAATTTAATAAATCTGGAGTTTCTTATCCTTTGCCTCTCAGTCCTCACTGTCTCTTTCAAGTAGGCTGTATTTAAAGAGAAAGCATTTATCTCCATCGTAGACATTTTTGATCAGCTTTTTCAAGCTGATCTAAAACATTCAACTTCTTAACTTAGGAATTCTTTTTTAGCTGTATTTATCTATTAACTTTAATTTTTTTCTTTCTTTCCTACTCTTCCTGCCTCCCAGAAGGTACATATTTTCCTAAAACTACCCGCTTTTCACTTCCAGTC